>NC_143453.1:5450000-5775000 GCF_987193195.1 Phasianus colchicus
AGTGGGTTGTGAGCTTGTGTGCTCACCTTCTGCTGACAGCTGTACGTGCAGCCAGCACAACCCTTTTCTGCTAACACTACTCTGCTAGGAGCTCTCGCAGTCACTGTCTGCCTGTACAGCCCTCATCCTTACATCAGTGTGCAGCTTGCTTGTACAGAGGATTCTGGCAGAGGAGCACAGGGCTTCCAACCCAACCCTGGAGCACCAACACGCTGACACCTCTCAAAGCAAGTGCAGCCAGCTTGCTTTCCTGCAGCTTCTGCTGGGCTGGAGCAACCTTTGGGGATCAGGGAGCTCATGTGGCTGCAGGAGGTCCATAGGATCCTTCATGACTGGAAGGTCCCACCGGTGCATGGATTTTCTTGCTCGACAGCTGCCTCAGTGCCTGCTGGTCTGTGAGCTGAGGCTGGGCCGCATACTTTGTTCCTTGGTGCCTGAGTTGTGATGGGGCTCAAACCAGGAGCTGTTGGCCATTTAGAGCTGACAACAGGGATGAGAATGGCGGAGATGCTTGTGAGGCAGAGGTCATCTGTGTCATGTATATGATGAGTTCTGTGGCCTCAGAAACAGACAGTGAGCATGGGGGATTCCCTGCCCTTTTGCTTGCAGCGAGCCTCCCCCGCTCACTTTTTCCAGCTCTCTGGATAATCCTTGTTTAGCTGGATTTGGGGAACATTTTGCAAGGCCATGGTGCCAGAGCATCTTGTTCCTTTGGTGCTAATCATGACATGAGCCTTGCAAGGAACCACCAGCCAGTGCTAACAGTGTGCAAGATGAAGAAAACAGCAGTTCTGATTTCTCACTGTTGTGAATAGCAAATAGCATAACTTTCGGTCAGTGTGACATTTCAGTGGGAAGCGAGACGCTGCTGTGGCACTTTGGACTGAGAGCAGGAGAGAGAAGAGGTCTCTGAGAGAAGGGGAAGGGGGAGGTGAGAGAGAAACTGAATTTAAATGGATTAGGCCTGTCTGTCCAAAGTCCTTTTGTTTCCTGCCACTTCCCTGGTGTGACTTTCGCAGCTGTGTGCTGTGGGGCTGAGGGCCTGGCCTCAGGATCCCTGCAAAGTCAGCAGGAGCACTGCACTTCTGGGGCACTGCTGTGAGCAGCTGGAGGAGGGTCCTGAAGCCAGTGCCCAGGACAGAGTAACCCTTTTGGTTCCTCTGATGTCTTTCCTGTTCCCTCGGTAGGTGATGGCCTCGTGAATTGTCTCCATCACCACTGCTCCATGGGTAATAAATGGGAAAGCATCACCATCAGGCAAGTCACTGCTCTCACCCTCTCATTTTCAGAGGTTCTCTTTTGCTTTTAGCCCTGGCATCATGTTTTTCCCTGGGCAGCCAAAGTGGATGTTTGTGCAGGTGCTGGTAGGAGCAAACAGGGCTGGGGGGCATATGTGGTGAACTGCCCTTGGAAACGCCAGGGCTGGGGAGGATTTCCCTCTTGGACAGTCCTTGAGTTACCAGGTGCTGCTTCTCAACTGGCAGCGCAGCACAGAAGTGTGGGGAGGGAGCAGTAGGAGGCCTTGGAATCAGAAGTAGAAAAGTAAAGTAACATCTAGAGTAATATGTGAACATTTCTGTTGGTTGGTGAGGCGCTTGGCTTCAAAGCTCTTCATAATTTTTAATGAGGTGACTTGAATTGTGCAAGTTGTCCTGAATCCAAACCATGCCTCTTGAGAGTTCCAAAATAAAGTGGCTTTAATTTTTTTTCCCCCAGATTTCTCTTTAACCAGGCTAATACAACAGCCTTGGTATGAATTTCTAGAAAGGTTTGGTTAGGCCAGAAAGTCATACGTGGGCCACTGCTACTTATTCTGCGTTTTGTGACTGACTTTCATTCAAACTTCATCGACTTTAACTCTGAGTTAAGGCCACAGTCCCACTGCAACTGGCATCCAGCTCTGGGATTTGCCCCCAGCGAGCAGCTCTCTGCTCCATCGTGGTTTTGTGGGCTCCAGGCCATGGTGTTTGTTGTTAATCAGCTCCTGGTCTGTGCCAGGAGCAGAGTGCACACAAACAGCACGGGGCTACAGTGAGAAGCACTGCCCGCAAGATAAGCCGGGCAAGGAAAACATATCCATCTTTATGTCTCTTGGCCAGAGATGGAGTTTCATCTGCTGGTGTTTTCCTGGCAGAGGCTCAGTGCGTAACACAATTCACCTCAGAAGCCAGACGCCTGGGAGCCAGCTCCCATTTCTGGTGAGAGATGTTAGCCCTGGCTAGCAACAAGGGCAAGCATGATGAGGAGCTGGTGGTCGTGGCATGCGCTGTATAGGAGAAGGACCTGGCCGAGCCCCTGTGGCAGCACAGATCTGCCTGCATGCACAGTTGTGTTCATCCCTGAACAGAAGGGCAATCCCCACACCCTGGGATCAGCCCACTGCCCTGGTGTAGAGCTCTAAGCCCACAGTGTGGACACAGCAGAAACAAGTGGTCCTCGGGAGGCAGTGAGCCAGAGCAGGAGCACGGAGCAGTTGGCTGCAGCCTGTGGCTCGGTGTCTGATAAGGAGGTTGCTAGTGCTGTCTTGCAGCATGTTAAATCTGCCAGTTTTTCTGCAATGAAATGTCCCCCCACCCTTGCCTCTCTCTGATCCCCTCCAAAGCGGAGCTGAGATTGGAATGTCTCCTGGGATACGATTCCCTCTAGCCTAAGGGGGATTGCATTAATAAAATGCAATATGAGATGTGAAGGCACTGGGGGAGGGAGGCAGCCAGGACTGCTGGGACAAGGCTGTTAGGAACATGCTGTGGGTCTGCTGGAAATGTCCCATCCTGTCCTTCCTCGCTTCCCCTGTCCCCTGCACTGAGCTGTGGAATGCAGGGTGTGGGTTGAGGAGTTCTTCATGCTCAGGGCAGCCAAACTCCTGGTCCCCCTTCTCACTCGCTCCTCCGCAAACAGCACTGAACCAGCAGGTACCTCTCCCCCAGCACCTCTTTCCCACACAGCCTCCCTGCCACTGAGACCCTCCTACCCCTCCATATCACTCAGGCATCTTTTCAGCCTGTGCTCTTGCCTGCAGTAAGCCGAAGCCAGACAAAAAGCATGCAGTGTTCCAATGGAGGAGCACGTGAATGTCCTCTGCCTTGAGCTCAGCATTTCAGCAGAAGTAACCACAAACCAGTGCAGAACCAGAGTTCCCTGTGCATTTGCAGGGGCTATTAGCCTTCCATGTGGAGGGAAGACACCATCAACTGCTTCTACAGAGGACAGAAAAGAAAGGCAAAGATATTTCCAGCTGAGAACAGATGTTGGGAGCTGCTCGGTTGGACAGAGTCAGTAGGGCAGAGGAGAACAATGGGGTGATTGAAATCCATGAGATATTTTGAAGAGCTGAAACAAAGGACCCTGAATCACAGGTGGTTGTGAACTGCTTGCAGAGAAGTTGCACCATTGCTCAGGGTCTTTCAGGCTGCCATATAGGCATTATATCCTTGCTTGGGAACATGGGGGATCTGGGGGAGGTAGCCTGTAAACGTAATATTCTAGTTCAAAGCAGTAGCTGTTCATGAGTTGGTGCTAACAGCCTCCTTAAAGGTCACAGATGCCTCTGCCTGAGACACAGCCCCCACCCTCACTTCCATATTCACTTGTGTGTTGTTTTGCTCAGACTCCTCTGAGCCATAAGCCCCGAGCAGCCATGTAAGCAGCTCTCTGCTTGGGAAAACTGCTGGGACCAGCTCTCTGGAGATGTCTGCTGTGTCTGCAGCACAGAGGAGGGAAGTGAGACCAACCAGGGAGCAGAACAGAGGGAAGTGGCCTCTGGGCAGACATTTGGATGAGAAGGAAATGCCAAGCCCCATTGATGGGACATCTCAGGTAAAACACGGAGCCCTATAAAGCTGAGAGCTTGCTCCAGGGCTGCACAGCAGTGGTCTCCCCTGTGAGGGTGTGTGAGCTTGCTGCTTTAGACTCTGTGAAGCAGCCTGGCAGATCCCATCAGGATAAAGGGCAGCACACTGCAGCCTTATTACTCAGCTCCTTTAACTACACACGAATCAAATGTGTTGTGACTATTTTGTTGTGTGCTTGTGGGTTCTCTGCTGCGTTGAAGGAAACAAAACAGGGCTCAGGTTTACCATTTTGCCTTGTATTAGCAGTAAATTCACATTGCTCACACTGTTGTCCTCATTATCTGAGTGTATGCTGGAGATGTTTTGGAAGAAGTCATTTCACTAGGACTAACTGATGATTTTTGGGACACACAAGCCCTTATTTGACTGGGTTCAATACATGTCTCCTCTTTCCACATTGAGAGATGAGGGGAATTCCTGCTACAAGGTAAGGTGTTCACCACTCAGCAGTCCATTTTCCCCCAGGGAAAATGAATCTGGTTTCCATGCTTGGTATCTTTCTCCACAGGCAGCTCACAGTGGCATTAAGTGGGACAGGTAAATGCAGAAATGGACTTAGACCTCTAAGAATCTGTGGATGTGGCTGAGAGAAGCCTCTTTTGATGGGGAAAGGCTCTCCAAAAAATGGGGATCAGAACAATCTTGCTAGGGGTCAGATGTGCTCCAGCAGCCAGGCCCTGGGGTTCAAGTGGGAAACTCTTGTGACATTAGGAAGAGCCTTAATACCAAAACGGGACATACACGAATGAGTTAAAATCATTTAGTTGCTTTGTGAAATTTATTGAAAACTACTCTGTTCATCTTTTGAAACTTCACAGCTGTTGAGATTGCCCTCAGGGCAAACCACATCCAAGAAATGGCATGTAGATCTTGGGAGCACAAGACTTGAAAGATGAAACTGTGCTCTGTAGTGCTGCCTTTGCTTCCCGTGTAGCCACATCCAGCCATGTGCTGCTCCTCCAGCTGGACACTTCACTTCTTAAGTCCTCCCTTTCCCATCTCTGATGAGAAAACATCAGCTGTAGAGTTGCAGTGTGTGTCTCTCTGACATCACTGCTTCGTGGTCCTTTGGAGGAACCAGCAGTGAGTACTGCAGAAATGTGCCCATTTACTCATGAAAAATCTGTGAATTACTTTTAGTGGCGGCAGCTTTTCTGGTTTTGTTTTGTTGGTTGCAAGTTCTGCTTGCAGAAAACTTTGCAGGATAAAAGAGCGGTGCTCTGTATGGACTTGGAAGACTGAACTCAACCACTCAGCACAAGCAAAATTAGGGCCAGCCAGGGCTCAAAAACACAAACAGGACATGAGAAACTGCAATATGTACTCAGTCATAAGTGATTCATGGAGTAATTTTGAGTAACAAACACATTGGTAAGGACTGGAGGTTCTGTTGCTTTTTTTTGGGATCATCCACGAACACAAACATTGGCTAATTCATCAGACGCTTTCTGTTTCTTTGAATAGTTTGCCCAGATCCCCCAGCAGCCGTCCTGTGCCGCTCGCTGTTAACCCAGATAACGTGAACGCAGGTACACCCACAGCGCTGCCCAGATCTGCCCATGCACGCAGTAATTGGGGCACTCCAAGCACAAACCTGTAGCTGGGTGGCTCCGCAGGCATCTCCAGGTGGCGATCTGCTCACTGCGACGTGGGGCAGGGATGGAAGGGCTGCGTGCAGTGCCTGGGTAATTGGGAGCTGCGGGTGGCGCTGAGCCCCTCAGCAGGATTGCAGCCTGGCAGGGAGAGCGGCTGGCTGTCCCCTGGCGGGGGGAAGGAGATGTGTGATGGAGGCAGAGGTTGCATTCCTTACCTGTGAAATAACCCCTTGAAATCAAATGCTCGGGGAATTCCGAGGTCTCTGCAGCAACATTTCGGCGGTGACAGTGTGAGGATTTAAGTGAGGCAGGCTCTGCAAAGGGAGATTATTATCTGCTTTTAGACCAAGAGAGCAGTTGGAAAAATGGAGCCACTTTTTACGAACCTCGTCTTACTGATCCTGCTGCCAACTGGAGGGGACACACAGCCCAGTGCTGAGTTACTCAGAAAGAATTGGTTTGGGATAAATCGTTCCAGAACTATTCAGAAATTAACTGCTGTCTTTCAGATTTATGTGTCTCCTCATCCAAAATGAACTTTAAGTGTAGGCAAGCCCTAACACTTGAATTATTATGTAAGGAGGAATCTTACGGAACAGAAGGGAAAGAGGCAGATGCAAGGCTATGAAACAAGATCACATTTGGACTGAAAAGTAGAGGCAGTAGGAAGTTTGGTCTCTGTTGGGGAGATGGCCTGCTGCAGACAGAGCCATGCTGCACACACCGGGCTCTGCGTGGGGCAATGCAGTGCAGCGCAGTGCAGCCGGCTGCCACAGCAGGAGCACACAGAGCTGGTAGTGCTGCTGTCTGTGGGCTGTGCACACTGAGCTGGTAGTGCTGCTGTCTGTGGGCTGTGCACACTGAGCTGGTAGTGCTGCTGTCTGTGGGCTGTGCACACTGAGCCGTCTCAGACAGCCACACTAAATTACCTCATTAGCACCGCGGCGGTAGCCGGGCTCCTCGGCGCATACCTTCCTCCCACAGCACAGAACAACTTTGTGTCTAATTAACCAAATCAAAGGGTCCTGGAGACACAGCTTACAGAGATGCCCTCAGCTTGAAGGCCAGACGCCTCCAGCGAGCTGCTGTGTGTGTGGTGGGACCAACAAGCCTTGATTTCCTATGGCTGGATGTCTTGCATTCCCGACGCCCCCACAGTCCCCTCATCCCCCAGCACAAGCCCTTTCTTCTCAGGTCTTCAGGACCTCTGTCCCCCCTCAGCAGCAGGCACAGGGCTGCAGGATGAAGGAGCCTCCTTGGGAAATGGGGCTGGGGGTGGATAGATGCAGTGCTGCCTTGCAGTGCCTTTTCGGTTACATTTTGCCAGTTTGCCAGCTGTCTGCCCCTCTCTGCTGTTTATCAGTGGGAGAAAGACAGGGAAATGCTGAATGCAAAACGCTGCTGCTCTCACAGGGATGAGACGTGTTGTGCTCTGCTTGGAGCACAGCACTGCTGCCAGGGCAAGAGGTTTTCCCAACGCTATGGGAGGAAGGATTTTGGGGTGCTGTCTGCACAGAAGAGGAGACAAAAGTCGTTTTCAGGCAAAATCCACTTGCTATGGATTGAAATGTGGGAGCTGCGTCCCTCCCCCTGCATGCCCTGTCTGCCCTGCTCCTGCAGCGCAGGGGTGGCTTGCGTTACAAACACTTCTCTCTTCCCCTCATGCTGGAAACTTGATTCTACAAAAACACTTTCAGAGCAGCTAATTACCAACCCTGCAGTTGCTGGGCTCTCTAATTCCTGCTGGTCAGTGAACCAGCCCAAAGAGCTGCTTTTTCTAAGTTGCTGAATGTATGAACGCAGCCCTGGAGCCATAACACAGCTGAGGTTTTTTTTTTCCCTGGACAACTTCCGGATCAATGTCAATTTTGGGAATTTCTTTCACTCACAGGGCAGAAGGAGCATCCAAAGATACAGCAGGGAACCAGGCCTGGGAGCAGCCACGGACTTACAAGATACAGGAGCCCAGCTGGGCTGCCAGACAGGGTGTGATTACCAGCAAATCGGTTTGAAGGTAAAGCTGGCACCTGCCAGCCCGTCTGTCTGCGATTTGAGGGCTCACTTTGGGTGTCTGGGTGTGTGCTCCCACCTCCCAGCAATGTCCACGCCTTCAGAGGTTTCCTTGATCTGCTGGTTTGTATCCAGAGGGCTGCTGTGAAGATTGTTGTGCTGGTCAGTGGCTGAGACCACATCACTCCTCCCCGCTCTCCTCCCCGGCTCCCTTTCTCTCTGCCCCATTTGCAGACCGCTCCTCTCCCTTTCCGAGCCCTTCATTATCCACCTCCCCTCCGCCCACCGCCTCTCATGCAGCACAGCCCGGCTCCGTTGCCCATTCCCAACAAGCCTCTTCATGCTCTGCTCCTGCAAGGCCAAACCCGGTCAGAGCAAATGGAGCTGTGGTCAATGACTCTGAGGAGGCAGATGCCATCACACAACTTTATCCTCCTCTGCTGCATGCCCTCCCGTTAGCACAGAAGGCTTGGCTGCAGCTCATGGGCCTTTCCCACAGGGGCAGCTGAAGCACGTCGAGGGCTGAGCAGTGAGGCCGTGCAGCAGGGACGGGTTGTGCCGGCCGGGGGAACGAGCACAGGGCCGACCCCGCGCTGAGGCCAGGCCGACGGCAGCGCCTGCAGCTCCCGCCCTGTCCGCCAGGGGGCGCCGCGGCGCCCGAGCCCGAGAGCAGCAGCGCCTCCTGGCGGTCCGGACGGGTGCAGCAGGCGCCGGCGCTGCTCGGGGAGGACGGCTTCGGGCGGCGGCAGTGAGCATGCGCAGGGAGTCACGTGGGAGCGGGGGCCATTCTTAATGCGGCGTGCGTGGTCGCCTGGGCAGACGGTTGCGGGGATGGCGCGGGGCGGCAGGAGCAGCAGATCGCGGCCCGCGGCGCCGCCGGCACCCGCCAGGTACGGGCTGGGACGGGAGGGGCTCGCCGGCGTCCGCCGCGGCTCTCTGACTCTGCTCTCTTCCGCAGCGCGGCCCCAGCGGCCCCGGTGCCGGCGGCGCAGCCGGCACAGCCCGGGCTGATGGCGCAGATGGCGAGCACGGCGGCGGGAGTGGCCGTGGGCTCCGCCGTGGGGCACGTCGTGGGCAGCGCCCTCACCGGAGCCTTCAGCGGCTCCTCCGAACCGCCCAGAGCGGCGGTGCCCGCGCAGGTAGGAGCCGGGCCGGCGGGCGGGGTGACCTTGTGCCGCCATTGTGCCGGGCCGCGCCGCTGCGGGACGGCCTGAGAGCACGGAGCTGCGGCTCACCGCACCGCGTCGCGCCCCGCCCGCAGGAGCCCCGGCAGCAGCCCGCTGTGCAGCCGCAGTCCCCGTACGGGCCGTGCCACTACGAGATGAAGCAGTTCCTGGAGTGCGCTACCAACCAGCGGGACCTGACCTTGTGCGAGGGCTTCAGCGAGGCCCTGAAGCAGTGCAAGTACAGCAACGGTGAGTGCGTGCTGCCCCTGTGGGGGCTGCTGTCAGGATAGCGGCTGACAGGGCGTGAAGGCTGCTGAGCAGCCTGCTGTGTGACCTTGTGTTTGGCAGTGCTTCTGCCCCTGTGAGCGCCCTTCCTGTGCCCTGGAATGCTGAGGGGAGGTGGGGAAGGCAGGGAATTGCCCTCACTACCCCTGGAGGGGAGGAACTGAAGGGGGGGGGGGGTCACACAGCTGTGGTTAAATTCCAGGTGCTCTCCTCTTGCTGCTCTGAGAACCATGCTGCTGTTAGCATACAGCTGCCTAATTCCTGCTATGTTTGTTACTAGCAGATTTCAGTGATTGTGTCTCAGCTTAGGCTGATCTACTTACGTGGGAGAGCATTTGCTAATTGCTGCTGCTGACCTTGTGCTTTCTCCCCTGTAGGTGTTTCTTCTCTCCTGTGAAGAATCTGCTCCCCTATAGGAAGAAAAGGAGCTGGTGTAGAGCCGTGTTGCCTGCAGGGAGTGAAGGAAGGATGGACAGGTGCTGAGCTGAGGGAACGGGCTGGGAGAGGAGCCCTCTAGTGGTCCTTCACTTCTGGACTAGTAGGGAAGGAAAAGAACAGTTGAGACTGTGGAAATTAGTGTTCTATTTATCATGGAGAAATAAAGAAGCTTATTTGGAAGTACTACCTGTGCATGTTCCTTATTTAACACGAAGGCTGAAATCAGGCTAGCTAAATATTACCCCTGTTATCTGCTTGCAGGGCAAGGCACGTATTTGCATAACTTCTGCAGACAGGAGCTGCAGCCCAGCTGGAACTGTACCTGTGTGACTTGGCGAAAGTAGAGGGCACAACTGAGATGGGGTTGGCAGTGCTGCAGAAAGAGCAGGGGCTGGTAATAGGAATGTCCTGCAGTGCTTTAGAAGTGTTCTGTTTGCACTGATAACCTCTTCCTGAAGAGCTGTTCTGACGAGCTAGGAAGGTGTGACTGTCTGGGGTGTGACTGGGATGTGTTTGGCTGATCTTGCTTAGTGTGTTATGCAATGTTTTCAAGGTCATTAGCATCGAGTGGAGTTCAGGGCTGCTTTCTATTTACAGTTGTGGCAGCAGAACAAGTCTCGTTATTACTGCCTGCATGCTGTCTTTGGGAGATTCTGGTTCTTATCTTGGATAACTCCGTATTCCTTATTACACAGCAGTGAAAGCGTAACACTTTGAAATACTTGACCCTTGAGTTTTCATGTCAGAATCAATCTGTAAACTGCTGAACACTGAGCAAGTTCTGGGCTTTGCTGGAGCTGTGAAGAAGTCCAGATGGAGATGCTTTAAGTTGGCAGTAGTGTTTGAAGGTGCTGGCCCTTTCAAATGTCAGAACCCAGATGCTTGGTAGTAGACTGTGTCCTGAGCTGCCCCTATCCTCACCCCGTGGTGCCTCGTGCTTTTTTGAGAGACAGCCATCCTCAGTTCTGCACGGCAGCTCTGGCTGCTGCTGCTTGCTGCCTGAGTTCACTTGTTAGAGCCAGGACAGCCATGGAGCTGTGCAGAGGGCTGTGATGTGGAGCAGGGCTGTCCCATGGGTGGTGTGTGAGGGGAGCCATGCCTGCACCATCAGTTCCCATGGGGATGAGATGGGTGCCTGGCCCTTGCCTGCTAGCTCAGGGTAGTGTTTCCCCAGCTTCCCCAGTAAGGATTCATAGCAGGTAGCTGCAGTGCTTTTTTTTTTTTTTTCCTGACAGAAGAACAGGAAAAGTGAATTAATCTCTTTACTAAAAACCGAAGTCAAGACTTGTAAATGGGACAGGTGGCTCTGTTGTGAGAATCTGCCTTCCACCTCAGACACTTTTAATGTGAGTTTCTTTCTGTGCAGCCTGCAAATGACTACTGGCTGTGAGCCCTCTTGAAAGCTGCATCGTTGTTTCCAGATGGTGATGAGGCTTCCCTGCTGTGTGGGACAGTAACCTGAAATGCTGTGCAATGCTGCCCACCCTCTGAAGCAGACCCCCTCCTGGTGCAGTGGCTGAGCTGTGCCACCTTGCTGAGAACTTACAGACATCTCTGGTGAGGATGTAGCACTGCCTTTCACGTAGCTGCTTACTGGCAAATTCAGATGTGGTGTTTTCTGCTTTGCTCAAATTCATCTGCACCGCACATCACCCACAAGATCAAAACAGTCTGCAGAAACGGATGTGGTGAAGAAGGTTCAGAGGTATTTCCTTGGCAAGTTAGTGCTATAAAGAGAATGTATTGAGGTCTAGAGGGGAGGAGGTGTGCTTTACCTGTGTTTTGGGATAATCTGCAACTCTCATGCAGTGTGTTACCCTTTGCTGCTTCTTTAAGGGAGAATGTCTGTCCTTGGGATGATCACTGCTCACACACTGCTTGGTACCTTCTGTCCCAAACTCACACTTCTTCAGGTGAGCAGTGAGGATCAGGATGCAGCACTGCAGGTTCACCACCTCCTGGCAGTTGGCTGTAAGCAGAAAATGAGATCTGTGTGACTGCCCTGGATCCAGGGGCCCCACTGACACAGCAGGGAGCTGGGAGCTGCCTGGTCACAGTCAGCAAAGCTGAGGTCTCTGCATGGCCTTCTCAGCAGCACTCTGAGCTGCATTATTACAGGCCATGTCTGCTGGTACACGATGCTGGAAATGCTTCAGCTTATGAGGTGAGCTGAGTATTCTGATTTGGGAAAAACTATTCTGCTTTGTGAAATACCTATGTCCTTTAACTTAGTCTCCTTAAATCAGAGTAGGAAAAATCCCTGTCTCTTGCTATTTCCCTTCCAAGAACTTGTCCAGGTCACAAGGGGAAGGACTTAAATCTCAGCTGAGTCATTCTGGATGTTTTGGCCATGAACTCTCACCCAGTGTCACTACAGAGAAACTGCCAGGGCTGACCAACGTCAGCAGTCAGCACTGGGCATCCAGCTCAAATAGCAGAGGGAGCAAAAGCTTTGGACCACGTGCATCTGGCAGCTTCAGCAGTGAGTGCTTCAGGTCAGGCAAAGGCTGCCTGCCAAGTGTGGGAATGTCAGCACAGCCTGCTCGTTCCCTCCTCCCCTGCTGCATATGCTTGCACTCTGAAGCTGAGGGCCAGGATTAGAGCAAGGGGAGCCCTCCCATAAACCTGGGAGCAGAGGTGCTGTGCTGGCAGCTGTCATTGCCCAGTGACTTTGCTGGTCTAAATGGAGCCAGAAAAGTCCCCAACTGGCAAGTTCCCCAGAGCTGCAAGGCTGGAAATGTGCAGTGAGGACAACCTGGGGCCATTCTACCACTCATGATCTTGGCTGCTGCTCAGTAACCAACCCCTTGCTTGGCCTCCCTTCTTTCAGGTAGCTTAACTCTGTGGCATGGCTTTCCTGTATGACTCATTGTGCAGGAGTTAAATGTGTCCATCATACATTTTTTTTTTTATAATAAATAAATAGATAAAGGATGCTGATGTGCTCTGGTGGAGCTCTCCTGCCCTACTCCCTGACCTCTGCACACTGCATATAGTTCCCTCTCCAGGGGGCTGCTGCCAGGCACTAAGAGCTGAATCAAGGCTGGTGTTTTCCCCACTTACATCACTGTGACAAACAGCACTTCCCAGAGGTAGTTGAGGTAACAAAATGCCAGTGGTGTTTGCTCCTGGGCACTCAGAGAGGGGCAGTGTTCTTAGCAGATGCTGTCCTAGTTTCAATTGCAAATTTCCCAGCAATGGGGAACTGTCCATGCAGATTCCTGAGCCTTCTGCAGCTGGATTCTGGGAGGAATATTATGGAGCTTTACTAACAGCGTTCTGGGAGGTCTGGCTGACCTGTGTGATCTCAGCTGCTCTGAATCTCAATCTTTTCACAGCATGGATGATTCTGTCCCTTTGTTTGCCCTGCAGGCTCTCTGGGCTGTGATGGTGCCAGACTGAAGAAAGGAAGACACAGGGGCACAACAGAGAATGCAGGATGATGCAGCACCAGTTCTGGTTCTTATTTTGCCCACACCTGATAGGAGTGGCTATGCCTTAGTCCCTAAAACATCAAATTTAGGATAAAACTAGAGAGAATTCACTTTGTTCAGTAAGCACATATCATAGAATGGCCTGGGTTGAAAGGGCCCACGATGATCATCTAGTTTCACAGAGCAGTCTGCACTGCTTGTGCAGCGGCTGCATCTTCCACTGAGTTTCCAGATGTTTCCCCAGCAGTGCTTGTAGGTGCTGTAGCGTCATCTCCTTTTCCTGTGGAAATGCCAAGATGTGCAGGTGAAATCCTGTCCCACAGCTTGGCTGCAGAGCACCTGAATGGTGGGAGCCAGTACTGACGCTGTTACAGGGAGTGATCTGCAGAGCTGTGCTGTGTCACAGTGCCATGGACAAATTGCCTTTCTCTACATTTCCCCTCCTCACACAGAGAAAGGTCCTGATAGCCGTGTGGGGTGCAGCAGGGTGTGTGTGGGCAGAGCTGTTCTCACTGCTCTGTTTATCTCACTTTTCCCACGAGGAACTGTGAAACCACAGAGCAGAGCGTAAGGCTGATTAGCAGTAGCCTCAGAGCTGGGGCTGGTGGTGCTGCAGCTCTCACTACTGGGCTGGCCTAAAACCTTGGTTTCCAGATCAAACATCTGAGTGTTCACATCCGTTTTAAGTGATGCCTCACTGTGCTGCACGTTGCAGTAGCTACTATACCAGGCTATGGAAGATTCATCTTTCCCTTTTGGGTGGTACAGCACAGGTCTTGTGAGCACTCACATGTGAGCCTGCGGATGACTGTGACAAGGAGGGTTGTTTGGATTCCCCTGGGCCATGTTCCAAGGCACCAGGACAGTTCCCGTGCTAGCATTTGGTATTTCTGCTCTCAGGGAGGTGATTTAGAGTGCAGCATGTGTCTGGAGAGTCCCTGGAGCAAGCAGAACAAGCACAGGGAGCATGTTCCTGTAATTAAAAGCTTCTTATTAAAGGAAATTGCCCCCTTGCTCCAGCATTGGCACCCCTGCCCTGTGCCCTGCCCTGCCCTGTCGCCTCAGCCTTGTGCTGGAGGCAGCTTGGTTGGGAAGCTGGAGCAGATGGTGAAGCTTCATGAAGGAGCTTTGCCTCCTGCCCCCAGGGGCCGTGGCTGCCAGCTCGCAGGCTTTTCTCCTGCTTCTGAATGCAACAGGGAACAAACCAGGGTCCCTCTTTAGCTGAGAGGCCTGGAATGACCCCAAGCCACTGGGCAGACCCCAGCGTGGTGGTGCCTGCAGCCTCCTGTCCCCTGGATACGGTCTCAAGCAGTGACATGACATGGACAAAGCCATGCTGCAGGACGAGGCCGGCTCGTGCTGACAGCTATCGGTGGAGCTGTTTCACACCATTCTGCGCGCGCACTGTGCGGGCGGTACCTCTGCGCGAGGTGAAAAACAAGGGGCTGCCTCCTGTCTCTGCTGCCGGCAGGCATGGCGCTCACCCTCTCCTATGTGCTGCTCGCTTTCCTCACCCTGCTGCTCCTGTCCTGGGGTAAGTGCCTACTCTGTTCTCTCTCCCTGGTGGGAAGCACTTGGACTGTCCCACTTCAGCCCTTTCTCTGGTTTGGGTTTTTTTGGGGGTGAATGATGCTTTGAAACCATTACTTCCTCACACTGTTCGTGATCCCATTATGCCGGCTCTCTTCAGAACCTCCTGAAATCAAGGCAAAAAAGAGCAAACAGCTCCTGATATATTTTGAAAAAGTTTCTGGATGCTGAACAGAGAGATGGACAGAAATACCCAGTGGCGCTTAACGTGCAGGAGCTTGAGAACATCCGTTTGTTGGACATGATCTAGTGTGCTGATAGCCAAAAAGAATAAGACTGCAAGGTTGTGACAGTCCCTGGGGTGAAACGTTCCCTACTGCTTCCCCACTGCTTATTCATCTCTTGAAATCTTACCTTCTGCAGAGTCATTACTGTCTGGGCAGCGCACACAGTGCTGGGTAGGAGCTGTGCTCAGCAGTATTTCCTGTTGTTTCTGAGTGGGAATGCACAGGCCACAGTAACTGGGGAGGAGTCCTGAGGCTTTAGGGACTGCTGAGCATGCAGATGACTCCCAGGCTTCCTGTGGCTCTGTCTGGAGCTGGAGAGGGTTTTAGGGCTAGGAATCTTGGTCAGGGCATCCATGTGCCCTGTGAACCCTCAAAGAGATGAAGGCAGTAGGGGCAGCTGTCAGGCCTGCACCAAAGGGCACTTGCCCAATACCTGAAGCAATCACTATGGTGCAGAATGGAGTGAGTGTGACTGTTTCCTGTCCAGAAGCAGGAATTGGAGCTCAGGACAGATTTCCAGTTCTTGCTTTCTGTTTTAGGCTCAGGGACTCTCAAGAGTCAAGTGGTTCTTGTGACTGTAGGAGAGCCCGTGTCGATGGAGTGTCCTTTCCACAAGGACAACAGCACCAGCAATCCCTTCTATGAGATCCTCTGGAGCCATAGGAATGAGTCGAGAAGGGTCCTGCAATTTAGGATGACACGGTCCAATCAGTCCTGTGTGTATGACAGTGAAGGCCACTTCAGCGGCGTTCTGGATTTTGGAAGGAGCGTGAGCTTTCTCTACATCTCAGCAGTGCTTATGAATGACACTGGCCCTTACTTTTGCTATGTGAAGATAGGGCACAGCGATCCAACTAGAAAGATGATTTACCTGCTCATTGGAGGTGAGACTGGCTCTTTCTTTCAACACTGCACTTTTGCATCCCTGAGAATCTGTGGTCCTCTCTGGTCTTTGAGTGGTTTCACAAAGCCCCTGGGAAGTGTAAGAATTGTTGAATTGAGCTCAGTGGACAAGGGACCTGGCCACCCCCATGAACCTCTTTTCTTTGCAGGTCAGCAGCCCTGGGCAGCCCCTGGGGACCTCAGCTATTCTGCACCTCAAGGCAGTAAAGTCTCCTTGGACTGTGATTTCCCCGCTAACCTGACTGACAACTTCACAGACCTCTTCTGGCTGCACAAACGAGACCAGAGCCCAACCCGACTCATAGCATGGCATCTCAGGTCCAGTTTCCAGGTTGAGAACGGCAGCATTGGAAGTCGTTTCCAGAGCTCATTAGATCTGGAAAATCACCGGAGCCGTCTCACCATTACTGGGTTGGAAGAGAAGGACAGTGGCTGGTACCAGTGTCAGAGAGGCCTGGGAGAGCTTTCTGGTGGGCAGAGAGGGAGGGGAACCAACCTCACTGTGAAAGGTGAGCGTGTCTCCAGGGACCTCATGGAGCAAGTGAAAAGCCTTCTGTCCCTCCTGGCCTTTATGTTTCAGTCACTCCATCTAATCTATGGGTTTAGTGACAGGATGGGTGTGAGTTTTCTCATCTAGGACACATCTTACTGTGCGGGGTGCTTCTCATTCACCTTACCACCACCTGCTTGGGGAGTTTGGGGAGTGCAGGTAGCCCAAAGTACAAGCTGCTGTTATGGTGCAGTGGCAAGGCTTTGCAAAGTCACAGAACATCAGTGCAAGATCCACAGATATATTTAAAGCACCTACAAAACCACAGAAGTTCATCTGTGAGGTTATGTGCTTGTTGCTGCAGATGGTTATCTGTAAAAGTTGTTGATCACTGGTGATGTGACCCTTCCATCAACCAATTTCATCTGTACCTAATGACAACATAGATTTTTAATGCATGCAGTTTAGTATGCAAAGCATCTTTTATCCAGTGTAACTCGGTCGCAAAACCCAGCCTGGCCAATTAACACGGTTAATTACAATTACACAGTAATTTGGGCTCACCGTGACTCACCTGGGAAATATATGATGTGAGGATAAAACATGACCCTGTCTTGAGTTGTAGGACATGCCATGTCTGTGTTGATTTGGAGCCAAAAGAAATGTGACTTATATTTCAGAAGACATTCTTAAAAGTCAGGCTGGTTCCTTGTGCTCTTCTTTCTGCATCCTCATGCTGAGGGAAGCACCCTGCATGACAGGATGGCACAGCCTGTCTGCTCCATGCTTTTAGCCTTTTTTCACAGGTTTTTCTTCAATGTCTTACTCATGTTTCTGAGCTGCAGAGGCCAGAGCCTGCTGCATTTTCACTGAAACCACGAACCCACTTGCAGGTTTGCACATCCCAGTAGATATTACAATATGAATATGTACAAGCTTGCGTTCTCCTTTCTAGGCTCTTCATCTGTCCTGCTGGTGTGTTTGAGTAGCGCTGTGTTTGCTGTGATTGCTCCGTGCTTGTATGTTCTGTGTAAGTAATACTGGGCAAGGAACACATCTTCACCCAGACAACACCTCACACCTTGCAGTGGCAGTGGTCAGCTCTGCGAGAACATTGGCTCATCAGCAGCATGGCCTGGTCCAATCCCTCATCTGATTTATGTTGCCCTCTGCTGACACCTCACTGCATCCCCTGTGGTCTCAGCCAGGTGTGATGCACTGGGAACAGCTGTGACTCATCTGAGTGGCACTACATGAGGTCACTGCTCTCCCGTGCTGTCACTGGGAGGAGTGCAGCAGGATGCTGAAGGCTTCTCCAAGTCCTGGTAAAAAGTCTTCTGGCAGTTAGCTTGATGCAGGATTGAGCCAAAGGAAATACCTTTGGACTATAAGAAGGAGTAAAGCGGACCTTTATAGTGGGGAAAAAACTGTCAGAAGAAAAACCTTTGTGATCTAGATCTGTGAGCAGAGACTGCAGTATAACTCATTTGTGCTATTTCAGTATGGGCTGCTCCTGCAGAGCTGTGTATCCTCTCTGCACTGTTTCAGACAGGTATTATGTCCAGCTGAGGAGACGGAACACCTTGGCAGACAGACTGCATCCCCACTGTGGGCCTTTGGAGACCATCTACATCAGCACTGGCAGCACGGAGTACAGCGTGAGTGTGGCCCCAGGCACCACAGAGCTCTGGAGGCAGCCAGGCAAAGCCCAGGGATTGCTGATTCCCCACTGCAGTGGTACAGGAGCTGGTGGCCAGGAGCCCTGGGGAAGAAGCTGTGGCCATGCTCCTGCCTCGCATGTAGGACAGCAGCAGATGTGGGGCTCCTCTGCTGCCATGGGGTAACCAAGGCTGTTTTGTTTGTTCACAGCTCCTCACTTTCCCAGGAAGGAACCCTGCAGCAGGGGACGAGGGACAAAGATGACAGCCCAGAAGGGCCCAGCAGGACGCATGCTGTGTTCATGGCACCATGGATAATTCTTCTCCATTGTGTATCATGCAAAGGTCTCTAGCAAACTCCTCTCTCCTTCAGTGGTTGTTTCTTCTGTTCAATTAAATCCTCTTGAGAACAAACCCTGTGAGTGTATGTTCAATTTCTGCTGTACCTGGCTGTTTTGGCTCCTGGTGGAGCTGGCTTTTGGCTGCTGTGTATCTATCCTAGCTCAGACAAACTTTTGCATCACCCTCTAGGGCTGTTACCACCTGCCAGACACAGCCACATCCTCCCATGGAGGAAACACTCGGCTGCTTTTTGGGGTGGAGCAATGCCTACACGGCAGCTTTTCTTGCTGAAGGAGGGAGGGAGAGGTGCTGTTGTCTCTGCTCTTACCGTTGTTCCCTCAAGAATGCAAAATTCTGGAGCAGGGAATAAAGCGCCAATTCTCACTGTCCTTGCCAAACCAGGGCTGCTTGGGCAGCTGTGGTGCTGCATCAGTCAGCACCTCTGGGCTGAGCTAATGCATGGCACAAGGCACAAGAGGTGAAGGCCTTCCAAAACAAGCCTCTATTGTTGTGACCTTTGTTTTGTGATCAAATCTCTCTGTGGTTGATGAAATCACATCAAGATGGTTGTGCTGGTTTTGTGTAAGGTGGTATTTGTGTTTCCTCTGCCACCTCACAATTTTCTCTGATATGTGCTGGCTGTGGCAGAGCACCACAGCACTCTGTGCTCATGCTGATGAGGCTGCTGCTCTCATCAGGGTGTTTCATAACCAGTTGGGTATTTCTGTTCCTCATGGGATGCATCCAGAAAAACCCTGCCTCCACTTCACTTTGGAGTACCCTGCTGCCTCCTGTGCTGCAGACACACCATGCTTTCAGGTGGTCATGTTACAGTTGCTCTGAGGAGCATTGGCCATCACTTTTCACTCTTGTTTTTCTCTCACTTCTCCCCGGGGAGACTGTGTCACAGAAAATTGGTCAAGGTCACATAGAGGGAAGTCATTGCTTTTGTTAGACCAACTGATATAGAAGGTGGAAAAAATAGATAAGCCGTTGGGCACATGAGCCCTTGTTGAAAGCAATGCAGCGTGTCACCATAGTGTCTGGTTTGTTGTGCCATACCTGTCCATCTCTGGACCAAAGATGCAATGCCAGGGTGACCTAACAAGACAGGACCCTGTCCCAAATCTCATGGCTCCGTTTTCCCTCACAGCCAGAGAACACCTACAGCCATGTTGGGAACTCGTAATCATCTCTTGGGTTTGGAGACACCTTGAGAGCTGGGCTGCAGAGTCTGCTTGCACTGTGGTGGTGTTAGACAGGTGGGCCTTCATGCCTGTTGACTCTGGCAGCTTTTTGCTTTTCCAATCTGCAGTCTTTCTGCACTGGGCACCAATTGTGCTGCAGCCAGAGCCCCCAAAACCACATTCCTCTGGTAGGCTGATGAGGTTTCAGTGGTAACCTCACTCTGTACCCTATTGTTGGGGCAGGCTGTATGTCCAAGGATGTGACTTGGAAGTGAAGGTGGAAATGCTGGACCTTTGCCCCACTGATTAGAGCCCCACTGCTAAAGCTCTGTTGCAGCAAATGGAACAATGTGGTGAGCTGGAGTCCCCCAGCCCCTTGTGTCATTTACATATGCCTCACCAGCACCAGAAGCACACACAGTAACCCGGGCTTGTGCAGCACTGCAGTCTGTCTCAAAACAACCTCCCTTCCTCTGCTCCTGGATCCTACCATGGTCCTGGGTTTCATGCTCCTGCTGCTGGTGGGGACAGCAGGGTCAGGTAAGATAAGCAGCATAGCTGCGCTGACACTGGGGATGGCGGGCAGGACTGAGCTTTGCACAGGGGATCATCAGCCAAGAAAGGCAGTTTGTTTCAAGCATGGAGTGACCGGCGGGTCTGGGCAATGGGGATGCCCCATGGGGGTAGAGGAATGTTTTGAGGCTGGGGGTGTCAGGACACAGCTCCGTATCAGTAACCACATCCTTGGTGTGCACAGCCTGCAGGGCCCAGCCGGTGCTGACCCAGCCAGCTGCCGTGCAGGTGCTGCCTGGGGAGACTGCCCGGCTGTCCTGTATCCTCAGCCCCCAGTACAACATCAGCGACTTTGGCATCACCTGGTACCAGCAGCGCCCAGGGCAGGCCCTAAGGTACCTGCTCTACTACAACTCCGAGCGAGACAAGCACAAGCCTGCCAGGATTCCTGACCGTTTCTCTGCTACCAAAGACCTTGCCCGCAACGCCTGCATCCTCATCATTGCAGCCGCCCAGGAGGAAGACAACGGTCGCTATTTCTGCTCATTGCCCCTCACCACCAACTGGCTGTAGAAGCAGGGAGCAAATATGGTGCGATGCTGCCAGCAGACAGAACGGCAGCTGTGGAAAGAAGGGACAAGGCCCCCCTGCCGGCTGAGGCTCTGGCGTGGTTTAATAATGATAATAAATGTAATAAGTACAATAAATGTAATAAAGATTTGTCCTCGCACGCTCTTTAGTCTCTAGATAGCCTCAAACCTCACGCCGCCATTTTGCCGCGCCTCACGCACTCCCCCCCGCCGCCATTTTGTCGCTCCCCTCTCCTCCTCACAGAACCCTGCACTCCCCTCACGGTTCCCCACCGCTTCTGAGGAAAAAAGGACGCGTATAATTGCGCGGGCATTGCTGGGCGCTTTGTACGAACGTTGCCACGCACGGGGGTACTGCGTTTTCCACAAAATTCTCACAGATAACTCACAGCGCGAGCAGAGCAACCCCACATCGCTTCGCGCCCAACGCGACGCCGACGGCCGCGCCTCCGAACTACGCATGCGCAGCACAGCCGGGCGCGCACTGGGAGAGGCTTTGGGGGCGGGGCCAGAGGTGTACGGAGGTATCACGTGGGGCAAATCGAGAGCTGCCATTGGCCTAGAGGAGGAGAAAATGAGGCGTGCTACTTCCTGGCTACTGTAGTGCGCGTCGAGGTAACGGGTTGGTCCGAGCTCTGTGGTGGAGCAGGATGGTGAGCTGTGGCTTTGGGGCCGCTTCCTCGCCCTGCTGGGCTGGCGCTGTGGCTCCGGACTTTCAGTGGTGTTTGGTGTGGTGCTCGCTATCCCTTGGTGTCACTGGGTGGTGAATTCCCTCAGCTGGGCGGTGAGAGCCCGTGGGTGTGTCCTATTAGGAGTAGGCTGGGGCTGCAGCGCGGGCTCTTTGCGTGTGTTGAGGGTGGTTCCCTGGAAGCTAATTCTGGTAGAAAGCCCTGCTGCCTCTGTAACAGTTGCTGGAAATGTCAGACGCATCGGAGCTGCTGACTGGCTTCGTATTATTGAGTGATGTGTTTAAAACTCTCTCTTTCCTCGTGCTGTGTGTGAAGCTGGTGTTAGTACTAGGAGACCTGCACATCCCACACCGATGCAGTGGTCTGCCAGCAAAGTTCAAGAGCCTCCTAGTTCCAGGGAAGATTCAGCATATTTTGTGCACGGGAAACCTCTGCACCAAGGAGACCTATGACTACCTCAGGACTTTGGCTGGGGACATTCATGTTGTTAAGGGGGACTCTGAGGTAATGTTCTTGCTGTTCATTCCTCTGTCCTCCATCTTGCAAGCTGTAGCTGTCCCACTGAAACCTGGGAAGTCCTTTGCATGAATTGCATTTGCAATTCCTGAGCACTAAGGTGTGGGGCTAGGAAGTAGAAATAAATAAGGCTCAAGAAACAAAATGCCTTTCTAGGCTTTTCTTATTGCACTTATGGTAAGGGAGGACTTGGTGTGTAGTGGTGATAATGCACTCAACTTCTCAAGTTCTGCATGAGTCTACTTATGATTGCTGTGATGTTGCTGCAGTCCTTCAGATTCCTCCAGGAATAGGGACCTTCTTTATTGTTGAATAGCCTTGAAGCTCCTGCTCTCCGCTCCTGCTTTCCATGTGGTTCCAGTCAGGCTCAAGATCCCAGTTCTTTACAGTTGTTCTTAGGATATGGTGCAAGCATCTGGGTCACTGTACAATCTTGGTAGTAAAAGGTGCTTGGGTAGTAAAAGGCATTCTTGTGTTGTGAACCTTCATTGTGTTGGTGAGGTTCTTTCTCTGATTTCTAACTTGTGTATTTCTCTTTCTCAGAGTCTGAATTATCCTGAACAGAAGGTTGTAACTGTTGGGCAGTTCAGAATTGGGTTGATTCATGGCCATCAAGTCATTCCCTGGGGTGATGTGGCAAGCTTGGCATTGCTACGGAGGCAGCTGGATGTAGACATTCTTATCTCAGGACACACACACAGATTTGAAGCATTTGAGCATGAAAATAAGTTCTACATCAACCCGGGATCAGCGACAGGAGCCTACACTGCTTTAGAAACGTGAGTGCAGTGAGCCTTGAACTACCCAATGCAGCTTAGCTTAATACATTGCCTCAGATGTGTGTGTCTGCCCTTAAGAGTGCAGCCCACGTGTTGCAGAGCACTGGTGATGCAGTGCTGTGCAGGCCATTTCTCCCTTTCCCAGAGAATGCAGCCTTGCTCCCTCTGTTCATAAGGTTTTGGTTAGCTCATGAGCTGGCCAGGACAGTCTGGCATTGATGTGTCATGATCATAATCCTAAACCCATACAATGGTGTGATGCTGTTGTTTCTTAGAGTTGCATTGCCTTCAAGTGTTTTCCAGAAGCTGTGTGCTGAAGTCTTGGGAAAGAGCCCCTCAGGGCACTGCCAGCATCTGAGCCTTGCAGGAGCTGGGACATTCAGCCTTGAGGGCTGCTCTGGCCAACTGCAGCTCTGAGTCTGCAGACAGTGCCTCTGAGCTGTGGTACTTCCCAGATAACTGCAGCCATTTGCAATTTAATGTTTTATAATCCCATAATACAACTTGGTAAGAGGTGTAAGCTAAAAAGGATGATCGACAAAGTAATTTTTTTTTTTCCAGGAATGTCATTCCTTCATTTGTACTGATGGATATCCAGTCTTCCACAGTTGTGACTTATGTATACCAGCTAATTGAGGACGATGTGAAAGTAGAAAGAATTGAGTTCAAGAAATACTGATACGTGTTTGAATCTGCTTGCTGACTTCTCACCAGCTCTCATTCGTTCTCTTCTAGTTAAAGCTGATTCCGGCCACGTGGGGGTGCTGCTGCAGCGGCGTGTTGGCTTGTAAATCGGCAGCCACGTGAGCTTGTGAAGTTTCTAAATAGGGTTAGGGCAGGAGAAATTGATTGAGAGAAATGGCCTTATAAAATAAATACATATCCTATATTTAAGAAGGAGGTCTGTTGTTCCTTGCCTTGCAGAGTTGCAGCTAGTGGTTGCTTGGGATTGAACCTCTGTAAAATGAGCATAGAATAAAACAGTATTTTCATGTTTCTGGATCCTATTAATTTATTAATTGAGAAGAGGACAGGAATTCAGTTTTGGGGCTGGAAGGGAGCTGCTCTTTTCTTCCCAACGTGTATCACTGAAACCTCTCTGGATTTATCAGAGATGCTCAGTGGACTCTTAATAGTGCTGACTGTGGCACCTGACCTCCTGCTGCTTCCAGCCTCCCTTCCTGGCTGGTATGCTTGTGTTGAAGAGCTGTGGGAGGCTGGTGCAGTGCTGTGGGTGAGGCTAGGCCAGCTAAATAGCCTGGGAACTGGCCAGGGGGCTTGGTGGGAGGAGCAGGGCTGGGGAATGATGTGAATAGCAGGTTGTGCCACTGCTGTTGTGAGGAAGAAGGCAGCTTCTGCAAATGCTTTGCAATGTAGGATGGCAAAGTGCTCCTGCTAGCCCTAGGCCCTTGCTCATGGCTGTGGTGGTGCTTAACAGTACCAGAGTGCAGAGAAATGGACATGCCCACCTGCTCTGGTAGTAGCAGTGACTATGGCTGGTACCAGCAGAAGTCACCTGGCAGTGCCCTTGTCACTGTGATCTATCTAAACACCGAGAGACCTTCAGGTACCTCTTTATACTTTTCCGGTTCCTCATCTGACTTTGTTAACATGTTAACTGGGGTCTGAGCCAAGGATGAGAATGTGGGATGGGTGCTGTTTAGTCAGTGCTGCCTGCACCAGGGAACTGGAGAGGAGTGAGGGGAGAAAATGGAGCTCAGTGAGTGCCTGATACACAGAGCCTACACTAGGCAGTGGGTTAAGACTGCTGAGCCCACAGGCCATCTGGTACTATGGCTGGTTCCAGCAGAAGACCCCTGGCAGTGCCTCTGTCACTGTGATCTATGCTGACACCAACAGACCTACAGCTTCATGAGCACACTAATCATCACTGGGGTCCAAGCTGAGGACAAGCTGTCTATTACTGTGGCAGCAGGGACAGCAGTGGTAAGCCTGGTGCAGTGGTACAGGGAGATGTCAGAACATGAACAGGGATTAAGAATGGAGGCTTTGTGCCCTTTTCAGTCATGGCTGGGCTGTACAATGAGATGAGTTCCTCTCCCCTCTATGAAGCACTGTCTGTGAACAGTCACCCTGTTGTGTGCTGTGGTGCATGAGGAGATTCTGAGGACAAGGGACACTTCTGTCTGTACCTGTAAAGGTCCAAAGTTCTTGGCTGTGTACAATAAATCTGCCCAGGGCACCTGAGCTGTGGGCAAGTCCTGCCAGGAGAGGGACCAGGCCATGGTACAATCCCAATGGCTCTGTGTCCCCATGCCAATGGGGCTGTGCTGCAGACCATCACACCCCCTTAAACCTCCTAAGTTTTATCTCTCTCTTCCAATTAATCATTGTCAGCATACAGCACTAGTGCTGTCATCCCAGTTCCCACAGCAATGGACAGCTTCATCATCAGCTTGGATCCCAGTGATGGTTAATGTGCTTGTGTAGCCAGATGTGGAACCGGTGAATCATGATGGGATGCTTGAGGGTCTGTTGTTGTTGTAATAAATCACAGTGACAGGGACACTGCCAGGTGACTTCTGCTGGACCCAGCCACAGTAGCCACTAACACCAGAGCAGGTGATCTTGATGGTTTCTCCTGGGTTTGCTGACACTGAGGCTGGCTGAGTCAGTGCTGCCTGCACCAGGGAACATAGAGAGAGAAAAGAGAGGGGAGAAAGTGGAGCTCAGTGAGTGTGTGACACACAGCCCTCAGCATATGGCAGTGGGATAACACTTCTGAGCTTGCAGTCCCAAATGGAACCTCAGGACTCCCTCATCTGCTCCAGTATTAGCAACATCTATGGCTGCTCTGAGCAGCAGACTCCTGGCAGTGTCATTGTTGCTCTGATACTGGAGGCCAGCAAGAGACTCTCAGACATTGCTTCATACTTCTCCTGTTCCAAATCCTGTGCCATGCACAAATTAACTGTTGTCAATATTCAAACCAAGGGTGAGACTGTCTGTTCCTGTTGTGCCTGGGACAGCACCAGCAATCCTGGTATGGTAATAAGGGGAGATGTGGGGGGAAAAAAAGGTAGATATAGGGGTTAAAAATGGAGGATTTCTGCCCATCTGTCTCACAGCCAAGCTGGGCTGTACAACTGAGGTGGGTTCCTGTCCACTCTGTGAAGCACTCGCTGTGAATGGCCTCCCTCTTGTACCTTGTCATGCAGGAGGAGATTCTGGGGACAGAAAGCACTTCTCTTTGTCTCTGCGAAGTCACAGTACCATGTCATGCAGTTTTTGCTGTTACTGCTAGCACTTCCATCCTCCTGCTTCTGAAGAGACATGATGTAAGTGGTCTCTTCTGCAATGGTGGTGTTCCTCATCCCATGGCTACCAGGTGAGGACTGTCAGGCACTTGCTGAGCTCTGTTTTCTCCCCTCTCTCCTCTCCTTCTCCAGGTTCCCTGGTGCAGGCAGCACTGACTCAGTCTGCCTCAGTGTCAGCAAACCTAGGAGAAACTGTCAAGATCACCTGCTCTGGTAGTAGCAACAACTATGGCTGGTACCAGCAGAAGTCACCTGGCAGTGCCCTTGTCACTGTGATCTATCAAAGCACCAAGAGACCTTCAGGTACCTCTTTATACTTTTCTGGTTCCTCATCTGACTTTGTTAACATGTTAACTGGGGTCTGAGCCAAGGATGAGAATGTGGGATGGGTGCTGTTTGGTCAATGATGCCTGCACCAAAGAACTGGAGAGGAGTGAGGGGAGAAAATGGAGCTCAGTGAGTGCCTGATACACAGAGCCTACACTAGGCAGTGGGTTAAGACTGCTGAGCCCACAGGCCATCTGGTATCCTCTATGAAGCACTGTCTGTGAAGAGTCTCCCTGTTGTGTGCTGTGGTGCATGAGGAGATTCTGAGGACAAGGGACACTTCTGTCTGTACCTGTAAAGGTCCAAAGTCCCTGGGTGTGTACAATAAATCTGCCCAGGGCACCTGAGCTGTGGGCAAGTCCTGCCAGGAGAGGGACCAGGCCATGGTACAATCCCAATGGCTCTGTGTCCCCATGCCAATGGCGCTGTGCTGCAGACCATCACACCCCCTTAAACTTCCTAAGTTTTATCTCTCTCTTCCAATTAATCATTGTCAGCATACAGCACTAGTGCTGTCATCCCAGTTCCCACAGTAATAGACAGCTTCGTCCTCAGCTTGGATCCCCTCATCAGGCACTTGCTGAGTTCCGTTTTTTCCCCTTTCTCCTCTCCTTCTCCAGGTTCCCTGGTGCAGGCAGCACTGACTCAGTCTGCCTCAGTGTCAGCAAACCTAGGAGAAACTGTCAAGATCACCTGCTCTGGGAGTAGCAATGACTATGGCTGGTACCAGCAGAAGTCACCTAGCAGTGCCCCTGTCACTGTGATCTATCAGAACACCAAGAGACCTTCAAGTATCTCTTTATACTTTTCTAGTTCCTCATCTGCCTTTGTTAACATGTTAACTTGGGTCTGAGCCACGGATGAGAATGTGGGATGGGTGACTGGGATGGGTGCTGTTTAGTCAGTTGATGCCAGCACCAAAGAACTGGAGAGGAGTGAGAGGAGAAAATGGAGCTCAGTGAGTGCCTGATACACAGAGCCTACACTAGGCAGTGGGTTAAGACTGCTGAGCCCACAGGCCATCTGGTACTATGGCTGGTTCCAGCAAAAGACCCCTGGCAGTGCCTCTGTCACTGTGATCTATGCTGACACCAACAGACCTACCAACACCTGGGACAGCTTCCCACCTTTCTACATCTCTGGTGCAGCTTCATGAGCACACTAACCATCAGTGGGGTCCAAGCTGAGGACGAGCTGTCTATTACTGTGGCAGCAGGGACAGCAGTGGTAAGCCTGGTGCAGTGGTACAGGGAGATGTCAAGAAAACATGTACAGGAGTTAAAAATGGAGGTTTTGTGCCCTTTTCTGTCATGGCTGAGCTGGGCTGTACAATGAGATGAGTTCCTGTCCCCTCTATGAAGCATCGTCTTTGAACAGTTTCCCTGTTGTGTACTGTGGTGCATGAGGAGATTCTGGGGCCAGAAGGCACTTCTCCCTGTCTCTGAGAAGTTGCCACACCGTGTCATCCCCAGCCCTGTTCCATGTTACACTGTTTGCCCTGTCCTCCTGATGCTGAAGCTGCCTCCGTGCTGGGATGCCCTGGGCTGGGCTCTGATCCTCTATAATGGCAATGGTCTCTTCTCTTCTGATGGTGGTATTCTTCATTCCACTGCTATGCAGGGAGAGCTGTGTGAGTTGGGCACTCACTGAGTACTGTTTTTCCCCTCTCCAGGTTCCCTGGTGCAGGCAGCACTGACTCAGCCGGCCTCGGTGTCAGCAAACCTAGGAGAAACCGTCAAGATCACCTGCTCTGGGGGTGGCAGCTGGAGTGGCAGGCACCTGTGGTAGGAGGCATTGGGGCTGGGAACAGTGCAGTGCTGTGCCTTTGCAGGAACAGGGATAATGAGGCACTGGACCCAGAATTGATTACTAATTGACAAGGTTCAGTAAGGGAGGATATTTATATGTACAGCCTGGCAGAAAGGACTGGATCCTGCCTCAGCAAGGGCAAAAGGCTTGCTTTTGAATTGCAGTCTGTGTGTTACCCCCACATCTCCCCGTATCATTATACCAGCACTAGTGCTGCTGTCCCAAGCACCACAGTAATAGACAGCCTCATCCTCAGCTTGGACCCCAGTGATGGTTAATGTGTTTGTGGTGCCGGATAGGGAACCGGAGAATCGTGAAGGGATGTTTGAGGGTCTCTTGGTGTTATCGTAGATCACAGTGACAGGGGCACTGCCAGGAGACTTCTGCTGGTACCAGCCATAATAGCTGCTGCTACTCCCGGAGCAGGTGATCTTGACGGTTTCTCCTGGGTTTGCTGTCACTGAGACCAGCTGAGTCACTGCTGCCTCCACCAGGGAACCTGGGGTGGGGAGAAAATAGGGCTCACTGAGTGTGTGACACACAGCCCTCAGCATACGGCAGTGGGACTGAGCCCCACGCCTGAAGTCCCCAGCTGCATGCCGTAAGTCTGCACTGTTCCCCTTAGCTGTGGGCAAGTACTTTCAGGAGAGGGACCCAGGCAATGGTGTGATCCCAGCAGCTGTGTATCCCCACACCAATGGAGCTGTGCTGCAGACCATCGCTGCCTCTTAAACACCGAACTGCCCACAGCACAGCCTCTCCATGCAAAGCTGGCCCTCATAGTATGTGGCAACTCCCATTGCAGTGCTCCCACTACGCTCATTTTCTTGGCCTGTAGAATGCCAGTCATGGATAGCTGTCACTGGGTTTGAAGCAGAGGAGTAGTGACACAGAGAGGTGGGGGACAGAGTTACGGACCTTAGTTAAAAGTTGAGGCTTTCTTCACTTGCTGACTTAGTAGGGCTGGGACTGAGGCAGATTTCTCTCCTCTTCACATGGCCATGTTTGAAAGCATTCTCCTCAGTGTGTGTAGATATATGTGATGTTACTTTGGGTCTTGAGCCAAACTGTACCTTCTTACAAAGGTACAGCACTATGTCATTCCCAGCCTTGCTCCATGTTGTTGCTGTGAGCCCCATTCTCCTGCTGGAGCTGTTTTTGTGCTGGGATGCTCTGGTCTGGGCTCTCATCCTCCAATGTACTGGTGGCCATGGCTGAGGTTTCTTCTCCTTCAATGGTGGTGTTCTCTTTCCCACTGTTGTATGTAGAGAGCTGTCCATGTTGGGCACTGACTGAGCACCATTTTTCTCTCCTCTCCCTCTCCAGGTTCCCTGGTGCAGGCAGCAGTGACTCAGCCAGCCTCGGTGTCAGCGAACCCAGGAGAAACTGTCAAGATCACCTGCTCCGGGGGTAGTAGCAGCTGGTATGACTGGTATCAGCAGAAATCACCTGGCAGTACCCCTGTCACTGTGATCTATGATAACACCAACAGACCCTCGAACATCCCTTCACGATTCTCCGGTTCCCTATCCGGCTCCACGGGCACATTAACCATCACTGGGGTCCAAGCCGAGGACGAGGCTGTCTATTACTGTGGTGCCTACGACGGCAGCAATGCTGGTATAGTGAAATGGGGAGATGAGGTGGTGAACTGATATACAGAGCTAAAAATAACGGATTTCTGCCCTTCTCCATTATGACTTTTATTGAGATTTTTTCTCTTCCTGTGGTGGTGTTCCCTGGTTTTCCTGGGGTTAGAAGGAGCGGAAGGCACTGCAGGTGTCTTGCTGGGAGAGCTGGCACTAGCAAGGATAGTGAATGCCCAACATGGAAGAGAGGGACACAGCTATGGCCATTTTTGATGAGAGGTATCCAAAGCAGAGCAGCACATCCCAGTGCCTCAGCTATCTCCTGTGCCCTGCGGCATGAAAGAGAGTGCATTCATAGCCATGGCCATGTGGAGGTAAGAATAACAAGCTTACTGCAGTAATTCTGCGCATGGAAGAGGAAGAAGGACAGAAAATCTTCGTACAGTTCTCTCTCTCTCCTCCAATTAATCATTGTCACCATACAGCACTACTGCTGCTGTCCCAGTTCCCACAGTAATAGACAGCCTCATCCTCAGCTTGGACCCCAGTGGCTGTGGAGCTGGATTTGGAACCGGAGAATCGTGAAGGGATGTTCGAGGGTCTGTTGGTGTTGCTATAGATCACAGTGACAGGGGCACTGCCAGGTGACTTCTGCTGGTACCAGCCATAATAATATTTTCCAGCAGAGCTGCTACTACCCCCGGAGCAGGTGATCTTGACGGTTTCTCCTGGGTTCGCTGACACCGAGGGCGGCTGAGTCAGCGCTGCCTGCACCAGGGTACCTGGAGAGGGAGAGGAGAGAAAATGGAGCTCAGTGAATGCCCATCACATGCAGCCCTTCTCTGTCATGGCTGAGCTGGGCTGCTGTTCTCTCTGCAAAGCACTGTGGGTGAAAGGCATGAAAGTGAGAACATTCAGAGCCATGACCACGGGTACGTTCCTGTTCCCTCCCTACAGCCTCAGCTCTGCATGGCTAAAGCACTGTGCCATCGCAAGCGCCACTCCCTGATCCTGGAGTGGCATGGCTGTGGCTGAGGTCCCCTCTCCACTAGTGCTGTTCCCTGTTCCCTTGCTGCCCAGTGAGGGCTGTGTGTGGGGGGCACTTGCTGAGCCCCATTTTCTCCCCTCTCTCCTTTCTCTTTCCAGGTTCCATGGTGCAGGCAGTGCTGACTCAGCTAGCCTTGATGTCAGCAAACCTGGGTGTAACTATTGAGATCACCTGCTCTGGGAGTAGTGGCTGTGGCAGTTAAGGGAGCACCAGCAGAAGACATCCGGCAACACTCCTTTCTCTGTGATCTACCTCAACACCAACAGACCCTCGAACATCCCTCCACAATTCTACAGTTCCAATTTGAGCTCCACAATTTGAGCTAGTGGTGTTAACTGGCACTAGGGTCCAAGCTGAGGACAAGGCTGTCTATTACTGCAGGAATGAAGACAGCAGCGGTACTGGTACACAGTGACAGAGAGCAATGGAGATGTGACATACAAACCTATAAGTGCTGGGAACATTTGGCACTGACACCATGTCTGCTCCTGGATTAACAACTATTATGGCTGGTACCAGCAGAAGTCACCTGGCAGTGCCCCTGTCACTGTGATCTATGCTAACACCAACAGACCCTCGAACATCCCTTCACGATTCTCCGGTTCCAAATCCGGCTCCACAGCCACATTAACCATCACTGGGGTCCAGGCTGAAGACGAGGCTGTCTATTACTGTGGAAGCCAGGACAGCAGCAGTACTGCTGGTAGTAACACAGGCAGATGTGAAACTGAAGTACAGCCCTGAATTAAAAATTTGTTTTCTGCCTTTCTCCCTCAGGATCATGCTGGGCAATGCCACCCAGGCAAGTTTCTCTCTGCAGAGCCCTGGCCTTGAACATTTTTCCTGTTCTACCTCATTGTATGGGAGGTTACTTTCCCAGTTATGCTGGAGAAACCATAAAGATCATTTCCTCCAGTGCTAGCAGTGGCTATGGTTATGGCTGGTACCAGTAGGTAATCTCAGGCAGAGTCTCTGTCACTGTGTGGTATAGCAACAGGAGGAGAACCTCAGGCATCCCTCCATGACTCTGTTTATGCATCTAACTTCAAGAGCAAGTTAACTGCTACTGATGCTGAAACCAAGGATGAGGCTGTTTAGTATGTGTGAGCTACACACAGCAGTGATGCTGGTGTAGTGACGCAGGGAAGCGTAGCTGTGATGTCTACTTCTGCAGTGCCCTAAGGCATGAAAGTGAGAACATTCAGAGCCATGACCACAGGCATGTTCCTGTTCCCACCCTACAACCTCAGCTCTGCGTGGCTAAAGCACAGAACGTCAGAAAACCAGCAAGGAATAGGGCTGGGCACAGTGCATGCCAACCCCTTGTGGGGACAGCTACAGCTGGAGTTCAATCATAGTGAAGTGGAGTTGAACCAGAGTTGTCACCAGAGGCATTCCCCAGAGCTCCCCTTTGTTTAGTGTAACATTACAAACAATACAGCTAGGCATCAAACTGTACTGATCTTCCTGAGGGTAAGAAGGCCTTGTAGACAGATCAGGATAGGTAAGATCAATGGGCTTTGCCAAACCCCTTGTCGTTCAAGAAGGCTAAGTGGCAGGGCCTGCACTTAGGCCATAACCCAAAGCAGCAGCGTGGGCAGAAGAGGTGGTTTATTGAAGGGTCATGTTATAACAGGCTGAGGGCTCAGTTTTGTGATCACGAAGATATCTTCCACTCAAAATGGCTGTAGGATAAGGACAAGGTACTCTGGCCTTAGAATCACTTGCAACAAAAAATAGAGCAGGGAGCACATAAACAACTGTGGCCATATTAGGGGACAGGCATCTGCCTTAGTCCCCTTAGTCTGATCAGCCATAAGAGAGAACGACAAAAAACCTTTGTTTATTGCTGTGATCCCTGCCTCACTTCCATATCACTATAGCAGCAGGAATGCTGCTGTCCTTGCTCCCACAGTAATAGACAGCCTCATGCTCAGCTTGGCCCCCAGTGATGGTTAATGTGGCTGTGAAGCTGGAGAATCGTGATGGGATACTTGAGAGTCTACCGGTGTTACCATAGATCACAGTGACAGGGGCACTGCCAGGTGACTTCTGCTGGTACCAGCCATAAGCACTGTTAATCCCAGAGCAGGTGATCTTGACAGTTTCCCCTGGGTTCGCTGACCTTGACTCCAGCTGAATCAGTGCTGCCTGAACCAGGGAGCCTGGAGGGGGAGAAAACAGGGCTTAGCAAGAGCCTGACACACAACAGCGCCAGAAGATGGCACTGATCCCCAAGGCAATGAGACCATGCATGTTAAAGAGGTTCTTTTTTCTCTCCTGCTTCCTCTCAGCCTGGCTCTAGGGTCTCCTCTCCTTCCTACTGCTCTCCTTCAACCTGTACATCAGGTCCCAGGGCTTCCCTGCATTTCTGCTCTTGCAGGCATTGCCCGGGGCCCTGCATCAAGACCAGGGATTGGTCACTCTGGGAGCAGCCATGAGTATGGCTGGTTCCAGGAGAAACCTGTAGTGGTGCTGTGACTGTGATCCACAGTGACACCAACAGACCCTCCAAAATCCCTTCACAATTCTCCTGTTCCACCCTCCAGTGCCGCCACCACCATAACCAGCACTGCTGTCGTAGCTCCCACAGTAATAGACAGCCTCGTCCTCGGCTTGGACCCCAGTGATGGTTAATGTGTGTGTGGAGCCAGATTTGGAACCGGAGAATCGTGAAGGGATGTTCGAGGGTCTTTCATCATCCCAATAGATCACAGTGACAGGGGCACTGCCAGGTGACTTCTGCTGGAACCAGCCGTAGCTGCCACTACCCCCGGAGCAGGTGATCTTGACAGTTTCTCCTGGGTTTGCTGACACTGAGGCCGGCTGAGTCAGTGCTGCCTGTACCAGAGAACCTGAAAAGGGAGTGGAGAGAGAAAAAAAAAACTGGTTCATTGGTTGCCTGACATACACAGCCCTCCCCGTAAAGCAGTGAGTATGCCCAGGTCACCTGAACTGTTGGTAACCACCACAAGGAGAAGGGCCTACACCATGGTGTTACTCCAACAGTTGTGCCTCTTAGCCCCCCACCCTTCTACAGAACAGCCTCCCAATGCAAAGCTGGCACCCATGGACGCTGGCCACCCCCCTCCCATGCTCCCTCTGCCTCCTGAAAGCATTTTCCTTGATCCCAGAAGACCAATCATGATTAGCCATTACTGGGGTCTAAAATGAGCACAAGCATATGTACTACTTTGGTGGCTTGGGAAACAGCACTGGTGCTGGTAGAATGGCACAGGGAGATGGGAAACTGAGTTATTGACATGAGTTCAAAATGCAGGCTTTCTGTACTTACTGACTTATGGCTGACCAGGGCTGTGGGGCTGAGGCAGGTTTCTGTCCTCTCTGCATGGCCGTGTTTGTAGATGTCCTCTTCTCCGTACCTAGATGTATGGGAGATTATTCTGGCACTTAACCACATTGTACTTGTCCCTGCCAAGGCACAGCACTATGTCAACCCCAGCCCTGTTCCATGTTGCTGCTGTGAGCCCTTGCATCCTGCTGGAGCTGCCTCTGTGCTGAGAGGCTCCAGGCTGGGCTCTCACCCTCCAACATACCCATTGGCATGGACCCTTCTCCTCTGATGACAGCACTCCCTCTCCCGCTGTTTCTTGGGGGAGGGCTGTGCAAATGGTGCACTTGCTGAGTCCCATTTTCTCCCCTCTCCTTCTCCATGTTCCCTCGTGCAGGCAGCACGACTCAACCAGACTTGGTATCAGCAAATCTGGCAGAAACTGTCAGGAGAACCTGCTTTGGGGATAGCTATGATTGTGGCTAGTACCAGCAGAAGTCACCTGGCAGTGCCCCTGTCACTGTGATCTATAACAACAACAACAGACCCTCGAACATCCCTTCACGATTCTCCGGTTCCACATCCGGCTCCACAAGCACATTAACCATCACTGGGGTCCAAGCCGAGGACGAGGCTGTCTATTACTGTGGGGGCTACGACAGCAGCAGTAATCCTGGTATGATAAGGAGATATGTGGGGGAAAAAAAAAGGTAGATACAGGGGTTGAAAAATTGAGGCTTTCTGCCTATCTGTCTCAGAGCCAAGCTGGGATGTACAGCTGAAGCAGGTTCCTGACCCCTCTGCAAAGCACTGTCTGCACATGGCCTTTGTCTTGTAACTTGTGGTGCAGGAGAAGATTCAGGGTATAGAAAACACATCTTTCTGGCCCTGCAAAGACACAGCACTGTGTCATGCCCAGACCATGCTTGCTGTTACTTCTGGCAGTTCCATCCTCCTGCTTCTGAAGAGTCATGGATGTCTGTGAGGTCTCTTCTGCAATGGTGGTGTGCCTCATCCCACTGCTGCCAGGCAAGGTCTGTGTCAGGCACTTGCTGAGCCCCATTTTCTCCCTTCTCTCCTCTCCCTCTCCAGGTTCCCTGGTGCAGGCAGCACTGACTCAGCCGGCCTCGGTGACAGCAAACCTGGGAGAAACTGTCAAGATCACCTGCTCCGGGGGTAGCAGTAGCTATGCTTATGGCTGGTACCAGCAGAAGTCACCTGGCAGTGCCCCTGTCACTGTGATCTATTACAACGACAAGAGACCCTCGAACATCCCTTCACGATTCTCCGGTTCCAAATCCAGCTCCACAGCCACATTAACCATCACTGGGGTCCAAGCCGAGGACGAGGCTGTCTATTACTGTGGGAGTGCAGACAGCAGCGGTACTGGTACCATAGTGACTCAGAAGTGGTTCATGAACCTCCTTCAGTGCAAGAAACAGTTAATGCTCTTAACTGTCTCTGTCTAAGAAGTCCCACCTCCATCTCTGCCCCATGCTGCAGGGCCCATGACCTCTTGTGCTGCCAGGCTGCATAGTAGGTCCTGCTGGCTGCCTCCCTGCCATTCTACATCACTATTTGTGAGTGTCCACTGTATGCACTGGGGTAACAGTTCCTCACGTGCTCAGTCCCAGCTGGTGGGCCACGGTCACTTGGTTGATACATCAGCATAGCACCAGTTCTTTCCCATGCATCCCTACAGCACCTTGGTGGCCCTCCCTTGGACTCTCCACTGAGCCCAATTTTCTCCCCTCTCTCCTCTCCAGGAACCCTGGTGCAAGCAGTACTGACTCAGCCAGCCTCGGTGTCAGCAAACCCAGGAGAAACTGTCAAGATCACCTGCTCCGGGGGTAGCAGTAGCAATGCTTATGGCTGGTTCCAGCAGAAGTCACCTGGCAGTGCCCTTGTCACTGTGATCTACTGGAATGACAAAAGACCCTCAAACATCCCTTCACGATTCTCTGGTTCCCAATCCGGCTCCACAGCCACGTTAACCATCACTGGGGTCCAAGCAAAGGACAAGGGCTGACTACTACTGCGGGAGCAGAGACAGCAGTGATGCTGGTCCCATGGTGACACAGCAGTGGGGAAGTGATACACAAACCTCCTGTCAGTGCAAGAAGCAGCTGGCAGCCTTTGCTGTCTCTGTTTGATGGTGGCACAGGTCCCCACCACAGCCCTACACTCCCTGTCCTGAAATGTGGGTTGCTGAGCATGGGGTCCTGAACACATCCCAACAAGGTGCACAGCACTGCAGCATGCCCAGCCCCTGATGTAGCAGCTGATGCCCTGGTCTGATTTCTGCTGGGGCTGCCTCCATACTGGGGTGCTCCTTGCTGAGCTCTGATCCTCCAAAGGGCCCATGGCCGTGGCTGAGGTCCCTTCCACTCTGATGGTGGTGGCACACTGCAGGAACAGAGCCCAGACCAGAACAGCTCAGTACAGAGACAGCTCCAGCAGTGGGAGGATGGGGCTTGGAGCAGCAACATGGAACAGGGCTGGGGGGGAGTGACACAATGCTGTGCCTTTTCAGGGACAGGTATAATGTTACTCTGGGTATTAAGTCACCTCTCATACAGCTAGGTACACTGAAGAAAGCATTTACAGACACGGCCATGCAGAGAAGACAAGTCTGCCTCAGCCCCACAGTCTGCTCAGCTATAAGCCAGCAAGGGTGAAAACCCTCTATTTTTAACCCCAATCAGTTAACCTCCATCAGTTCCTCATCTCCCAGTGACACTAAACCAGCATCAGTGCTGCTGTCCAAGCTCCCACAGTAATAGACAGCCTCATCCTCGGCTTGGACCCCAGTGATGGTTAATGTGCTTGTGGAGCCGGATGTGGAACCGGAGAATCGTGAAGGGATGTTCGAGGGTCTCTTGTTGTCGTAGTAAATCACAGTGACAGGGGCACTGCTAGGTGACTTCTGCTGGAACCAGCCATAGCTATTGGTAGTCCCAGAGCAGGTGATCTTGACAGTTTCTCCCAGGTTTGCTGACACTGAGGCCAGGCTGAGTCAGTGCTGCCTGCACCAGCCTGAACCTGGAGAGGGAGAGAAAAATGGGGCTCAGTGAGTTCCCAGCATGCATAGCCTCTTCATTTGGCTGCGGGATGAGGCTGCTGAGCACACAGACACCCACAGGACAGCAGAATACCCAAATCTGCTCCAGGATTAACAACATCTATGGCTGGTACCAGAAAATACCTGGCAGTGCCCGTCACTGGGATCCATGCTTACACTGGTAGACCCACAGGCATTCTCTTAAAATTCTTTGGGGTCCAGTCTAGGCCCACACACATGAATTATCATATTAACTATAACTGTGGTCCAAGCTGCAGGCAACACTGCCCATTACTGTGTTGGCAATGACAGGAACGGTGGCTTGAGGATGACACTGATCACCAAGGTAGTGAGACATCAAAGAGGTTCTTTTTTCTCTCCTGCTTTCTCTCAGCCTGGCTCTAGGGTCTCCTCTCCTTCCTATTGCTCTCCTTCAACCTGTACATCAGGTCCCAGGACTTCCCTGCATTTCTGCCCCTGCAGGCATTGCCTGGGGCCCTGCAGCAAGACCAGGGATTGGTCATTCTGGGAGCAGCCATGAGTACCACTGGTTCCAGGAGAAACCTGGTAGTGGTGCTGTGACTGTGATCCATAGCGACACCAACAGACCCTCCAACATCCCTTCACAATTCTCCAGTTCCACGTCTGGCTCCATGCACAAGCTAACCATCATTGGGGTCCAAGCTGAGGACATGGCTGTCTTTTACTGTAGAGACTGAACAGCAGCTGCTATGCTGTATTTTTACAGTATGTAGTAGGAACATAAACACAGAAGCCACATATACAGTAAAGTTACCAGGCCATCTTCCATGGGCCCTGGGCTTTGGAATTGTGACTTGTGTTACTGTTGTGGGAATTCAAGAGGTCCTTGTCCTACCTGAATGGCCAGGACCGTGACTGTTACCCCAAACCATATTCTAGGAATGATTGTGATACTGGGTATAGACCCCATTGTCCTTGTCCATCCCTGGGCTCCCTGGTGCAGGCAGCTGTGACTCAGCCAGCCACTTTGTCAGCAAACCCAGGAGAAACTGTCAAGATCACCTGCTCCGGGGGTGGCAGCTTTGCTGGAAGTTACTATGGCTGGTACCAGCAGAAGTCACCTGGCAGTGCCCCTGTCACTGTGATCTATAGCGACACCAAGAGACCCTCGAACATCCCTTCACGATTCTCCGGTTCCACATCCGGCTCCACAGCCACATTAACCATCACTGGGGTCCAGGCTGAAGACGAGGCTGTCTATTACTGTGGGAGCTGGGACTGCTGCTCCAATGCTGTATGGTGACAATGATTAAAAGGATCTGACATAACAAATTATGACTGTTTTCTGTCCATCTTCTTTTTGGCCATGCAGAACTGTGGCTGTAACAGTTTCCTGCTCCATCCGCATGGCCATGAATGCACTCCCATGAATGCACTCCCTTTCACGCTGCAGGACACAGGAGATGTCTGAGGCACTGGGATGTGCTGCTCTGCTCTGGACACCTCTCATCAGAAATGGCCATAGCTATGTCCCCCTCTTCCATTTGGGGCATCAACTACCCCTGCCAGTGCCTTCTGCTCCTAACCACAGCAGTGGGTGCTGCTCCCAGAGCTGCTCCACTTCACGATTCCCCACACACACTGTCCATCCAGCAGTGTGGGACAGGGAACACCATGGCAGGAAGAGACAAGACCTCAATCACAGGCATAGTGGAGACAGACAGAAGGCTGTCATTTTTAGCTCTAGACATCATGTCACTGCCACGTCTCCCTGTGCCTCTATATCTACAAAGCTGCTGTCATAGGCCCCAGTAGGACAGGAACATAAATGAAGTTCTGCAAAGGCAGCAACACAGCAGCAGTGGTCCCAGAGGGCAGAACTGACTGCCCTCGACAGCTCTGCCCATGCAGGGAAGAGCATAGCAACAAGGAGGGGGAAAAACCCCACAGTGCCACCACCACCATAACCAGCACTGCCGTCCCAGCTTCCTCATCCTCAGCTTGAACCCCAGTGATGGTTAATGTGTTTGTGGAGCCGGATGTGGAACCGGAGAATCGTGAAGGGATGCTTGAGGGTCTGCTGCTGCCATCATAGATCACAGTGACAAGGGCACTGCCAGGTGACTTCTGCTGGTGCCAGCTATAGCTGTAGCTACTCCCGGAGCAGGTGATCTTGACGGTTTCTCCCAGGTTTGCTGACACCGAGGGCAGCTGAGTCAGCGCTGCCTGCACCAGGGAACCTGGAGAGGGAGAAGGAAGAAAATGGGCTCAGTCTGTGCCTGACACATACAGCCCTCCTCCTCATGGGGAGGTGACCCCTGAGCACACAGGCATATACAGAATATTCCCAACTTCTACTCCATGGTTAACAGCAACTATGACTTGTACAAGCAGAAGACTCCTGACAATACCACTGACACTTTAATCTATAATACCTCCACAATAAACCCCCTCTCTCCTCTCCTGGTTCCCTGGTGCAGGCAGCACTGACTCAGCTGGCCTCAGTGTCAGCAAACCTGGGAGAAACTGTCAAGATCACCTGCTCTGGGAGTAGCTATAGCTATGGCTGGCACCAGCAGAAGTCACCTGGCAGTGCCCCTGTCACTGTGATCTATGAAAACACCAAGAGACCCTCAAACATCCCTTCACGATTCTCCGGTTCCACATCCGGCTCCACAAACACATTAACCATCACTGGGGTCCAAGCTGAGGACGAGGCTGTCTATTACTGTGGCAGCAGGGACAGCAGTGCTGGTAGTGACACAGCAGGGTATGAAATTGAGGTACAGCCTTTAATTAAAAATGGATGTTTTCTGCCTTTCTCTCTCAGGTTCACACTCAGCTATGCCACTCAGGCCCTTCTCTCATTGCCCTGGACTATACATGGCAAGGCAAAAATCACATCCCCAGCACTGACAGCAGGGAATCTGTGGGCTGCTGAGCAACCAGGCCAAAGCTCCCCACTTAGAGGGGATGTCTCCCACAGCACAAGGCTGCTGGCATTCTCTTCTTGCCAGAAGAGAAACAGCTGCAGAATCTTTCAGGTCAGGATGGTTGTTGTGATCTGCTTCTACCTCAGCTCAAGTGGCAACACCTACAGCACTGTGCCTAGGCCTGTGTGCAGGTGGCTGTCAGATCTCCAAGGACAAGACTCCATGGTCTCTCTGGGCAACCTGGGTCAGTGCTACGTTACCTGTGAATTAAGGATGTAACTCCTGGCTCTGACCAGACAGGACCTCTGCGTTCAGTCTGTGCCTCTTGTCCTGGTGCTGGATTCTGCTGGAAAAAGCCTGGCTCTGTTCACTTTGCACCCTCCCTTCAGGTTTGTGTGAAGGAGAAGAATGAAAATAGGGCTCAGCAAGCGCCCAACGTGCATAGCCTTCACCAGGCTGTCAGATGAGGCACCCGATTCCAAAGGGACAAATGGGGTAGCAGGACACCCACATCTGCTCTAGGATTGTCAACATCCATGGCTGATACCAGCAGAAGTCACCCAGCAGTGCCCCTGTCACTGTGATCTATGCTAGCACCAGTAGACCTTCAAACATCCCTTCATGATTCTCTGGCTCCCAGTCCAGTTCCAAGCTGAGGACAAGGGCTGACTACTACTGCGGGAGCGAAGACAGCAGTGATGCTGGTCCCATGGTGACACAGCAGTGAGGAAGTGATACACAAACCTCCTGTCAGTGCAAGAAGCAGCTGGCAGCCTTTGCTGTCTCTGTTTGATGGTGGCACAGGTCCCCACCACAGCCCTACACTCCCTGTCCTGAAACGTGGGTTGCTGAGCATGGTGTCCTGAACACATCCCAACAAGATGCACAGCACTGCAGCATGCCCAGCCCCTGATGTAGCAGCTGATGCCCTGGTCTGATTTCTGCTGGGGCTGCCTCCATACTGGGGTGCTCCTTGCTGAGCTCTGATCCTCCAAAGGGCCCATGGCCGTGGCTGAGGTCCCTTCCACTCTGATGGTGGTGGCACACTGCAGGAACAGAGCCCAGACCAGAACAGCTCAGTACAGAGACAGCTCCAGCAGTGGGAGGATGGGGCTTGCAGCAGCAACACGGAACAGGGCTGGGGGGGAGGGGGAAAGGGGGGCGGGGGAAAGGGGGGCGGTGACACAGTGCTGTGCCTTTTCAGGGATAGGCATAATGTGACGTAGTACCCAGAGTAACCTCTCATACAGCTAGGTACACTGAAGAAGGCATTTACACACATGGCCATACAGATAAGACATAAACCTGCTCAGCCCCACAGGCAGGTCAGCAAGTGCAGAAAACCTCCATTTTCAACTCAGGTCTGCATCTTCCTCTGTTTCTATACCAGCATTAGTGCTGCTATACTAGCCACCACAGCCTCATCTTCTGACCTTATAACAACTAACCACAATTGGTCTTTGGGGATCCAGGGAAATGGCTGCATAGAGCAGGGGGAGCACTGGGATGGGAGCTGCCACCGTGAGGGCAGCTTCTGCATGAGTGGGCTGTGCTGAGGGCAGTCCAGGGTATGAAAAGGAGTTTGAGTCCATGGCGTAGATCCATTGCCATGAGGATGTGCAGCTGCTGGGATCACACCACAGCCTGTGCCCCTCTCCTGCTGGCAGTGCTGACCCACAGCTCTGGTGCCCTAGGAAGACCCACTGTGCCCAGCAGTGGCCTTTGGGCAATGGGCCCCATCCCACTGCTGCTGGCATTTTTAAGACTCAGCATCAAATCACTGCAACGTCTCTCTGCATCACAATACCAGCACCACTGCTGTCGTAGTTCCCACAGTAATAGACAGCCTCGTCCTCGGCTTGGACCCCAGTGATGGTTAATGTGCCCGTGGAGCCGGATTTGGAACCGGAGAATCGTGAAGGGATGTTCGAGGGTCTACTAGTGCTACCATAGATCACAGTGACAGGGGCACTGCCAGGTGACTTCTGCTGGTACCAGCCATAAGCACTGCTACTCCCGGAGCAGGTGATCTTGACGGTTTCTCCCAGGTTTGCTGCACTGAGGCCAGCTGAGACACTGCTGCCTGCACCAGGGAACCAGGAGAGGGAGAGGAGGGAAAACGGGGCTCAACAAGTGCCTGACACACACACAGCCTCCCCAAGCAGCAGCGGAATGGGGAACACCACTATTAAAGGAGAAGGGACTTCAGCCATGGCCACAGGCACATTAAAGGATAAGAACCCAGCCCAGAGCATCCCAGCACAGAGGCAGCAACACAGAACAGGACTAGGGATGACAAACTGCTGTTTCTTCACAGGGCTGGGTACAACATGGCTAAGTGCCAGAGTGATATCCCATACATCTAGGTACATAGAGGAGAGCATTTACAAACATGGCCACACAGAGAGGACAAACCTCAGCCCCGCAGCCCTGATCAGCCATAAGTCAGTAAGTGCAGAAAGCCTCCATTTTTAACTCAGGTCAGTAACTCAGTTCCCCATCTCCCTGCGTCACTGTTCCCCAGTTTGGACCCCAGTGATAGCTAACCATGATCAGCCTCCTGTGAGCCAAAAAAAAGAGTGTAGTGAGTAGGGAGAACACTGCAATAGGAGCTGGTAGTGATCATAGGGGCCTGTACAGTGGGCAGTTTTAAGAGCGAGCTGGGGTCCATGGCATAGCCCTATCAACACCGGGATGCACAGCTGTAGGATTTGCACCATGGCTTGGGCACCTCTCCTCCTGGTGGTGCTTGCCCACAGCTCTGGTATCCTGGGAAGGCTTGCTGCACCTTGTTGTCAGTAAAACTGCAATAAGCCATCAAGATTTGATATGATTCTGCCCCCCTGCTCTACTCTTATGAGTCCCCACCTGGAGTACTGCATCCAGTTCTGGTACCACCAACACAAAAAGACAAGGAGCTGCTGGAGCAGGTCCAGAGGAGGGCCATGAAAGTAATCAGAGGACTGGAACATCTCCCTTATAGGGACAGGCTGAGAGACCTGGGGCTTTTGAGCCTGGAGAAGAGAAGACTCCAGGGGACCTTTCAATGGCCTTCGAGTACTTGAAGGGGGCCTACAGGAAAGCTGGGGAGGGACTTTCTATAGGGACATGTAGCAACAGGACAAGGAGAAATGGCTTTAAACTGGAAGAGGGTAGATTTAGTTTAGATAATAACAAGAAAGTCTTTACACTAAGGATAGTGAGACAATGAAACAGGTTGCCATAAGCAGCTATGGGTGCCCCCTCCCTGGAAGCATTCAAGGCCAGGCTGGATGGGGACCTGAACTAGGGGGAGGTGACCCTGCTGTAGCAGGAGGGTTGGGACTAGATGGTCTTAAAGGTCCCTTCCAGCCCAAATCACTCTGACAATTCTACAGAGATCAGCTACTCTGGGGGTAGCTACAACTACGGCTGGTTCCAGCAGAAGTCACCTGGCAGTGCCCCTGTCACTGTGATCTATCAAAACACCAACAGACCCTCGAACATCCCTTCACGATTCTCCGGTTCCAAATCCGGCTCCACAGCCACATTAACCATCACTGGGGTCCAAGCCGAGGACGAGGCTGTCTATTACTGTGGGAGCATAGACAGCAGCTATGTTGGTATCACTGTGACACAGAGCAGTAGAAAACGATACATAACCTTTTGTACACCTGGAATGTGTATCACTTAAGGTGACAGAAAGTAAGCAATAAAAGCAGAGCATCACAATCGTAGGCTACAGCAAATGAGAACAAACCCAGCCACAGAAACAAATAAATAAAAACTACCTACCTTTAGAAGGCCTCAAGTACACAGGGATCTCCAGCAAGATACCCACACCTCCACTGCCAACCCTTAAATGAGGTCTGGGAAGGGGTGAAGCCAGGACCCAGGTCACTCAGATACATTGCATGCACCTGAGTTCCCCTGGGTTGGCCCTGCCTTTCTACCAGGTGCTCAATCACTGCTGCAGGCTGTGACTCAGCATTTCCACTACAACATCGCAGGGAGCAGTTGCTGTTCCTGTGAGGGTGCCCCAGGAGACCTGAAGGCATGAGTGGCGGTCAGGGTTCCCAAATCTATCCACAGTTAACAGACATTATATTTACAGCAGCATAAACCTGGCAGTGGTGTTATTGCTGTGATGCTGCAGTCCCAGCCACCACAGTAATAGACAGCCTCGTCCTCAGCTTGGACCCCAGTGATGGTTAATGTGTGCGTGGAGCCGGATCCAGAACCGGAGAATCGTGAAGGGATGTTTGAGGGTCTGCTGCTACTATCATAGATCACAGTGACAGGGACGCTGCCAGGTGACTTCTGTTGGTGCCAGTCCTAGTAGTCGCTGTAACCCCCGGAGCAGGTGATCTTGACGGTTCCTCCCAGGTTTGCTGACACCGAGGCTGGCTGAGTCAGCGCTGCCTGCACCAGGGAACCTGGAGAGGAAGAAGAGAGAGGGGAGAAAATGGGGCTCAGCCAGTGTCTGACACACATAGCCCTCCCCAGACTGTGGGATGAGGCCCTGTGCCCACAGTCACATATGGGATATCAAGACACTCACATCTATGATAATCAGAATCTGATTATCAGCAACTATGGCTGGTACCAGCAGAAGGCACCTGGCAGTGCCCCTGTCACTGTGATCTACTATGATGATGAGAGACCCTCGAACATCCCTTCACGATTCTCCGGTTCCCAATCCGGCTCCACGGGCACATTAACCATCACTGGGGTCCAAGCCGAGGACGAGGCTGTCTATTACTGTGGGAATGAAGACAGCAGCGGTACTGGTGCCACAGTGACACAGAGTCACTGTGGAGAAGGATACACAGACCTCATATCTCGGGGAGTAGCTGGTAGCCTTTGCTGTGCCATTATTCTGGTGACACAAGTCGCAGGCATGGCCCATACTGTGCTGCAGGTGGCTGCGCCATGTGCCCTGCTCTGCTCGCCTATAGAGCCTCAGGACTGTGCCCATCACTCAGGGAGGGGATGGTTCCAGCAGCCCTGTTCCTGCCCTGCACTGCACATAGCTCCTGGACCCCATCTCCTGCTGCCCACCCATCTTGCCTCCCTGTGTTGCTGTTGCAGGGTTGCTTCTGCCTCGTGCTGGTTTCTCTCTCCTGAAGGTGGCCAAAAGCCAGACCCTGGGCAAGCTTGGTGCATAAATACCCAACAGCTCCTAAGCAGGGCAGGCATGGGCTGCTGAGCCATCCCTGGCACCCAGGCTGTGTGCACGTGCCTGGGGAGACCTGCAGGCATAGGTGGCAGTGGGGGCTTCTGGCTGTGCTTTGAGCAGCACCTGCCTGGGGTAATGGCAGTACCCTGTGCATGAACAGTGCTCCAGGGCTCAGCTCTGCTCAGACCACAACCCTGGCACCAACAGAAACCTGCCCTGCTCTGTGGTCATGTTGATCTTCACAGGAGCCCAAGACAAAGCTGTTTATTACTGCTCTGGCAGAGAAAGAGGCACTGGTCATGGTCGTAGAGACTTCTAGCAACAGGGAAATGAAAACCCGAGCTGCTGAGGTACCAGGGCTCCTCAGGTGCCTGCTGCTGCAGCTTGGACGTGGTCAAGGAACAACAACTGTACCTGTGTGCTGGATCAGGCTGTGCTGCCTGTGAATCTATTCTTGCACATCTCCTCTGTGCCGCTCACAGGAATATCACCCCTGGGACCCCTGCCCCATTGGCCTCTGTGTGGGACATGGCATTGGGCCCAAGGGCTCTGTTGTTCAGGGAGATAGAGGCCTGGAGAGGAGGGAAGGCATTGAGATGGGGCTGATACCAGGGGTGTGAGCCCAGGCAAGAGAGCAGCAGAGCAAGGAGGAAGAAGTGCAGGTGCTGGGGTTGGGGAAAACCCCAGATGGCTGGAGCTGGTGAAGCCACTGCGGATCGTCTCCTCCCACCCTGCTCCATGCTGGGGCAGCTGCTGCAGGCTGACCAGGACCTGCCTGGGCAGGTTGTGAAGGGCAGCAAGGATGGAGACTTCACAGCTATCTTGGACACGTGTTCCAACGTTTGATCAGCCTTGCAGCAAAAGAGGGTGTTTTGCTCTATTGAACAGTGTTCAACAAAAATGATCAGTGGGCTGGAACACCTCTCCTACGAAGAAAGGCTGCGAGAGCTGGATCTAGAGAAGGCTCTGGGGCAACCTCCCTGCAGTCAGTGCTTAAAGGAGGCTCATGAGAAAGATGGAGAGAGACTTTTTACAAAGACCTGTAGCAATATGACAAGGAGAAACAGTTTAAAGTGGAAAGAGGGTAGATTTAGGTTAGATATGAAGAAGAAATTCTTCACTCAGAGGTGAAGAAGCACTGTAAGAAGTTGACCAGAGAAGTATTGGATGTTTCCTTCCTGGCAAGACCCCAGGCCAGGCTGGATGGGCTATAGGCAGCCTGTTCTGGTGGGAGGTGTCCCTGCCTGTGGCATGGCTTGGAACTGGGTGGGCTTTGAGTGAGGTTCCTCTCAGCCCAAACCACTCTATGTTCTGATCGTTCCCTGTATTTCAGCCTTTGCCTGTTGACTCTGGTGCCACCACTGGATAATTCTACTCAGCTCTGTTTCATCCCTGCCCCAAAGCACTAATCCCATGGATAAGTGATGCTCTGAGGCCTTCACCACCCTTGGCTCCTGCTGATCCTGGAAGCCTCCTTTCCAGTACAAGCCCTTTGTTGGCTGCACTGCAGCTGCTGAGGGTCCTGCCAGCCCCCAGGGCCTTTTCTGCTCAGGCTCTGCCACCTGCTAAAACCCAGCATGCCCAGGGCAGGGCATCGCATGTCTGAGGGGTGAAATGGGGCAGGGGCAGCGCTGCAGGCAGCGGTTCAAGAAACATTTAGATGTTGTACTGGAGGATGTGGTTTAATGGGAAATATTGGTGATAGGTGGACAGTTGGACTGGGGGATCTTAGAGGTCTTTTCCAACCTTGGTGATTCGGTGATTCTGTGACTCTATGAAGGGAGCAATGGCCTGTTCCCGCCATGCCCCGCTGCTCCGGCTCTCCCCAGCACTTCGGTACCACAGCACTTCGGGCTCACTCTAGGGCTGGTGTGGGCCTGGGTGCTGCCACGTGTCCCCGCTGCAACGCCTGGCCAACCCCGCTGTGCCACAATGCAGGGGCTGGGCCAGGAGCGGGCAGGGAGGTGTGGGGAGAGGCGTAGGACGTGGCTGGGAGCACAGGGAGTTATTTGCATGCGGGGCGTGCTGCGGAAGGACGCGGGTATAAAAGGGCATCGAGGTCCACAGCACAGCCCCATCGGCGTGGGGACACACAGCTACTGGGATTGCGCCATGGCCTGGGCTCCTCTCCTCCTGGCGGTGCTCGCCCACAGCTCAGGTACTCGTTGCGCCCGGTCGGGGACTTTGGGCACGGGGCTCTGTCCCACTGCTGCGCGGGGGGGGCCGTGCGTGTTGGACAATCGCTGATCGCCGTTTTCTCCCTTCTCTCCTCTCCCTCTCCAGGTTCCCTGGTGCAGGCAGCGCTGACTCAGCCGGCCTCGGTGTCAGCGAACCCAGGAGAAACCGTCAAGATCACCTGCACCGGGAGTAGCTACAGCTATGGCTGGTACCAGCAGAAGTCACCTGGCAGTGCCCCTGTCACTGTGATCTATGCTAACACCAACAGACCCTCGAACATCCCTTCACGATTCTCCGGTTCCAAATCCGGCTCCACAGGCACATTAACCATCACTGGGGTCCAACCCGAGGACGAGTCTATCTATTACTGTGGGAGCTACGACAGCAGTGCTGCTGCACGGTGACACAAAGCAATGGGGAAATGATACAAAAACCTCCTTTTCAGTGCAAGGAGCAGCTTGTGGTTTTTACTGTCTCTGTCTTACAAGTCCCACTTCCATCACTGCCCCGTGCTGCAGGGCCCATGTCCTCTTGTGCTGCCAGGGTGCACCCTGGCCCCTGCTGGCTGCCTCCCTGCCATCCTATATCCACTGTCTGTAGTGTTCCCTGCATGCACTGTTCTGGCAGCTCCTCATCTGCCCCTGCACCCAGTCCCTGCTGGAGGATCACCTCTACTCAGCTGGTACATCAGCACAGCACCGGTTCTCTTACACGCATTCCTTTAAGGAAAAAAGCTGGACTTCTGAGTACCTTAGTGTCCTCCCCTAAAATCAAACTGAAATTCCATGAAAGTCTCAGAAATACCCAGAAACTGCTCATCCATAGCATATGGCATCATATACTTCAGTTATATACTTTGCACAGTCAGTTTCAATGAGGTTGTGTCACTTGCACCAATCAATTGCACCTAAGCCTTCCCAGAGAAAAACCAAACATTTGTAACAGAAAGTACTTCCAACCACAAAATCTTTGATGCATCATTCATATTCTAGTGACTCAGGAGATTCACCAACTCTGCCTCTTTCTATAATCACTTGCACAAACCACAATATTTGCATATTTGTGAGTTCATTTTTAAGCCAGTGCCTTGGCTCTGGCAGCTCTGGTGGGCATTAACATCCTCTTCACATTTTCTTTTCCTCTCTTAAGGAGGATGTGGGCAGCAGGGACAGGGCAGTGGTGCAGCGATGGGATAAAGCTGAGCCCAGTGAGCTGGAAGGACAACATCAACGAGAGTAAGGCTATCAAAACAGGCCTGAATTGAAGGGGCTGCACTAAAACTGGCTGACAGGCAAGAACATTATTTGGTGGGTGCTTGTGGCAGGTTGACATGACTTCAGCCAAGGCCTTGACCAACAATGGCACAGCAACTGGATATCCCTTGGAAGAGATGAAGAGGATGCACAAACACCATCTGCACTCCATGATCCACAGCAAGCAGCAGGGCTCAGCCACTCATGAGGCTGGGCATGGGCCACTGCATGGCCGTGTATCACTGCAAGTATTTCCCTGGTGGGACCTCAGGAATCAACTGATCATCCTCAGGAAGTTGCTCTGTGTTAACTTATAGTCTTCCCCAGCAGCAAGTGGATGCTTGGGCTCTTCATGCCCTTTGTTTTTTTGGTTGGTTTTGTTTTCTTTATCCAACTTTGGCTGTGGCAGTATATCCTTGGTCTGCCTAGCCACACTGAAATGTGCTCTTGCACCTCTCCCCGATTTGCAGAAAGAGGGTTGTATGGTCTGAATGCTCGGTGCTGTTGCAAGTCTCTTCTGGTTCTCTGAAATCTGCAAAGTCCCTCCTGATTGTGTCTTTGGTACTGAACATCCTTATTCACTTTATTAGAAGGCAGCAGGGGGGCTGGAGGCAGCAGTGCATGGCACCAGGATCCCCTGGGACATTTCTTGTCTTCAGTGCCTGGGTGCTCTGCATGGCTGCCATAGGGACACACCTCCCATACCAGCCCCCAGCACCACCATCCTGCTGTGTCCATTCCATCACCTTCCTCCTATCATGGCCAGCCCATCATCTCCCTCCTGCTTTGTCCATCAGGACACTCCCATCCCATCACTTCTCACCCATCCCCTCATCCTGCCACCTCCACAGGACCCAGAACTGCTCCTGCCACGAAGTGGGAGGTTTTTGCATTGCTCCGTATCACTGTGTGGTATATTTGGGGCCGGGACCACCCTGACCGTCCTAGGTGAGTCGCTGTCCTCGTCTCGGTCTTTCTTCCCCCATCGTGAAATTGTGACATTTGGTCGATTTTTGGTGATTTGGGGATTTTTCCCAGTCTTGGCGGCAGGCTGGGGTCTGTCACCAGCGCAGGGACGGGCACTCAGCGCGGCAGCCTGGGCTGAGTCTTGTCCCTGCCAACCAGGAGGGCTCTGGTGTGTGCCATGGAGGACTTGGGGTTATTTTGTCCATGAAAAAATCTTAAAATTTGACCAGAAAATGTGCCTGAGGTCTGTCTCTGACACACAATTTCAGAAATTGTGTTTAGGTTGATAAGAAGACAAAGTTTTTGTCTTTGTCAAGAAATTAGTCATGAGTTGTTAGTCCTTCCCTCTTAGTCCGAAGGACTAAGATCTTTGTCCCCGGTCTGATCTCTCACTGGGGACTTCTGTTGGCTCCAGTGCCATGGGGAGCCCAAGTGTCACTGAAACAGTGTCCTTGGGGGTGAAATTCAGTTTTTCAGAGGTTTATATATATATATATATATATATATATATATATATATACATAAAGAGAGAGAAAAAAATATATATTTTTTGATTTTTAGAAAAAAAATGGCTGAAAAAACCCAATCTGCACCAAATTGTTTAGGGCATAAGTCCAAAAAAAGTGCAGTTCAACAAATCCTCAGTGGAAAGTTTTTAGTGGGGGCAGTTCTCCCCCATTTTCTGGTGTAGATATGAATGAAGATATAGATATGTCTATAGATAAAGATTTGGCTATAGTTTGTTTGATGAACAGTCTGAGAGAGAGTAAATCTTGCCTTCCTCGTGGCAATTTTTAATTGTACTTTTTCTGAGGCAAATCTGAATATGTCTTGAGGCAGAAATAGGCAGAAAATTGAGAGATTTTTCTTTAAAACTTTAATTAAAATTTAAAAATAGCCTTGCAGCAGGAAAGAAAGGGGATTATGGCAGTTAACCAGTGTTCCAAAGCCGAATCAGGTTCACTCAAATACGTATGGCTGAAATTTTGTGTGTGCATATATATAAATATATATATGTATACAAAATAAAATTGCTTACATATTTAAAAAATTGTGATATATATTATATAGATTTATTATAGATATGCACATAAGATATAACACATTTATATGTATATATGTAGTCTGCTGTACGCTTTATGTGATTTTTATAGATATAAAGTGTATTATATTATATCTATGGATTATATATCTATAATATATTTTATCTGTAGAAAAAACTACAATAAAATGTATATATGCATATATATATATATACATATTCAGATATACATGTATATATGTGTGTATATACATATACACATGTATAACATCCTTGAAAATAGATATGGATGGGTGGATGTGTTTGTTTTACAGATGTACCTGTATGTACATACACACACGTATGTGCAGCCATACACACACGTGTGGCCGCTCTGCCTCTCTCTTGCAGGCCAGCCCAAGGTGGCCCCCACCGTCACCATCTTCCCACCATCAAAGGAGGAGCTGGAAAGCACCAAGGCCACCCTGGTGTGCCTGATAAACGACTTCTACCCCAGCCCGGTGACCGTGGATTGGGTGATCGATGGCTCCACCCGCAGTGGCGAGACCACAGCACCGCAGCGGCAGAGCAACAGCCAGTACATGGCCAGCAGCTACCTGTCACTGTCTGCCAGCGACTGGTCAAGCCACGAGACCTACACCTGCAGGGTCACACACGATGGCACCTCTATCACGAAGACCCTGAAGAGGTCCGAGTGCTCTTAGTCCCACTGGGGATGCGATGTGAGGACGGTGGTTCCTCACCCTCCCTGTCCCTCCGGGCCACTGCTGGTGACAGCAGCCCCCACTTCCCACTCAGATGTCTCCCACCGTGCCCCCATCACCCACTTCTGCCTGTCGCCTCCTCTTGCCCCCATCCCTCCAGATGTCACATTAATAAACATGACACTGAACTAGTGCTGACTCTGCATCCATGTCTCTGTGTCCCTTTGCGTGCTGTCTGCATCTCACAGAGTGGGGTTGGCCCCAGTATGGGGAAGGGCTGGGAGGCACATACACACATACTGGTAATGTTGGGGGGGTCCGTGGCTCAGCACTGGAGACACTGGTGTATACCCAGGCACCACCAACATCTAAGGCAGGATGCTTTGGGGCAATTTTGGGGCAGTCTAAGGTCTGTGCCGGCACTGAGCACGTAGCTGTGGCTGTGCTGTCCTCATCTCCCACTGCAGTTTGTTCCAGGTCCTTTGCAAAGATTTGCTTTATGCAGGGGACATGGGTAGTTCTGGCTCTGTTCCCTTGCGTTCAGACACCCTGGTGTCCCCTGGGTGGGATGTCAGTGTGAATGCTCCTTTGTGCCCTGTGCTTGCAGCAGCCTGACTCTCCACACCACATACCTTGTGTACACCCCACCCATCCCCGCTCCCCAGGGAGATTTTGCAGTGGCCCCTGTAGGGCAGCTCTGAGCACAGCCCGCAAGCCAGCAAGCAGAAAGCACTGCTGTGCACAGCTTGTCAGCTGTGTGCCCTCCTTGCTGAGGAGGATCTGTCCTTACTGAGTCCATCAGTCTTGTCCCATTCAATCGATGCTGCCCACCTCCACATATCTACCCATCTATTCAATCTACACCAATAATTCCATTCATCCGACCCACCCAAACACGTCCATCCATCACATCCATCACAGCACCTCCATCCAACCTGCACACTCCAGCACCTCCAATCCTTCCATCACCACCATGCTGATCTGCCTCAGCTACTCCAACACAATCATCCATTCTATCTACACTATTGTCCATCCATCCCGGCCACTCCAGCACCTCCAGCCATTCCACCCACTCTATGTCTCCATCCAGCCAGGGGTGAAGGACATGGGGCCAGTTCTACTGTCAGGACTGAGGTTTTTGCATGGCCCCATATGCACTGAAAGCTTTTCTCTGCAGGAGAGTTGTGACAATTCTGGGGAACTTCCATCCAGTTTGGAGAAGGGCTGGGATCTCCCAGCTCCATGGGCAGGCATTCATGACACTGGGTTTAGTGCCCAATGGGTGGGATGAGGCTGAGCTCCATTTTCTTTCACCAGTGACTTAGTTTTTGCAGTTGAATGTGAATTCCTGCTTTCTGCTCTATGAGTTGCTGTTTTTTCAGGATTTACACGGGGAATCAGCAGTCTTCATTCTCCCCCTGCCATGTGCTGTCCTCACGCCCCTGTGCCCAAATCACTGCCCTCTGCCCATGCCTGCCAAGCTGAGCCCTGCAGGCTGCCATGCTGGATTGACATGAGCCCTGAGATTGGTACAGAAATGGTGACTTTTGGGCTTTTTCCACACTCAGGAAGCTGAAAGCTTAGTGCTTAGTGATGGATTTACCAAATTGTGCCCTGAGGCAGATGCTCATGCTGGATAAAATCACCAGAGCACAGGGAACCAGGCGCTGGGCAGGGATTTCTCATGGGCCCCACTTTGAAAGCTGCAGGCTGCAAGCCAGGCTCTGCCTTCGCGCCTCGCACTCATGAGGACAAGCTCACTAATTATTGATTAAAAGATTTTGCTAAACCATTTCCAGAAGCAACAACACACTGAGGAGCGCGTGCTGAATTATACATCACAGCACCACGGCCCCAGCCTTCACAGCAGGACTGCATGGCACCCACAGTGGCACTCAGTGGGACCACAGGGCTGGGACAGCGAGGTCTGGCAGTGGTGGTGACACAGCTGAGCCCAGGACGAGTCCCCTGGACAGTGCTGGGCTTTGCTAATGAGCAGAAACACGGATAGAAAGCAACCCTGGGGCTCTGCACCCAGCTGCAGCTCTTGCTCTGTCGTGTCCTTTGGTGAAATTTTAAACAGTCACCTTTTTTTTTTCTTTCTTTTCTGGCTTGCCATTAATTTCAAACCAAGAGAGACTTAATTTAGTAAATGAGATGCTTCAGGAAGGCTTTAATTAGCTGCAGATGGAGGCAGGCAGTGCTATCATGGGGCCCAGATCGCACAGGGGGCTGCACACTCTCACTACCAGAATACACCCAGGCTGGGTCCCTTCCACATTTGTGCCCCAGACCAGAGGGGATGTGCTTTGTTCCCCACACATCGCTCCCCATCTCGCAGCTGTTGAGCCCCAACATCCCACCAGCACACGGGGCTCAGCTCGCCTGGCGACGTGGCAGCAGCAGAGCAGGCCGCGTGGTACAGCTCCATCAGCACAGCCGGGGCCACACAAAGAGCTGGGTTACTGTGGGCAGCTGGCTGAAACCCGAAAGCAAGAGCTGGGGGCTCAGAATAGCCCTGGGAGCAGGCAGGGCCTGGAGGTGAAGGCAAGCACCAGGCCCAGGGCCGCCCAGCCCTTCCAGGAAGGCACAGATCTGTCAAGGTGCAGCTCAGCCCCACCGTGCAGCTGTGCGGCCGGGGCATCCCCGAGCTAAATTTACTCCTCAGTCTCCAATCAGAAACTGAAGCTGGGGGGCCCACGCTGGCCAAAAAAAGGAAATGAAACAGTCTCCAGAAAGCACTGACGTGTAAAGCAGAGCGAGTGCCTCGCAAACTGGCCGCCATGCCACATGCCTCAGGTTGGGGCTTTGCCAGATTGAGCTTGCTACTGCTTGGGTGGGTGCCCACGGCCTGGGCACATGGCATGAGATACACACGTACACACACTTGCACACACACTACCCCAAACCATCAGGTGATGGGTGCCCTCCAGGCTGACCCCATACACGTGGGGCTGGGCCCACACTGCTCAATCTGTGTCTTTGCCCCTATGTGCCACCCCTGCCTGCTTCTACCACGCTTCACCCCAAGTCCTGAGTTAATCCTGTGACTCCTGCCTGCTTCCAGAGTCTGTGACAGACTGGAGATGCCCAAAATACAGGGCAGATTTCCCTGAATCTGGGAGATGAAACGGAGTTATGGGTGTTCCCCTGCAGCAGAGCCTCAGCTGTAGGAAACGCAGAGCCATCACGCCGCAATTAAAGAGGAATTAAATTAAATCAATAAATGTTTTAGGCGGGCTCAGCTGCCAGCACCACCTGACCGAAACAGCCTGCTTGCGAAGAGGAGAGCATTTGCATGGCTGTGGCAAAACAGCAACCGCCTGTTGCGCAGCTGGGATGGTGTTATCTGGAAATGTACGCAGCCTGTGAGGGGTAAACAGCTCCAAACAGAGACCCTGAGCTTGTCAACAGGTTGTAAACAGGCGGAAATAAACACCTTTGTGCTGCGGAAAAATATTTATCATCTCAAATTTAGCAGGTTAATAAAATAAAACTCCCAACAGAGCTACACACCTGCTTTGGAAGGGAAGCAAACACTTGTTTTCTGCTTGATGTTGACTGTAAGAAGCCATGTTCCCCGATGCAGGTGGGCCACATTGCACTGAAATCACAATGCGAGCTGAGCTTCGGCCCTGTTTAAGCCCCCATCTCAGGGCTTGTGGCCTGGGAGCAGACAGGGCGCAGGGGCTGGGCAGGGGGTGGCACAGAGCTGGGTGACGTGGGCTGGCCCTAGGGTGTCTCACTGAGCTCTTTGGGGAGGGGTTTGAGCCCTGGGGCAATCACAGCCTGCACAGAGGAGGCGGGGGGATGCAGCCAGCAGCTGCCCTGCGCTGAGCAAACCCCATCCGTGGGCTTTCAGATGGCCTTCCCATCCCTCTGCAGCCTCAGCATGGGCTGAGCACAAGGTTTAAACGTTTCTGCCATGTTTTTGGCGTGTTTGGAGGGGCAGTGTGGGCACACGGGTACCGCCACGTGCAGCCAGCCCCACAGCTGAGCCTGCAGTCTCCCAGATGTGCTGACCGCAGCCACAGGGCCCGGGGGCAGCAGTTTCTCTTGCTAAAAATTGTAGCTGGGCCGAAAACATGCGGCCACTTTGGCCAAACAGCAGCTGGAGGACAGGAATAGCCGTGGCCACGGCACGCTCTGCTTCCTCGGCACAAACATTCCAGCACGTGGCACCATGAGTGCCACTGCCCGGCACAGCAGCAAGCAGAGCCAGGAGCAGGAAATGCTGATTTGGGCCCCATTTTGGTAATGGCTTAGAGAAGAAGCTTCCAGGAAGCTCACCAGCGTTGGTAGTTGGGGCTTGGAGAAATGGTGGGGAGGGAATAGCCACTGCTCAGAGCAGGTTCTGGTCCCATCTCACTGCAGGGCATCAGGGCATTTGCACCGTAGCAATTCACAGAAACACCTGAAATGGTTCCTGTCATGTTCAGCATGGCTCCGGTCTTGTTCAACATCTTCATCAGTGACCTAGATGAGTGGCTGACACACCAGAAGGCTGTGCTGCCATTCAACAGGATGTGGACAGGCTGGAGAGCTGGACAGAGAGGAACCCAATGAGGTTCAACAAGAGCAAGTGTAGGATCCTACACCTGGGAAGGAATAACAGCATGTATCAGTTCAGATTAGGGGCTGAGCTGCTGCAAATGAGCTCTGAGAGAAGGAGCTGGATGTCCTGCTGGACAGCAAGCTGGCTGTGAGCCAGTGGTGTGCCCCTGTGGCCAAGAAGGTCAGTGGTATCCTGGGGAGCACTGCAATGAGAGTGGGAAGCAGTGCGAGGGAGATGAGGCCACATTTGGAGCGCCGTGCCCAGTTCTGGGCTCCTCAGTTCAAGACAGACCAGGGAACTGCTGGAGAGAGCCCAGCAGAGGGCTACAAAGAAGATGAGGGTCCTGGAGCATCCCCTGTATGAGGAAAGGCTGAGGGACCTGGGACTGTTCAGCCTGGAGAAGACCAAAGGGCAGGAGCCAAGTGGACAGGGCCAGGCTCTTTTCAGCAGTGCCCAGTGACAGGACGAGGGGCAGCAGGCACAAACTGGAACATAAGAAGTTCCATCTGAACATGAGGAAAAAACTGCTTTGCTTTGAGGGTGACCGAGCACTGGAAGAGCTGCCCGGAGAGGTGGTGGAGTCTCCTCTGCAGATATTCAGAGCCTGCCAGGACACTTTGCTGTGTGACCTACTCCAGGGGACCTGATTCAGCAGAGGGGTTGGACTGGAGGATCTCTGGATGTCTCTTTCAACCCCTACAGTTCTGTGCCTCTGTGAAATACCCCAAATACTGCAAAGCGTAGTGCTAAGACAAGGGTAACACTTTTAAACTGAAAGGTGATGGGTTTAAGTTAGATGTAAAGAAGAAATTCTTCACTCAGAGGGTGGTGAGGCCCTGACACGGGCTGCCCAGAGAAGCTGTAGGTGCCTCATCCCTGGCAGTGCCCAAGGCAAGAAGCCCAGCAGTGACCACAGCTCCACAAGGACGAGCATGGCCCCTTGTATCTCAGCTCACCCTGCCCCAGCTGAACTCCCACGTCCAGCACAGCATGGGCACACAGCTGGGCCCTGTGCTTATGGAGCCCTTGGGGCAGGTCAGCACTCCCCAGCCACAGCCGTGGCTCCCAACTGGAGGCAGCTGGAGCTCGGCAGTCACAACCAAGCAGAGCCATGCGGGGGTGACACCAGGGCCTCCCAGCCCCCTGTGGGGCAGCACGTGGAGGGCTGGGCCCTTGCTCCAGTCTGCAGTGGGTGCACGGGAACCATTGCCAGGATCACCTGCACACCTAAGCTGCCTTACATCAGGGGATTGCTCAGTCCCACCATGACCCTGTGCCCTTATTCCATAACTTAGGGGGCTGGGAGTGCCTGGACCTGGGGCAGACACAGCTGCAGCCTAAAATTAGGAAAGGGCCTTCAGGCTGCACTGTGCAGGGCTGAGATGTGCCACGTCCCCAAGGCCAGGGCTGGGGAAGGCTACGTGGCCGTGTGTGTGTGTGTATGCTGAGCACAAGGACACGTGCTGGGCCAGGATTTGTCTCCCTGGGGTTCACGCTATGTGTCACCCGGTGCCGTCCCATCCCCTCCCGCAGCACCCAGCTCCCCCATGGCCGCACAGATGTGTGTGTGTCCCTGCCACGGCACCGCACAGAGACACGGAGCCAGGGGCCGCACACGGGGCCAGGAGCTCACCTTTATTGCAGCCCTGACAGCCCCATGACCGAGCCCACACCAGGGCTGCCACATCCTCACCCGGCTGACGGCCCCAGCTGCTTTTTACCATTTTTTTCCTCATCACCCATAAACCAGAAATTTCCTCACCGCTATGCAAAGAACAGGCAATAGGGAACCCGGGCCCTAAGGGGAAGACAAGAAGGGGCTGAGCAGGGGCAGCAGGAGCAGCGGGGCGAGGGGACAGCGGGGACACCCACAGCTGGCCGCGGCATCCCGGGAGGAGAAGACCTTGCGGCTGTAGAGCGGCTGTGGTGGACGGAAGTTGTTGGTCATCTTCAAGGGCGCAGCGCCCGAGGCCGGGAAGTGCACGGTGCTGACAAACGCCTGCAGCTGCGGGGAGAGAGGTGCGGGTGGGAGCAGCACCGCGGGCACTGCGGCCGTGAGGCACGGGGCGAAGCGAGGCACAAACACAGACGCTGCCGGGCAGAGCGCAGCGCAGGAGCCCCGTCTTTCCCCCTAACGGCCAGCACACGGCTCTGCACACACTGCGCTTTGTGCCGCCTCGCAGCGGATGGTGAAGCCTAGCAGAGCACTTGCAGAGTGGCCAGCAAACGCATCTGCTGAGATGCCCGGGAAATGCAGAAGGGCTTCATCCATCCCCGCCAGTCCCCTCCTCTCCCCCCTGCCCATCCAGCAACCCACCCGCTTTCCTCTTGGTGCCCCTCTCAAGCTCTCCATCCCCACATTTCTACAGATGTCCCCTTTACTTCGCCTACAAGGCGCAAGAAAATGCACAGGGACTGGGGATGCTCACAGCACGGCTTTTGGGCCCTTCCATCCCACGGCAGGTAATCCCATTACCTGCTCCCTGCTGATGCCCACGGGCTCCTCAAACACGGTCCAGATGACGGCCTCGCTGCAGTCAGGGGTGGTCAGGGAGCCCTGGTAGCGGTAGTACCGGGAGAGCTGCGCGACGTGCGGCAGCAGCGTGCCAAGGCGGAAGGTGGAGGCCAGGTCCACTGCCTGCCCTGCACAGCAGGACGTGGGCACTCAGCCCCACCACCCCCAGCATGCCACAGGGTCTCTCCCCTCCCAACCCAGGGCAGAGCCCCAGGGCACCTCACCAGCATGGGAGATGTTCCTCAATCCCCCAATGATAGTGTTGTAGTTGGAGTTTGCGGCTTCTGAGACCTGCAAAGAGTGAATGGGCCCTGCAGTTGTGCTCGGCTAAGACCAATGCGTGGCAGCACCCATCCCGTGCACTTGCAGCCAACCTGGAGGAAGCAGCCCAGCACAGCCAGCCCGCTTGGATGCCCCTTGGCCTCTCCCAAGGTGTGGTACTTGACATTGATGTGGACAATGTGCAGCTGGAGAAAACATGGAGGGCTCAGCATACACCTGGCCTCACCAGCAGCCAGGCACCAGGATGGGAAATCAAAGGGCTGTGGTGCTAAGGGGCTTTTTGCCTACCTCCATGGGAAGCTGCTGCCCATCCACGGCGTGCTCAGAGCCATTACTGGATGGGCTGCCCCAGTGGAAGTGCAGCTGCAGTGCACGGTACCGGCCCGGGAGGCCCCCACCACTGATGGCAATGTGCTCGGTACTCTCCAGGCTCAGCATCACTGCAAATGATAGGAGAGGGACAGGGCTGGGGGCCATGGGGCAGCACCACTGTGGAGCTGAGCCCTGGCTGGAGCAGAACACCCACCCGTGTGCCCATCATTCAGCAGCCGCCACTTGCCGGGGGGGGCCTGGTCATAGCCCTCAAAGATGATGTCCCCAAGGCTGCCGTCCCGCTGCAGCCAGCGCCGGTCGATGTTAACTGGAGACTGCTTGTCACCGCCACAGGTGTCCTTCAGCTCCTTCCAGTGGCTGGGGCCTGCAGGGAGCACAGCCATGGGTGCACCTGCAGTGCCACCACCACCCCCAAGGGGGACACGGAGCCAAGGGCAGCCCTGTCCCCACCATAGACCCTGCCCCATCTCCATCCCTTCTCTCCCTATTACTCCAGATTTTACTTGGAAACCTGTGGAGCTGCAGCCCACCCCATAAGCTCCCTGTTACCCATTGCCTTCATTAAGGGATGGTGCCCTCAGCACGTGCCTGTTCTGTGCTGCCCCAACCGCCCCTCGCCAGCCCCAGCACGGTTTAATTGCTGCTGGAGCCGGGTCTGTGCCGGGCAGCAATGCTTGGAGCGCTGCCGGACACGGCTGACCTGCAGCACAGCGAGCACACACCTGAGGGCTATAAAGCAATTGGGCTGTAACTGCTGATTACATGCTCCCTGATCCTTAATTAACCTCTTACAAGCTATTATACGTGTGCTTCCAACGTGCCTCCAGGCACTGGGCAGGGAAGCACCGACCAGAGCTGTGACCATCCCCACTCACCACACTTCGGGTCTTGTGAGTCGTAGCACCACTGCCCTGCAGGAGAAAGCTGTAGTCAGGGGCTGCAGAGGCCCCCACTCCCTAAGCCCCCCCGTATTGCAGATCTCTACACAGCGTGGCCGTGGGCAGAGGTGCGCCCACACCGCCCGGAGCAGCGCTACGCGGAGCCGCTTCCCTCCCACCTCGCTGCTGTCAGTGCAGGGACAGCTCGCTCTGTGCTGTGCTGGGAGCGGGGTGAGGAGCGTGGCTGCTGCCCACGGCGGCTCTGCTCCACTCGTGTCCCACCAACCCATCCAAATCCGTGTGGGGGAACTCAGCCACCCCAGCACTCCCTGCCTGCAGGCCATCCTCACCTCTGGTTCCCCTCTCACCCCGCTTTTGTTCCAGCCACAGGCCGTAGGCAGTGCTGTGTGCACCACCTGTGCTGCTGGCTTTGCATCCAGCTCCTCACCGCACTGCTATGTGAGGCTGCAGCCACAGGGCTGGGAATGAGGACTGTCCCAGGGCAGTGACTTCAGGCTTTCCTTCCCATCCAGTGGGAACTGAGCCTCTTGCACACCCTCAGAGCCACAAAGCGCTGCCTTCACCCAACTGTGAGCATCCCTGGCACGAGCCAGGTGGACGCTCTCTGCTCTATAGCAGAGTGCTGCACACCCCAGCCCCACTTGCTCTGAGGCATCATCCTCAGTGGCATTTCCCTGGTTATGAGTACATGGGGCAGAGGGACTGAAACCTCAATCCCAGCTGCCTGAATGACTGTCTGACATCCCAGACACCACCTAGCAGGGCTGACACCTCCCTGAGCGCAGCGGGGACAGAGATGTCCCATGAGGAGGGCACAGGGATGTCCCATGAGGAGGGTGCAGAACACAGCTCCTGGGCTGCACCACATCTCCGAGCCCCAAGCACCACAGACATGCATTCCACCCAACACATAAGAAAGATAATAGAATGCTGGCACTGCTGTACCCCCCCGCCTGGCACCGTGCCACCCCATCACCCCCAGCCACCTGCACCCCGTGCCCATCTCTCCGCAGCCCCAACCACGACGGTGTAGCAGACAGGCAGCGCATCTCACCTCCCACAGCCGCTCGGATGACAAGAGGCAAAGTGACAAAAGTTACCCCCAGCCCCAGCGGCCCCATGCTGGCAGCCCCGCTGCAACGCCCCGTCCTCCTCCGCAGTGCGCCCAGGCGGGCAGCAGGGCTGGGAAGGGATGCAGCGCTGCCAGCCCAGGAGAAATCCTCGGCTCCAGCTTGAACACTGCTTTTAAATATTCATCACAAGGGCTGAGTTTTTAACTCCTCGCCTGCTAGGAAGGAGCGGGAGCGCCCGGCCCCCAGCCAGCCCGTGTGCTGTGCCAGGCCGGGCTGGCACGCGTGGGCAGTGGGCAACGGTGGGGGTTCCTAGCAACACAGGGCTGCTCTGAGCTCCACAGGGCTGCATTGAGCTTTGTGAGTTTTGTGGGGCTGAGGGGATGGCAATGAGGGCTGCGGTGTGCTGCTGCTCTCCATACCTAAAGGTATGGGTTGCGGCATCCCCACTGTGCTGCCAGCCCTGTGTGGGGCCATGGAAGGCTCCTGCAGGGCCAATGGGGGTCCAGGTGTGACATCCTCGCCTCTGGCACAGCTTTGGCACCCCCAGAACTGGGGGCTCAGGGAGGGAGCTGGGAGTGAGCAGTGCCAGGGGGTTCCACAGGTAGAACCCCCTTAGCCCCACAATCTTTCAGCCAGGGTGGATCTGGGGAACTGCTGCATTCCAGCCTAGCACTCATACCCCCAGCACAGCCGAGTGTGTGGTGCAGGGCAGCCGTTATCCCAATGGAAGAGTTCTCCTCCTGCAGAGGGGAGGTAGGAAGGGGGTGAATGCGCGGGATGGTGGCGTTGTCACATCATCCTAAAATATCCCCGCTTGCCTGAAGGCAGCAGAAAAAAGGAGGCCACGGGGCACGTTCCTCCTCTCCTCCCGCAGGTACTGCCCTGGCTCAGCACTCGGAGCTGCTGCCAGGATGAGCAAAGCCCGGCACCACACAGGGCACAGAGTGGGCATCCTGCTGGCAGCTTGGCCACAGCACTGTGGCTCAGCACTGCTACCGTGTGCTGTGTGCACAGGACTGGGCCGGCCAGGGGGCTCTTCAGGGCACATTCAGCACCCACAGTTCATGCTCCAGGCAGAACCCCAACATCTCCCTGCCCTACCAGACACCCACTGCCACCCATCCCTGCTGCCCTCCCACTGGGAGCAGCCTCCAGTTTCTATAGGAACCAGAACAAACCTTCAAGGAACCGCGCTGTGCTTCCCAGCCTGCTGCTGCCATTGCTGCTGCTGCTGCATGCTCACGGCTGCACCATCCTCGCAGGGGGGCTGTGTCCATCGTCGTGCTGGGCAGGACAGGGAGCTCCCACAGCCGTACGCATGGGTGCAGGAATCATTACAAGGATAAAAAAAGGCTTGGTGAAAAATATAAATAGTTACTGATGCTGCATCCATCGATCCAACGTGGGCACCGTGCCTCCCTGCTGGGAGCCCCCGCCATGCACAGCAGTGCCAGGAGGTGAATCCTCAGCTGGGAACATAGCCTGGGGACTTGGGGGACTGGGATGGGACTGGAGGAGGGGGAGAGAAGCTGCACAGCTCAGCTCACCCAGGGATGGGTGCACGAGGGCTGTAGGCATGCAGAAAAGTGGGGAGATGGAGTCCAAGCAGAGTAAACCCTAGGCAGTCCTAGCTTTGTCTGTGGTGCAGCCAGAGTATCCGGACAGGAGCACAGCAGTACCCACACAAAGGCAGCACTGTGGGCAGCAGCTGCATGTGGCCCTGGCACTGCCCGGCACCCGGAGGGGGACTGCCAGTGTCGGGAGCAGAGCGTGGCCCTGAGTGATGCATTTTGGGCTGCCAGGAGCTCCTGCTGCAGCACCCAGACACTGACACCCATGGGTGCGGGCACAGCCAGAGGGTGCAGCAGAGTGGCTGTGCCAGGGCATCGAGAGGAGCCATGCAGGGCCCTGCAGCCTCCCAGAGACCTCTGTCTACCTGTGACACAGGCAGCGTGTGTCACTTAAATCCCATTGCCCTGTACTGCAGTGGCACACAGCTCCAGGTGCAGGAGGAACTCTGTGAGCTCCATGCTGTGCCCCATGGGCAGGGGCCAAGGGGCCCGATGGCACCGCGGTGACGGTGACGTCGTGTGCTGGACAGCATTCAGTGATGAGCGCATCCTGCAGCCACCAGCAGAGCTCGGGCTGCACTCCTGCTGCTCACTGGGCAGCTGGACAGCATGAGCTCAGCCCAGGCCGCAGCCAGGACAGCCGGCCCCTCGCCAGCAGCCCCCACTCCTTTCCTGGCTCTGAGCGCAGCCCTGGGCTATGGCTGTAAATTCTGCTTACCTCCCCAGGTAAGGCAGGTTTGTGACCCTGCACAGAACGCCGGTGTTTGTGATCAGAGCTGGATCCCAGCAGCAGAAGGCAGGAACCCTCATGCAGAGGGCCCAGGGATGGCACCAGCACAGGGACACGCACAGCAACTCTCTGATCCCAAAGACCGGTACCGGCAGCACATGGGAGAGCACGGAAACCCGACCTAGGTATGTTCACTCACTCACACTGCTAAACCAGCACAGCAGCCTACAGAGCATCATTTTGTAGAATCATAGCATGCCTTGCGCTGGAGGGGACCTGACAGATCCCTAACGCCCACCGTGGGCTGGATACCCCCACCAGCACGGGCTGCCCGGCCCCACCGACACGGGGCACCGCCGGGGATGGGCACCCACAGCTCCCGTGTCCGCCGGCCTCAACGAGCCGGGCTCGGGCTGCCCCAGCTCCGCGCTCCGCTCCTGCCCCCTGCTGCCCCGAATCGCCGCTGGACGGGATTTCCCTTCGTGATGCCTAAGAAACGCATCGATGCCAAAAAAAAAAAGAAAAAAAAAAAAAAGAAGAAAAAAAAAAGGAAGAGATGCCGACACAGCCCCTTCGTCTTACAGAACACCATTTATTTGGCGTGGGGATGAAATGTTTCTCACAGCATCTTGAGAAAAAGAGAGCTTAGTGCCAACCCCCAAGATAGACGTTAAAAGCAGCGAAAAGAGCATCACAGGGACCGAATTGTTGTAGGACCCAATTTCAGTTCTGCACCATATTTTCACAGAATATCAGAATTTTCTGTACGCTGCCACAGCTCCATCCAGTCCCAACCAATGGCACAGCGCTTTTCAGACTGCCCTGAGTTCTGAACAGGAGTGCTGATGGATTCGCCTCCCCTACACTGACCTGCTCCAATTTTAGGGTCCAGATCCCAAGATGAGAGGGATGTTTGAAAGAAGTTTTGGTATATTTCACATTCTTTAGCTAAAGGAGGAAAAAGGAATGATTCAACAACTGCAAAATGAAGAGATGTAGCATGAATTGCACAACAAGAAACCCTCAGCTCTTTGCCACTGAAAAGCCACCTCTGAAAGACAAAAACATTCTGAAAAACAAAAACATTCTGAAAAATAGCTTCAGTGCCACTTAACGTGAGATGGGCAAAGGTTGGGTGCTGCTGACAAAAACCCATTTCTCCCAAATGGAACAGCAAAGACACACGGATGGGCCACAGGAACAGGGGGAGCACACCTGGAGGTGAGGCCTTCAGAGAAACCCTGCACCCACTCTGTTTTGATTTCGCCATCTGCATCCCAACACAGACACAGGAACCATCTGAGGCTCAGAATGAGACACAACCAAACATCGCACAAAGCTTTGTATGTCTGACCAGCAGTTTTGCTCTCGTAGCAGAACCTCCCTAAAGCTACAGCATCCCACAGCTCACCAAGTGCAAAAACAGGCTGCTGTGAGGCTGTGCATCACGGTAATGCAGACACACCACAGCTGTGCCCACCACGAAGAGCTGTGAAGAGCTCAGTATGGCAGTACAGTAAGCAGTGTGAGGGGATGCTGAGGAATGGCTTTGTCAGAGCACACAATAGGCCATGGAGCCCCACGTGGAGCCCTGGCAGCCTGCAGAGCTGATGGCAGCCAGGGGCACGCAGAGAGATGGGCCCTTTGCTCATCATCTGCTGATAGGGGAATCATAGAATCATAGAATTACTCAGGATGGAAGGGACTTGAAGGATCATCAAGTCCAACTGCAGTCTAGCCATAGTACCCTAACTCTAACAACCCTCTGCTAAATCATATCTCCAAGCACCACATCCAAACAGCTCTTAAACACATCCAGGGACGGTGACTCAACCACCTCCAGGGGAGCCTATTCCAACGTTTAACCACCCTTTCTGTAAAGAAGTCTTTCCTAACATCCAACCTAAACTTATCTTGGTGCAACTTGAGGCCATTTCCCCTCGTCTTGTCACCTGTCACCAGTGAGAAGAGACCTGCCCCGCTCTCACTGTAAGCACCTTTCAGGTACTGGAAGAGAGCAATAAGGCCTCAGCCGCCTCTTCCCCAGACTGAACAGCCCCAGCTCCCTCAGCCTCTCCTCATAGGGCTGATTTTCCAAACCCTTCACAAGCCTCATTGCCCTTCTCTGGACCTGCTCCAGCACCTCCACATCCTTTCTGTGCTGAAGTGCCCAAAACAACACAGTACTCGAGGTGAGGCCTCACCAGTGCCGAGTACAGGGCAGGATGACTTCCCTTGTCCTGCTCACCACACCATTCTGATCCAAGCCAGGATGCCATTGGCCTTCTTGGCCACCAGGGCACACTGCTGGCTCATGTTCAGCCAACTGTCCATCATCACATCAAGGTCCCTTTCCATCAGGCAGCTTTCCAGTCACTCCTCCCCAAGCCTGTAGGGTTGCCTGGGGTTGTTGTGACCAAAATGCAGGACCTGACACTCGGCCCTATTGAAACTCATGCCATTAACCTTGGCCCATCGATCCAGTCTGTCCAGGTCCCTCTTCAGTGCCCTTCTCCCCTCTGGCAGATCAACGCTCCCTCCCAGCTTGGTGTTGTCTGCAAACTTACTGAGGGTGCACTCAATCCCCTCATCAAGATCATCAGTGAAGATGTTAAACAGAAGCAGCCCCAGTACTGAGTCTTGGGGGACACCACTCGTGACCGGCCACCAGCTAGATTCAACTCCATTGACCACGACTCTTTGGGCCCAGCCATCCAGTCAGTGCTTCACCCAGCACAGCGTACACCCATCCAGACCATGGGCAGCCAGCTCCTCCACGAGAATGTTATGGGGGACAGTGTCAAAGGCCTCATGAAGTCCAGGTAGACCACATCGACAGCCTGACCCTCATCCACTAAGCAGGTTACCTTGTCATAGAATGAAATCAGGTTTGTCAGACAGGGTCTACCATTCATAAACCCATGCTGACTGGGCCTGATCCCCTGGTTGACCTTTAACTGATCCATGATGGTTCCTGAGATTATTCGTTCCATAACCTTCCCGGGCACCGAGGTGAGACTGATAGGCCTGCAGCTACCAGGATTATCTTTCTGGCCCTTTTTGAAGATGGGTGTCACATTTGCCAGTTTCATGAATGAATTCATGAATGAATGGAACCTTATCTGCAGGGAGATCTGGGATGCACCAGGTGATAAAAACCATCAGAGAAGTGAGCGGCAGTGGGAAATCAAAGCATAAAGTAAAGCCAAAGATCTCATCGATCTAATGGCAAGCAGAAGAGCAAGGTCCTCCTCAGGCATGCTGCAGCCCTCGTTAATTGGTGCTCAGCCCTTACCAAGGGCAACGGAGCTCTGCCTGGGAGCTGCTGCCGCCAGGAAAGGACCTTCCCAGCTGCTGCAAGGTCCTGGAAGCTGCGACATCCCTGCTGCAAAGGGTCCTACTTGCTGTGAAAAAAGCTACATTTAAATGGGCAAAAAATGACAGCATTATTGCAGAATTAGCTCACCGAGAGGTAAGCAAGGGCTGGACTCAGTGAGCTGCTCCATTCGAGGCAAGATACCCCTTACAGTTAAGATGAAGAAGGATAGGGAAAAAAGAGAGGAAGAAGCAGCCTCTGTGCCAAAAGAGAAGTGGTAAAGGCTCAGAACTATGAGCAGTACATTAGACTGGGGCTCCTGCAAAGCAGACCCATGTTTGGAACAATGACAGCCAGGAGCCGCCATGACATCACGGATTGTACCAGTTTATTTCAAATAAATTCACCACAGAATAAAAAGTAAAATAAAAAAACAAACACAGAACAGATTCCCGCAGTGTTATGAGATGTGTGAGGTAAGGTATCTGTTCACCTCCACCACAAAACACAGCTTCAGAACCTAAACCAAGCCCAAAGGTCCTTTGTTATTGCGCTAGGATACTATGGAGGATGAACGTCCCATCCGGCTTCAAAAGGAATTAGAAGCTTTCCAGTTTGCATTGCTAACAAAGTGTTTTCAGGAACAGATTGCAGTAGCACAGACTTTGCACCCTGCCCTACAGAGTGCAGCCAGCTGGAGAGAAGCATCACCCCAGGAGCAGTTTGTGCCCAGTGCCCTGCTGCCACCGAGCATATCGACTACAGCGTGTATATGTACAGAGATACAGCCACTCAGACACACACACACACACACTTTCATACCTATAAAACTAAAGAAAAATCAGTACATACAATGTATAAAACGTATGAATGTGCTCAAAAACGCACAAAACCCGCTTTATTTTCATACTTCAGAAATGCTCGATCGTTTGCACGCATGGTTCTCACTACTGCTATCCATCCGCTTCATCAGACCAGGACTGGAACTCAGAGGAGATGGTTACAGGTCCCACAGGCTGCAGCACTCCTCCCATTCCGTGCCAGCAGCCCGGGGAACGGGCACAGAGCAGGAGGAAGGCTTCCTGCCATGCATCCTCTGCAACTGTGATTCGCTCTCCCATGGATTCAGGGTTGCAAGTTGAGACACCAGACAGGATCTCAATCGTGAAACTCACAGTTTTCTGTGCAAAAGGAGTTGAATTGTCAAGACCAATCCTCAAGTACAGTATAAGCCTATAGGCAAGACACAGAATAGAAAGTAGCAGCATATTCAATAGGGAAAAGTCAGCTGCAATGGGAAACCACAACAGTGGGTTAGGATTTGTCATACAAGTACGATTTCTCATCATTACTAGAAAAATAATTCACATATACACCCCTGTGCAGTGTTTACTTCCTGTCCCTCTAGGCTTGTACCCTTCATAAGGTAATAGGAGAACACTCACAAGGGGCATTCTTTACAAATTCCTTACAATTTATCTCATCTGCTGACTGCTACAGCAAGTCAAGGAGAGGCCGAGGCAAGAGGAGAATGGATGGGAGGGGTAAATTATTTGTACACTAATATCCTACTTCAATTTAAAATCACCTGTCAAGATGATTTTGCACTCACTGTCAAAACCAACAGTGCTCAACTACAGGTTTAGCGAGGGAGTGAATTAATCTTGTTTTGCAATGTTGCTGAAAGAGTTAACCTGAGGGGAAAACTGAAGATCAGATATCAGAGTGAGGCAAACTGCTTTATCGATTTCAGTACATTAATCACATCACAAACCCCTTGTGGGACCTGGATAAACGGTTTGGGGTGTGGGAGGGAAGAAAGACAAGAGTAGGGTTGGCATTTATAGGATTAGAATAAGAAACAAGTGTCCAATTAGAATTAAACATTATGTAGAGTGCATGTCAATCAGTGTTTTTAAATGGTATTTGTAGCAACTGTAAAGAAACAAAATGGAAGGGATGGAACACACTTACATGCTAATTACAGCATGCAATAAGAAAAGAACAATGGTCTTTTATCCAGGCCAGTGTTGTGCCACTGTTCACTGTCAAGGAGTTAAAGATTTAAGTGTTTTTCTTTGTAGCTTATGGGACTACAATGAACAGGGGATTCACATAGTGAAGGTAGAGCACGTCAATCAGAGTTACCTGCTCCCTGTCTCTTCCCTAAGTACCACCTGATACACAAGGATTCTGCCAAAGGGAAGCCAGCATTATACAGACCAAATTGCCTTTATGGGACAGAAATTTACCAGACAACATGAGATTTTGCAGCTAACAACAACAAATAATTGTCATTGCAAATCCTGGTTTTCTTAGTACTCTTCCATAAAAAGATGAAGTCACGTATGGTGTAGATCATTTATCCTCCAGTCCCTGTGGTGTTCTGAGAAACAGGAAGGCTGATCAGAACACACAGACGTCTGCAACTCTCACTCGGTGGCATGAGCTTTAGTTCTTCCATGTTCCTGCTCTGTAAAACAGAAACCTAGTCCCTTCCTCTGCAGTTCAGCCTTCTCTGTCTTTTCTGAATGTAGCACTGAAGCAAGAGAGAAAGCAACTGAATGAGCAATGACAGCTCCCACCCTCCTCTTCCATGGTCTGTTTCCTCGGTCCAGTGGTATCCAGCCAAATCCAAGCAGCTTTTTCTGATGTAGATTTAATTTCCTCTCAGTTTAAGAAATAAAACAAAACAAAAAAACCCTACCCATACTTTTCCTCTCCTTAGAAGTCAAAGGAATTCTCTGCATTCTTTTCCACAGCCAATGGAAAAAAAAAAAAAGTAGTTATACAATCCATATTTACAGGACAAACCGATTAGTGAACAAATAACAACAGCCAAAAACGAGAGGCACAATCCTAACCTAGAACATAAAAGCAGTGTTCAAAAACAAAGTGGAGATTCCTTCTGAAGTTCCAACCACGGATTAGTGTTTGTCTGTGCAAACAGTTGCTAAAACTATTTCTGACAGGCAGTCAGCTGACTCCTTTATACAATGGTATTGAGAGAACAGTGGCTGTGCCGGCTGCCTGTAAGAGTTTCTGCCGGTGTGTTTTCATTTAGCGGTGTGTCTGGAGGGACAAGAAAGGTGCTGCTGTCAGCAGAGTCTTCCAGCTCCACTGGAGAAGGACCAACTGAGGGAGGAAGGGACCCCTCTGTAAGCTGTGGGGATACATCACAGTTTCCTAGTGATGGAGGACCGCTTTGCACAGTCTGAGAAAGAACTCCATCTGGAAAGGAAGAAGAAAAACAGAATCAGAAGGTGAAGTGTATCATTCCACATCACCAAATAAATTTACTCTCTGTATTTCTGGAAGCTCTGAGTTCTTCCTGGCTTTGTATTAACACCAGATTAAAATGCCAGATCTGTATTAACAGATATGACACTGCAAAGGAGGAGAATTATGTAGTAAAAATAAAGCAGTGATATATAAATAAGACTGATTAGTGCGAGTATCTTACTGATCTTCTGAGATATGCTGCTATAAAATCCCGAAGTGGAATGACTACAGTATGCTAATATCACAGCTGCAAAACTGAAAAGCAGCGGGTGAATCATTAAAAAGTGGTATTTTTGCTCTCTTTTTTTTTGGCTGTGGGTGGGGGGGAGTGGGGAGTAGGGAAGAGGCTGGATGTATTTTGTTCAAAATTTCCTGTACTTGACATTTGTTCTGTTCTTTATACCCATCTGTACAGACCTATCTCCAGAAGACCAGAAAAGGTATCAGCACGATGGAAACGACATCAGCCATCAAGTTAAGAATTTAAAACTGTTAAAGTCTAAGAGCTATGCTGCTTGAAGCATGGATTCCACTTTTAACTTAGGTGAACCGTGTTTCGCAGGGAAAAGAAACAAACAAGCCAAACGATACTTTTAACTCTTGCCTCTTCTGTCATGGAAACAGGAGATAGTATTGTAAGATACTTTCCCACCACCATCACTAAAGTATATTATTATAGATTGGGGAAGAAAAAAAAAATCACCTACCCTCTAACCAAAAATTAATGATAAAAGAAAAGAGAAGTTACTGCCCACATACCTGGAGTGGAACAAAGGATGCTGTCTGGATTGACAGAAGCCTCATACGGAGGAGGTGGGTCATCTGGATGCTGAATGTCTGGATACTTGTAAGCAGTATAGGGTGGTGGTGGATCATGGAAGTGAAATGCCCCACCTTCCCCATCATCTGAAAGATGTAGTGGAGTAAGGCCAGTTCCAAAACCATCCGGACCATAATCAAAGCCAGGCATTCTGCGGCCCAAGTTGAAGTGGTGCACTATTTCAAGAGAAGAAAAAGAAAGAAATGAGTTGAGAACCGTGTTCTCTTTTTCAGGTTAAGACATATAAACACCTTTTTCCACTTTTCACAGCCAAGAAACTCACATCTCCTGAAGACCTAGAAAGCCTAAATAACCCATGTGGGTCAGCTCACTGCAGTTACACAGTAAGGCCCAAGGCCACCTGCTCCTAGCCTCTTTGTCCTGCACCATAGGTGCACCTGAATGTAAACTCTTCCAATTAAAGAGATCACACATACACAGATGATCGATCCTTCAGATCTGGACCGCATATAAACTGAACAGTAATCTTCCATTATTGGCTTAAAAGTTACTCCAATGTGAGAAACCTGCAGGTTTGAATAAACCACACACACACAGGCAAAGACAAGCAAGACCAGGACATTTCTCATTTACACGTATCAACTTAATAATAACCACCAGATGCAAGATAAGCATTGCTTTTTCTTTAAATGAGGAGTGGTAAAAAAAACTGTACAAACCACAACCCATTCAGGCAGCCAGTGGGTCACACAGCTCCATTCACCTGGGTAGTGTTGACCAGTATTTATAACCAAACTTCTACTGATTTCCTCCACGCTGATTTCTATCTCCTCTTCTCTTTTCATCCTGAAGCAGCTTTACACGATGCACACATACAGGCTGAGGCCCACTACCAACACAGGGTACTCACAATTTGCTCCAATCAAAGACTCTATGCGCTCTCTCCGCCTCTGGCGCAACCGGTGGACCATGAAGAGCAACAAAGAGAGGATGAGGAAGGATGAGATGCAGCTAACTATCAGGCGCATTCCACCAGCCATCGAATCAAACAGACTGTTCCCATCTGTTACATAAAATATAAAAAAGAAGCCCGTTACCTTATGTTCAGGACTCATTTTTCTTGATGTTCTTTTGTCAGTAATGGAGAGCAATGCAGAGCAGAGATTCATTAGGCTGATTTAACACTTCTCCACGTTTCAAAAATGGAAAAAAAATGATGAATCATTAGGTGATTTATCTACTTATTGCAAGAACACCTAAATACGGTACTCAACAAAATGCTGAAGGCTTCAAGTATCTGAAAAAGGGAAAACCAAGAGGTCAACAGTGCTTTGTGCATCAGCTTGTCTCCCTGGCATGGCTGATGGTCTTGTACTAAAGAAAACAGCAGTCCTGGAAGTTAGGGGAAAGGCCTGAGAACTGGCACATCTACACTGCATTTCTACATAACTTCAGAGCACTTAAACTTTTTCTTTCATAAAACAAGATTTCTAAACATTTTCATTATCACCAAGATGTAGTCATTCAAATTGCACATGCTGTAGGTAGCACGCTTATCAAAATTAAATGATAGGAACTAAAAATACCTCCAGAAGATGAATCAACGCGACAGCAATCTTTCAAAAACTCAAGAGATTAAGATGAACAGGAATTAGATACTTTCCTAAAATCACAGAAAACAAGTGACAGGACACAAAACTGATCCACAAGCTTATACCCTAGCTGAACAGTTCCACACTGGGAAAGCTGCTGCTAGCAAATTATCCTGCTCTGTCACTGCCAGGCATGGGAGAGATTTCACAATTCAACTAATCACACTTAAGTAGCCCTCTAGTACACAAGCACAAAGACAATAGACAAAAAATGACTGCACTGGGCTCTTGGCAGAGTTTCCTGTTAAAGAGCTCAGAATGAGAAGCACACCAAGGCTGGATGTGGCTCAGCAGCTGCACATCCCAGCCATTGGGATTATACAGAAACACGACCTGCAGTAGAGATGAGCTCTGTCCCCAGCCACTGCAGGGCCAGGTCCCAGTCCCCCTTCTTTCCTGCATCCAGCACAGCTGTAGGAGACTTCTCTTTCTACTGACAGCAGCAAAGCTCTATCAAAGATTGTTTACAGAAGAGCACTAAAACCCTCACAAAACCTGTAACTACTGATTTGCTACAAATGCTAGCAAAAGAAAAATCCACCATATTTACACACTGTTAGAAGTACAAGGCTTAACAGGTTAGTATTTATCACCTGACACATTCTTGGCCCCTAGTATCTCACTTAATAGAACACTATGCATGACACATCAACACAACATCTTCTCAAACCTGGCTGTGCCACACACAAACCTCTACACAGTTGAATTTTTTAGCAGCTCCCACTGTCAGGGCTTCAGATGATGCCATCACACACCAGCAGTAACCAATCAACACACCATCCTGAACAGCACAGACCTGAGGTAGTTTCTCATTCATTATATGGCAATGCTGACTTTGTAACCATCGTAAGTTAGTTCCAACAGCTGCCTTACATAAATTCACTTTGGTAAAACATACATGCAGTGAAGCATGATGCAATTTTTTGCTACAAAGCCTGCCAGGCCAGCTGAGACTGCACATCCTGCACCTTCTGGAGAGTCCAGGCCTCTTCCACACTGCTCACAGCCTCAGACAGCTCCCACCCCTCAACCTGTTTGGCTTGATAAGCTATTGTCAAATGAAGTCCTAGATTAAACTTAAAAAAAAGACAAGACCCAGTTTGCATAGAACAAGACAAGTCATCACTGAGATTTTCAACCTACATATACAGAAATAGATTATTCCATGAAGGCTGTCTCACACTCAGGACAATAGCAGCATCCAGTAACCATACCAGTTTAGTCCTAGAGAAACTTCTGCACCAGCAGCTCCTGCAAATACTTTGCTTCTTTTAATACTATTTCATAAGTGAAAGTTCCAGGTTTGTACAAACAAGAGCCTCACATCCAAGAAGAGGCAATGGACTTCAATTTCAGCATTAGCACACAAAAGGTTTTCCCATGCGATTTATCTCCAACTAAATGAGAAGCATCTTTCAAGATAGTACAGCTGGGATTACTCAGCTTCCTCCTACCACTGAAATATTCCCCTACTACCAACTACTTGAGTAACATTCTTTATCCACTTGTAATCGTCGCTCACCCACTCACACAACAAGAGCTGATTACCTGCCAACTCAACAGCAAGATTTATTTCCCCCCAGTCTCCCCTTGGGTGATTAATTCGCTTACTGTTGATCAGTGAAACAGCTTTCTTTCCTCTGTAACGAAGCTTAGAGAAGATATATGTAAGAACTGGACAAAGACAAATGCATGCTGACTAAAGAAAGTAATTCATTAATTTCTGTCAGCTGGAATAGTCATTTATAAACATCCAAAAAGAAAACTGAAATGCTTCATTTCAAAATTTCAGTCTTTATCATCATTTGAAGTAAATTTATTACGAAGGAAGTTAGACAACTGCTTGATGATGCTTCACTCAAAAACTGAGTTACTAAAAAAAATAAACCAACAAAAAAACCCAACACTTCAGAGCATAATGAAACAGTCTTATTTAGCATCAGCATAGGGAGAAGAGCTTAAGGATCAGAAAGGATGTGGCAAAATACACTCTTCCAATCAGTATTCATGAAATAATTAAGACCCACAGCACAAGCAGGGATTAAAGAACACGGCATTAGGTTATCCCAGGTCATCTTATCCTGTCTGTTGGGTGATGCTTTGCTGACACTGATCCTGAAGACAGGAAAAAAAAAGTGAAGGCAATCTTAATTCTGCTGATAAGAGTGGGAGGAAGACTTCTGCTTTTTCCCCACTCTTTCCTCAACCAACTTGCAACACTAGTTAGGAACATCTGTTAAACTCAGCCTTCAGAATGGATGTAAATGACAGCAAGGAGGGGCCAGTAGTCTTTAATCATCAACTTGTGCATATTAGACACAGAAAAGAACAAATGTAAGTTTGGAAGCCAATAAGCACCCCTTTTTTGTAATGACTGAAACAGCAGCTAGTGATGGAAAGACTTGACCTGTGTTTCCCCATAATGGAAGGATCTGAACAATAGTTTCTTAAAGGACTCGGATAAAAAGAGGGTCTTCTAGAATACCAGGAAATGATAGTGGCTGAGGTTGGAAGGGACCTCTAGAGATCATCTAGCCCAAGCCCCTGCTCAAGCAGCCTGAGCTGGAGCAGGCTGCTCAGGACCGTGTCCATTAGGGCTTTGAATAACTTCCCCCACATGACGACTCCACAACTAATCTGTTTCAGGGTCTGGCTACCTTCACAGCAAGTGCTAAATAAGACAAATTTCTTTCTGTGAGTTTCTTTTCACAAAAGTAACACCCCAAAACCTACACCCCCAAAGTGCAACTGACAAAGCAGTATTCCTAAGACTTTACTGTTCCAGAATGAGAAGCTACAGTGAGATGCCAAATCTAATAAGTAAGATTGCATGTCTGATGATTAATGTAATTTATAAATTGTGCTGTTTATGTGAATCCTGCATTCAAACTTCCACACATATAAATGCTCTTTTCTGGAAAAAGACACTTAATTAGTGCCCAAGAGAAAAGTCTTTTCCTTTCATGACAGCTAAATATCATGAACAACCAAGAAGCTCCACTAGAAATCCACACTACTGTCAGCCTCCACAGAGAAGACAAGCTCTTCCTGAAGTAGCATCAAGGATGACTAATTATTTTCTAGCAATGGTGTGAAGTTTTTTGTATCCTATGATTTGGGATTTTTCCACAGATGGGGATGGTACTCAGCAGTGTGGAGGCATTGGAAGGATGTATAATTTCAAAGCTATATCCAAAGGCAACCAAGATGAGCAGGAATTTTGCTTGATAAAACCACAGCAAAGCCTTACCTGGGTCTAAACATGTAAATTTGCAGCACTCTTTAGGATCTTTGCGATACTGCTGACATCCCTGCGGCCGCTCACACAAAGCAGCCACACACATTTCTGGTTCACCATTGTGACACGTGCAGCTCAAACAGGGATCATCCCCTTTTGGAGTAAAATAGTAGCCTTCGTCAACAATGTTGTCCTTGATATCAACACACGTCTGGCCTAGAACAGAAATGCACATCAATACCCACAGCAACACACGTCTGGCCTAGAAAAGAAATGCACATCAATAGCCAAGTGTCTGTGAGCCTGCCAGAGGTCCAGTTTGATCTATTACAAAACATGACTCGTAAACATAAGCAGATCATCAGTTAAAAGCCAAACTTTGGCATTAAAGCAACTTTTAAAAGAGTGGGGAAGATAAATGGATTGTCTGGAGATGTGCGGGGATGATTTACTGCTCAAAATTGACAAAGTGAATGTTAAGTATTTAATGGAATTGACACGCCTTCAGGTGTCCTCTTCAGGACACAGAGAAAAGCAAGCAATCTAAGAAGGACAAGCTTCAATGTCACATCTCCTGCAACTCCCTCCCAGCCTTCTGCTACCTAAAACAGCTGAATCTTCTCTGGACCAAATCTGCAGGACACTCTCAACAGGTCACGTCTAAAAAGGAAGCCAGGCAAAATTAACTCCCTTGTCTGCATCTTCATCCCTGCAGAGCAAGGAAGTTCAGATGGCTTTAGCCCACTGTCCATTCCTCCACAGACTTTAAAGGGAGGTACCAAAGCCAGAGAGAAGCAACACAGACTGCTCTGGAATCCTATAGCCTGAAGCAACTGGAAGTTGCTATATTCAAAAATAAACCATAAATATGTGTTTATTCATTTTTAGGTGATGCTGATAATTTAAGAGTGATATTTACTAATAATAAAAAAAAGCATATCCTAGCTGCTTAACAGTAACTTTTTAATTAAAAACTATACTGTGGCTGACAACCACCCATTATGATGCCCCTATCTCAAATAAAACCTTACTTTTTTTTTTTTCCCCCTCCATTTTAATTTATTGGGCAAAAGGCAGAAAAGATAATTAAGAGATTTCTCCATATTTGTTATGTGCATATTTAAGGACACAAGACAGTCAACACTAAACTAGAACCAACTTACTCCTTTTGCAGAGGAATGATGATTTCTCATAGCAGTTTTCAGCATACCAGCTGTGTAAACCATGGTGCCGAAGGGTAGGAAAATGGAAACATTGAAGCTGGGCACAAAGAACGTTTTCATTTTCAGACATAGCCGTACCAAAGATAGGGTCAGGGGGTAAAAATACTTCCGAAGAGCCTAGAACAAGATGCATTGGTATAAGCAGCCTGGGGGTAAGCAAAGCTTCAGAAAGGCTCTGTAATGTCACTCCTTTCATGCACACTGATGCTCTACGGGGCTACTGTCCTCAGTTTTAGCTTCCATTAGCAGCACTCCTCTGGGGGAAGGCAAAGAGTGGGGAGGGAAGGGGTGACTCACACAGAAGAGGCTGCAGTTTTCAAGGAGCCATGCAATTTTGCCATTCTGCAGTGATGTTCTGTTATCTCTACAAATGCTTCTCTCCCAAGTCCCATGGGTTTGCCTGCCAGTTTGGATCTTCTAAGGGGAAACTGAGCAGGGACCAGTACACCTTAAGGTCTGCACAATTGCTCATGGTGCAAGAACCCACACCAACCCTGAACACGTACCCCATGCTGCTCATTCAGAGTGCAGTGCTGAACAGAGCTAAACAAAGAAAACAGCTGTGATGCTGCTGCTACTGCACAGAGGTATGTGCTGCTGGGTGCTTCCAACCCATGCAACTGTTAAAAGACTGCACTGAAATGTGTTCAAAAGAGTGGGGACTTAGCATGAAGTTATTTCTCCCACGACAGGGTGTGAGAAATGTTGTAAGGGCATTGTATAACTTTAAAAATTTGGCTTCTGACCAGAGTCTTACTAACTAGTTACTTACTGCTAAATCAACTGGTACTCAAGTTGTGGAGATTCATATCAGACCAAGAGACAATTGTGAAAATTAGTCTATGTGATAGGTTCTTCAGAAGCCTCCTTTCCAAATCTGTGTGCTTAAACACTGACTTCAGCTCCTGCAGTACCTCAGTTAGGCAGTCATGTCATGTGATGGTCTTTTTCAATATTTAGTCAGATGACTTTTAATGCAATTAGGCTTCCCCATCATTTTTTGAGGGTTTAAGTTCCATATTTCCCAAGAGTGGATAAAAAATTTTCAAGTTACAGAACCCTAAATCACTTTTGAAACAAATACTAGGAATTTGCTGCCTTACTACAAGTCCAAGTCAAGGCAACTCAAGTAAAACCTTTCAGAAGCTACTGAACACTAATATGTGCTCTATTTCATATAGGTATTATTTTAGTAAACAAATGACTTGTAAGCAAAAGACTAAATGGCACTGAGAGGGTTTAAATTTATATAATGCATCAAGTTAAATACAACTTATAATACAAACAGGTATTATGATTTTCTGTAATTTGTGTCTCCCTGGTCATAAACATTTGGTCAGCAGATGGCAGTGCAGTCAACGTTCTGAAGAGCAAAGGAAGGTCCTTTTAAGGAGAATCGTTTTTTTTCTAGGAGTTCATAGGCAAAGCCTAACTGTATAAGCAGTTTTGTCCAGATTAGGAATCACTAAGCCTTTAGAGAAAAAGCTGGAACCTCCCCCTGCCATCTCTCTGATGTTGAGAGGCACCTTTATGTGCTTTAATTGAAGGAACTAACAAAAATGTTCCTGCCTGCACAAGAAGGAGCAGTTTCCTCTGAATATTCAATCAAATCCTTTTAGGTAAATGACAAGAGAAATCAATACTTTTGTGCACGGCAGCAGAGTGAAACAGCATCATCACTGGAAAGCTATGCAGGGTTCAACTACTCCTTGTGCACCAAAAGTAGTATTTTTCAACATCTAACTGTTCTCCAGAATTCTGCTCATAATTATGTATCTGTACATAAAGGAAAGTTATTCTTGCAGATTTCCCATTAGTGGAAGTCGTATATGAGATCAAAACTACTCTGATCAGCCTTCAAATGCTATACTGGAGTTCACAGTATAGCTGATGCTTCAAATACTATTTTTTCATTTTCCATTTTCCTTGACCTGTATCAGCACAGCAGTTGGGCATTCAATTCTGCACACAAGAGTTCGTGTAACGACTTTGAGATAAACTAATCACTTAACTGAATTAATTAAAAATAAAAGCTATAAAAACATATATTTGCATCTGCAGCAGAGGGGACTGCTTCTTTTGCAACTCAAAAAGGTCAGCCAGTATTAAACACTTCCATTTTGATACTGTAAAGCAAAGCAATTCCCTTACAGCATTTCAACACCACCAATACAAGATGATGTTGTTCCTGCAGAAAATATCCATGCTTTAAGATAGCTTCCATGAACCATTCAACTCAGTAATAATTGTAGAAGCCTACCTTTGTAAGCTACTTCCCAGTGGCCTTCTAGAGAGTGATTTCGGTTGGTGATAACATATTGATATCCAACCCAGAACCTACAAAAAAAAATTAAATTCTGTTCTAAAGATACAAGCCAAAAAACATACCGAGAAATTCAAAAACACTGCACGGAACCTAATGATACCTTCTTAATTAAAAATTAACTTTGAAAATATTCTGATGATTTTTTCCTTAAAATTTCAGCCTGTAAGTTTGCAAAGTAAAGAGATAACACTGAATAAAGGCACTTGATAGTTTTCCATGTTCACAAATAGCTCATGATGCCTTCAATTTCCATGCATATGCAACACATTACTGTTATGACAGCACTGCTGTATTTTGAACCCAAAAACACTCACAGGCAAAAATATATAAATAAATGGTTTGCTGTGAAGTAACAGAATGAAATATCCCAAGGCACCAAACGCAGTCCTTACAACTCATGATGGCATTTTATGTTATTCTCATCTCAAACCTGTAGTCTTTGTCAGAAATACTGGTACTTAATGGAAGCAAAAATTGCATTGAAAATTTTTAAGAAATATTATTCCTGTACAATGCAGTGCAGCAGTAAATCACTGTAAAATTCATCTTCCCTGTGGTAGTTCAAGATCACTAATATGGTGCTGACACAGTCTGAAAAAAGAAAGGCTACGGTGAGTTGTAGCCTGTTAATCTACTAATGTTATTTAAAACACAAAACCCAGAGATGGCCACTGCCATTTCTCAGCATGCTCTTGCAGGGTTGTTAACCTGAAATCAACGCTACCATTAGATTTGCCAGACAAACCTAACTACCAGCAATTATACCCCACAGAAACTGTTCTCATGTGAGATCTCTGCTCCTTCCTTCACACTCACCTACGTTGGTCCTTCCTGACAAATGTCTTTTCTTCCAAGTCCCACTCCTGTGCCAGGATAAACCTCAGCTCCTGGTCTGCAGTGAAGGTGGCGAGGGATCCGTTCACCCGCTGACATGTCTGCACGGCGTCCCAGTAGTTCTCCCCATTTAAATAGACTCTGTAACAGCTGGCTGTGCCCTCGTAGTGATGCCACCCTGTTGGGCACTTTCCTAGGAAACATGAAGAATAGAAGGGAAAGCATTCCCCCCAAATTAGGATCTTCACGGTAATACATCCTAATCAGTTTATGACAATACAACGTGTAATCATTTGCATTTGTATACCCAACATACTTCGTCCATACCTTACCTCACCAGTAGGAGATGCAAGCACTACAGATCATGGGGGACATCCTTTACTAATGCTTTTCACATAGGAATGTCTCTTAAATGGACTGAAAAACTCCTAGTGATGTTTCACTGCGCTGCTACAGCCTTTAAGTTCTTTAATTAAGACTGATGATCTACTAAGGAAGCTTTTCCCTGAACAGCTTTAAAAATCCAATCAGTTTGATCAATCCAAATCAAAACAAGCAGCAAGAAGCAGGAAGCATAAAACAGAGGTAGCTAACTTAATGACTGCATCTTTCTATTAGATGGTTTAAAAATAAGCCCAGCTTGCTTTGAAGTTTTCAGCCTTCTTTCAAGGAACAGCCTCAGTAGAATTCACCTACTCCACCTCAGTCTACCACTGAAGATGATGGGTGTTCTGGGGCAATGGTTGTTTGCCTTGGAAAACCATCACTGCAAAGTGAATCTTTAGGGATCAAGAAGGTAGAGGTATGAACTGTTGTCTCTGCTTTCTCTCAGTTCTCTGAGAAGGGAATATGCAACAAAAGCTTTAAGGCATTTGTGGATGAGACAGACCCATGGGCTTTTGATGGCTGGCATTCTTGGAGGTGATGGTTAACTAATAAAATCACAGAGGCAAGCTGATGAAATTTAAAGCAGACATGAAATACGATATTAGCACTTGCATTTGCAATATTAATATTGCATGACACCTAAGTAAGGTACTTTAAATTCACAAACTGTTTCATGTTTATTGCAAGCTTAAGGACTCCCTTCAGAAACAGTGATCTTTATCATCAAATAATGACACACATTTAGATTTGAATTCCTTTAAGTGTCCTTCCTCAGTCACCATTTCTATTTAAGAAGCAATAGGATTGTTTAAGATCTACTGGTCATGCCACTAGGATGGAACTGAATGCAATATTAATCAAACTGCAGAACATTTTAGATACTGCTGTATCAGTTTCTAAATTGTTTTACTGTTCTCCACAAATGTGACTAACAAGTTAGCTACTGGAATCCACAACAGATCAAAACACCTATAAGCTTCTCTCCTTCCCCATCCTAAAATAAATAAATAAATAAATAAATATAAAAAATCAACAAACAGATGAGATTTTACTTTTGTTAATCACTTGACTTCTCCAGAATCCTGCCATGCCTTCTTCTCTGCATGTTCCCTTCCTAGCCTGCCCCATCCATTCTCCCAAAGTTAGTCAATGCTACCTCACTCCCAAATCACTGGATGATCCATGAAGCACAAAGAAAAAGAAGCAAGAGAGACTTCAGATGTTTGGAGCCTGAAGAAATTCAGAGACATCAGTTACTATGAGCTATCATTTGTGAGGAGGACAGTTGCAGAATATTTCTAGTATTTAGATAAGGCTGGTACCAAGATGCAGACAGCAGCACTAGCAGTGATGCAGGAAAGAGGGCAGGATGTTATTGGAGTGGTATTTCAGAAGATTCCCAACTGACACATGGAAGTTAGATGGAGAAATCTACACAAGCACCACACTCTTCCTATAGACCTTCTCTTCAGAAATGCAAGTGAAGAATTTCCTCCAATTCCTCTCTTCCTCAAGAATACTATTCCTCTTAAAAAGGGTATGAAACTCACATCTGAGATGCACTTAGTTTATTTAAAAATACTCAAAATGACTAGTTTATTTAAAAATACTCAAAATGACTTCAACCAAAAGTAATTGATTGTTGCACAAAAACAAGACTGCAGAGGAAGCTGAGTACTCTGCATCCATCAGTCTGCTATAAAAACCATGCATTATAACAGCACACACAAGCGAAATTGTACAAAACCCTTCAAAAATACTGAACATAATAAAATTGGTCAAAAATCTATGCAAGAGAAAACCTATTAATTTTCTTTTGAGACAAATTAGTCTGAGTTGTTAAACTAATTAGCAGAAAGGTGGGCCAGATTTCCCAGGCTGCAACTTACTGCTAAATCGGACAGGCTGTGCCACATTGACGGTGTGAAAGCGGGTCGTCTCTCCTCCTCTCCCTCGATTATGCCTGGAGTCCACATTGTCCTTCCCATGGTAAGTGCGCTGGTCCCCTGTCAATCCTAAGGACAAGAAGGAACAGTCAGTACCAGGGAAAGATGGAACACAGAGCAGAGCTGATTTTACTAAGCTTTCTCTAGGTTTTAATTCAAGACAAACATATGATAAATAATAGGTAGGTAAGCAAAGATGATAGATCTCTGTAGTGACAGCCTGGCCATTTCACAAGGGATGTAACTGAAATACTTACAGCTGAAAAGAACCAACAGTACATAACATGAGTCCTGCAAAGATAAATTTTTTGGCAGATTTTCAACAACTGCAGTTTTGCACAGATGTTCACACTTGTCCTTTTGGTTGCTGCAGCAAATGCACCATCCCCAGTGCATTTTGTGTGCTCTCGTTTGCAGAACTCCCCTCTCTCCAGCTGTGCAAAGACACAGACAGCTTTTTCAATGTATTTTCCAAAAAAATTAAAATCAGGAAAGGACATCTCTCCTCAGCCAGAAGAACAAGGTGTTTCATTCCTTCTCAAGCTTCTAAAACAGATGTTTGCTCATTATTTCTGAAACAGAAAGTGCATAGGCCCTGGCCTGGCTGTCAGAGCTTGTGAATGGGTGCATGAGACAAGTGGACTCAGGAGCTCAGCAAAACACAATGCAAGCTGTAATTCCACAAAGGAGACCAGGGCATTCCAGAAGCAAATGAAGCACGTGGGTCAGGTGCTGTCACTGCCTCAGCCAGCAAAACTAGCAAGTCCATAGGTAGTATAGCTGGAAGGGTGGGGGAGAAGTTTTTGAGAAAGACTGAGATGAACACCAAGTTTAATGTGGAAATAAGAAATTAAGCTAAAAGCAGAAAAATGAAGAATCTGAGAATGTAGGCATTGAAATATCTACTTGTATATCATCTCATACTAGTAGCTAATAGAATAGCACAAAGATCCGTGCAGACAAATTTCTTATAAAAAGAATCAGCTTACTTCCTTCTAAAGCTGATTAGCTCTATGTACCCAGCCACGGTCCCAAATAAAAAGCAGCAACATAGACTTCTTTAACGGGCTTATCTGTTTGAAATATATTAAAAACACAAATCAAACTTTCTCCTTTCAAACTTGAAATAGCAAGAGATCCACAGCAATTTGCTGATAATTTAAACACAGTTGGAGGCTGCTTGTTGCGTTACCCAGAGGACAGACCTGAAGAAGATCAACCATCAGACAATGTACTCCTTGGGACAAACTGCTGATGAGAGCCTAGGAAGAGCAGAGTAGCTTTGCAATCATCTGGCACCAGCACACTGAGTTTTCCCCACGTTAATGGGATAAGCAAGGGATATTTGATTATCACGTTACCCAAGGAATTACATGTCCATGGAGATCACCCGTTAAGAAATGGCTGTGTGTAATGAACTCACACGGCCTTACAGGAATAAAGTTGTAATCCCAATATTCAATATTAGAACATACTATTTATCACAGGAAAGGAGTTAGTGCCAAGAAATTCAGTTAGCATACACTTCAAAGGGCACAAAATGGTAAAGTAATTCAACAACGTGGACCGCTGATTATTTTTATTGAAGGCCAATCTATTTTTAGTTTTAGGATTGGACTGCTGTTAATCCCAGTGTAAATACTGCTGCTGAAACATTATGATCTTCAAAGTGATACTAAGACATTAAAAAAGCAAATCTTTAATTACCATTATTTTTGAAGTCTTAATATAATTAACGTAGTTTGCTGTATCGAAGATGAACCAAGCTCAGCATGGGAAGCCCTATTTTCCCATGGCATTAAATGGTAACATGTAAAGCAAAAGAACCAAACACAAGAAGCATTAGTCCCCTTTCTGAAATGCAAGCAGATGCAACACCATATGGCTGACCCTTCACAGCTAAACAAAACGCCCACAAGTACTTAACAATTTAACTCCGCCAAGAATAAAAGAGGAGTTCATAGGTTTTAATATGCAAGATTAAGAAAGTGTTACTTGGGTCAACATCTTAAACTGACACAATTTATGGCAGATGCCTTGAAAACTCCACAGCTCACACAAAGTGAGCTCATTCAAAGATAAGCCAAGAAGGAGACCATGGCTCCTTCCCCAGTGCCCATGCTGGCAGTCCTGCTACTGAAACAAGGCAGAGCTCTGGAGGCACGCAGCACCACAAGTCCTCCTTCATGCCTAGCACTGTCAGCTGCTTAATAATTTCGAGCTCTTCAAATACAAAATTGTTCAGATTTGACCTGAATTTCTTGTCTCTGAGAAAAGCAAGATGACAATTTTTTCCAGGGCAATAAAGAAAGACCACGCTAACAAGCCTGCAAATTACTCAGCTGTCTTGAAAAGCAGTTGCAGATTCAGATGGCAAAGGTGTAATTGGGCTGGTTTGCTATTGTGCTGTAGCAATACGCAACAGAATCATTTTCTGTGTGCTTTGCTGTTCCTGTTTCCTTTATTAAAAATATTTATATCTTTAGAAGGAATAGTGCCACGAGCTAAGCTTTCAGATAACAGCCTAAGCCAGAAGACCACAGCCTATGTTTCATCAGTGTTTGAAAAAGGAAAACATGCATTTTTAGTGCTTATGTGCACAGTGCACAGTTAATATTCTGAAAGCTATTAATTTAGGGAAGATGAGCTACTTCCCAAATCCTCCCTTTTCTAGATACTAAAGAAACACACAAGAGATAGCAGCAGTGGCAGTATTTTCCCTAGCCAAGGCAATAGCTTTATGTTTTGACTATTCAAGAAAAAGGATTTGCATGGTAGTTAGTGGGGAAGAGCAAAAATGGGCTCAGGGGAAGACTCATGAGACACAGTTTCTCTTTTCCCTTTGCAAAGCACTGCATGCAGGACAGGAACATCCTCCAGAGTGCTTCCAACTGGATCAGGCCATGATTAGCATTCATGCAACTCCTTCCAATTTACAAACAGTCGCTAATTCACTCTAGCATGTTTACAGGCTGAGTAATATACCATCAGGAAAGTTGTCCAACGTGTCTGATTACATGACTGTTTTCAGCTGTTCCAAACTTGAAGCCACCTATTTAGAAGGAAGGCTTGCCATGCTGGATGGCTCCTACCACATTTTATGGCAGTAAACTGTTTCAGATCTGAATCAATACCACTCACAGTTTTTCAGAGCAAAAGTGAAGAATTTAGAAGAGGGAAGTATTTTGCTTATACCCTACCTTTTAGCTGAACAAGACTTGGCACTTCTGACTGCAAAACTCACTAAGAACTCACAGAGAAAGCTCTATCTCATGCACACAAGTTTTGTTATTCCTCTTGGGAGCAGGAAACACAGAGGGGACAAATGCCATCAGGTTAAGTCAGAAACAAACAGGGGCTTATCCATTATTCTGAGTTAAGTTGTCTAGTTTTCCACATACATCCACAGCATTTACCCACAGGAGCTCCCTCGGGCGCAGTGAGGGATGAACATGCCCTCCAGCAGCAGGGAATGCTCCTCTTTTGCACCTCTCAGAGTCTCTATCCTTCAGACCATGTGAAAGGATGCAAAAAGCCAAGCAGCGCAGAAGGAACGTGTGCTGAGAACACACAAAAGTGAGCTGGCAGAAACTGAGCCAGGACCAGGCTGGAACAGAGGCATGCCAGGCAGCGCTGCAGGGGGGAGCAAACACAGTGCTCAATGGCAAACACCGCTCAGGGGAGCTGGAAGCTGCAAGCTATCATACAGACCCAAGTCTGCTTTGTACAGAAAAAAGGGCAGACAAGAGACTGACTGTCAGGAGCCTGAAGTATTAAAAGAAGTACGTGTAGGGTCAGGACTCATGCAGGGGCGAATCCTGGGATCGGGGAAGCTGCACTGTTTCCCAGAGTTGCTGTGCCACAGCAAACAAGTTACTCCAGCCAAGCACTTCATAAGGATGGATGTACCATTAAGACGGGTCTGGTCTGCAGCTGCAATTAAATGCAACACTTGAAGCAAAGGGCATGCTGCCTAGCACTGAGCACTTGGGAAGACAGGCTTCTGACATTTCCTTTTGGACACTCAAAACACTGGACCTGGAATCTTTGCATTTCCATCACAAACAGGGAATTCCAGCACATCTCTCCATTCACTGTATGTCAAAATGAAATATGAAAGCTATCTTGTTCCCTAGTCCTCAAACTTTCTCTCCAGAATATTACCTACCAAACCTTTAGAAAGCTTTTAATGTAATCTGGTAATTCAAGAGGTGAGAGAGCTTCAGGATTAAATCCAATTTCACACCTAAAGATTTGGAAATGTACTTCAGATGTCCACAGAGAGGGGTGATTCCTCTCAGGTCTGGCAGCTCCACTCTTTGCTTTATCACTTGTACCAGGCTGGGAAATGGATGAAACAACCCAGCATCCTGCTGTACTGTGCACCAGTCAAACCCATGGAGTGCCCTGACTGTAAGGAGCTCAAACACCACAAGGGAAAGGAAAAATGAAGCATCCTGTAGGAGATCAGCACGGCTTCAGAAAAGGTGTGCAATTGATCAGGGGCTATTCGTCATGATTTAGCTCTTTAAAAAGGTATGGGGGGAAAGGAGATGTACTAAGAAGTACATAAATGCCAACAGTTTAAAGGTCTCAGTACGGAGTAATTCATAATATGTGAACAAACACTCCAATTAAGGAAGGAAATGAAAGACTAACCAACGGAAATGCTTTTCCCAATATATCATTAAGCAAAGAAGCATAGGGTTGGAACAGTTTCGGAAGGAGTGTTGAAGCTTCCTGGCCATGAGGCAAACTGAAAGTCAGGTGATAATTTGTGGAAAAAGAATACACTGTATGAGCCACCTCAGCTGGAAACACCTTCCTTCCCCTAAAACTTTTGGCTGTGTATTTTGTATACATGTGGTCTGACAAAAAAAGTCATTAAACATACTTACTCAGACTGTCTATGAATGAACGTCTTACCTCCTCGTGTTCTGGAGAAGATGTTAAAAGAAATGATCCTAACAAAGAAGTATTAGGGTTTGGGATGTTCCCTGTGCTTAAGACAACACACAATCCCCAAACAATTTTATTACTGGATCACTCTCTTAATTCAGTAGGAGGTTCATTACTAACGTGAAAGAAATCAGGCTGAAAAAATATGAATGGTGCCAAATAACTTTCAATGGCCTTATATTAAATCACTGCAAATAGCAAAATGACAAAGTAGTCACTGAAACACACCCTCACCAGAACCGCACAAACCTAACTCACCACCACTGATGTTTTCTGAGTTGCTCATGTTGAAGGGTGCCATTAGCAGCTCAAAGGCTGGAAAGTGAAAAGCTCTGCAATCAGACTCAGAGCCCTTCCTTGCAAGCTTTCTCTTAATGCTTCACAGAGATTTCATCCCTTTTAATTTGAAGACGTTTTAATTCTCCAAGTTTCACAAGCCCAAGTGACTTCACTAACTTGTTCTTTTCGTGTTTGGTCTGCCTTTATTGAAATTAAGAACCTTAATTACTAAGGATTTAAATTTAGCTGAATCATCTCACAATTACTCATTTGAATCTAAAGGTATTTTCTAAATTTAAAGCTGCATCATCTCTTGTTAATTCAATGGCCAAAGAAGAAAGTTATCACTCCTGAGTATGACTTTGTGCTACTATTATTAGTTGCTTTAGTTTCCCAATCAATGTCTCAGCAGTCGGTCTGTCCCGTGACTGCTTAGTTTCCCCAGCCTAAGAAATACATGCTCTTCCAAGCTTAACATGGCCTCAGCAGCATTACTTGAATAATTTTGTCCTTCTTCATATTCCAACACACCATTCACATGCACAGCAGCACACACACTCGTCCCTGCTCCTGGCAGTTCACATAGCATATGCCCTTCAACGCCCATTTCAGCTCACAATGCTACCCCACTGAATTTCTGTCACAGGTATAATAGAGTTTTATGACCTACACCAGCAGTTCCTGTTCCTCTGGTTTGCTGGCTGCCTCCTTGCATTACTGTGCAAATATCTCAGCTCTTGCCACACCCAGCTTGCTGGCTCCTTTAACTTCGTACAGCCTTTTCCACCAATTACTTATCCAATTAATTTTTTCATCAAGTGGAGCACTTTCCTTCTCTATGCTTTCCATAATTTTCCCCCCTAATACTCTCTATGTCGGTTACTCTCCTCTTCCTGCATATGGACATGGAGATGAATCAAGTCTCCCACACACTTGCCAACATTCCTGAAGGTCTTCCCACCATGTCTGGCCAGACAGTTCAATGAGACCTACACCCAAACCAAAGGCTGAGTCCATCCTCTGAGAAATTGCACTTCTATCAAATCCCTACCCCAGCCTTACACCAAAACACTCTTCAAAGATCCATCAGTAAGTCCTCATCCTCCCATTGCAAACATCGTGCAACAGCTTAAGATTGCTGACTGATACTGTAGGCAAATCATTATTTTGGACTAATGACATATTTCAGTATCAGTTCTTTTTGAGTAAATCCAAACATTAACGTGACTTTTTACCCAGCTATTGACTTTCATTGACCTCCAGAACTTGTAGATCCTTAGCTCTTCATATTTGGTCAGAAATAGCTAAGAAGGAGGAAGAATAACAGCACAGCTATAAAAGCATCTGTCTTTAAGGACATCCACATCCTGAATAACAACCTCAAACAGAAGCTGCATTAATGGCACGGCTTAATTTTCAGAAACTAGGAAGTTCCTCTCCCCACTCCCTGCAAACATACCCACTCACAGAAACCAGCCAAAAGCCTTCTAAAACATAAAAAAAAAAAGGTATTGAGCACATTCTTTTCATTATCTGTGTGCAGCACACAGTGGGGAGAAGGCTAACAAGTGTGCAGCTTCAAACATTGAGTGTTACATTTACATTATTATTTCCACTTTAAAAAAAACACAACTATTTAGAACAGCTTGTTCCTGCAAAATACCAGTGTTACTATTTGGGAGCACCACTGCAACTAAAATAGCTTGGAACTCAGAATGATGACAGACAAACCGAATGCTGTGATATGAATGTGATTCTCTACAAGCAAATTAAGTACCTCAAAGGCAAAGAGCTTCATAGAACAGTTTTTGAATACAGCTTAGCCATGCTGTAGAGGTAAGAGCTTTGGATTGTGCCACAGTTAAATTCTAAGCTATGCTTTCAGATTCCTGCTTCTCTGATGTCAGAAAATAAATAAGATTAGGTTCTTTCACTTTTAAGATACACAGAAAAAGAATTACGTTGGCCAATGTGTAACAAAAAAAAAAAAGAAGAACGCAAATGAGAATGCTTGTATTTGTGATTCTATGTTCACTTACATTATTTTATCTTTTTTTTAAATAACAAAACTAAAGGTAGCTCAGTATCTGGAAGCTTCAGCAGAGAAGTGTTGCTGGCAGTAGGCCCCTGAGAACATACATGAGCTCATAAAGAGTAAATACAACAGTTTGTTTGGCAGATCAAAGTTCTCCACTTAAGCACATGAAGTGTAATCGGAACAGGTAGCAATAAAAGAAGCTCTTTACCTAGTCCAGCAATGTCACTAAGTGATGCACTCACGCAACCCAAACTGTAATTCAGAACTTAACCTCAGGCTTATGTGTCATTTCAGTTTAATTGCAACATGATTTTTCCCTGCAAAGAAAATCTCTTTTTCAGACTTGAAACCTTCCCCACTGCCAGCACATCTACAGACTGTCAGCACCAAAGTATGATGCAGTCAACTGAAAAAACGTTTGTAGAGTAAGCCACGCAAAAAGATAAGGTGGTGTTGGGATGAGCAGCCTTACCTGGACAGTCAACTTCATCACTCTCGTCCTCGCAGGTGGGCCATCCATCACACTGCCAGTTGGAAGGGATGCACTGGATGGTACCACTCCGACACGCAAACTGCCCTGGGGTGCAGCGGAGCTCTGCAAAAGAAGAAAGTGTTTTGTCTCAAACGTAATATATTCTTCTAAGTCTAAATATACATAAATTGGTCACTGTGTAATGCCTGCTAAATGCTGCTTAGCTTCAGATCACTTCCATACTTTCAACTGGATGTTTGCAGCTCTAACAGACAGGAGGGCCTGCTTCCAGGGTTTGAGAAAGAATTCTAGCACACAGCCATAGTAAAAATTTCCTAATTAAAAATACACATTAGATCTAACTGGCAGATTTCTGGTTTGTGAAGTCACAGACATTTCAATTCAGCTCTGTCTATGAAATGCAGTGCTCTGATCTGCCAGTTGCTACTGCTGTATTAGCCCCACCCAGAAAGAATATGGGTATCACTGAGGGGTAAGCTTTCCACTTATGAAATACTAGCAAAAATACAAGTTGATCATGTTAGAACAATGTATTCTCTCAAGTTTCTAAAACGGATTTTCAAGACAATTACAGTATAGTGTGTCTCACTTCTGCTCTTTTCACATATCTGCAGATAAGCTGGTATCTCTAACACAACATAAGGAAGGAAAATTCACATTTGCAAAGCCTTCCCAAGCCCAGCTCCAGACTGAGAAGTGAGAGCTGTGGGACCCAGAAGCAGCCAAGAGCAGTGTTCCCAATTGCATCCTATGGGACAATAAGAAGTGAGTTTGCTCACTTCTCAGAACTGAGGTGTAACAAAAACACACTATGGCAGCTTTTAAGTGCTGCCATTACACGACAAATTCACAACACAATTTCCACTCCAATCATTACATACACCAGGACATGAACTACAGTCCAACCCAATTTAGAGCCATATCACAAAGTATTTGCAAAACAATTTCCATATTGCTGAACCTGTTTTCACTTTATAGGTTAAGCTCTATTGTAGAATTCACATCTAGCAGCACATCCTTCAAAAGAAGCTGTCAATATCTGCAAACATGCAATGCCTGCTGCTACAACAGCACTGCCTACTTGCCATCATTATTCTGTCAGTCCTAATTAGCATTATAAAAAGTATGATTTTTCAAAGCTTTTTATGTATATATTCCAATTCCATCTATCAAATGCCAGAACTTAATAATTCTGCTTAAATTTGTGTCCCTCAATATCTTTCAGGAATATCTCACCTTTGCTACTCCATCACAGCACATCCTTCTGCACTGCTCTAGGATACTGATAACATTCTCTCCTAGGGCAAATCCTCTTCACACCTCACCCACTTGGATCGTAGTCAGACCATAAAAAGGCTGAGAACTGCATCAGACAGTGGGCAGCACAGCTCAGTCACAGAATCATAGAGTGGCTTAAGTTGGAAGGGAACATAAAGCCCACCCAGTCCTAACCCTGCCATGGACTAGTTGCTCAGGCTGCCCAGGTCCCATCCATGGCCTCGGGCACCTCCAGGGATGGGGCATCCCCAGCCTCTCTAGACAGGCCTCATCTCCCTAAGTGAAAAACTTCCCCTAACACCTAATCTAAATCTCTACTCTTTCAGTTTAAAATTGTTCCTCCTTATACTATCACTGGGATGGCAACTTGTTTTCCCACATTTGTGCAGCATCAGCACAGTGCATCAAGTTTTTTAAAGTTCATTTATGGCCATTCCAAGCAATAAGTCTCTGGTAGATGTTTTCCCATACAAGACTGCTTTCTGCCCAGCTGCAGGTCTCCATTACACTACCTGTAAAGAGTTCTTGTGGTCTCTGCACAGATCCATACATTCCAGTAGTGCTGTAAGTACAATTACACACAGCTGGGTCAGGTAAATAATGACACTGTCCTGAAATCATAGGCATTAAAATAAGCCACCTACATGCCATAACGTTGTTGCTTCCTGCGTTACAGACACTCCTCTGTGAACAATGTGTGTACATGGGGTGTACAAACATGTTTACAAAGGCAGGGCCCAGTGCAAAATGAAAAGTTCTGTGTTCTGAAAACACTGTCAATATCAGTTCCCGTGCTCTCAGCCCCAAGCCCACATCTCCCTGCATTATTCAAGCACCCAGTTCACCGTGAGGCCTCTGGAAGCGTTTCCTCTAAATCGTTCTGCTTCTATTTGTTGCCTGCTGTGGTTCAACACAAAGACAAACAAGATGCAATCATTGAGGAAATCCAACCACCTCTCACAGTCGCACTTACCAAATGGGCTCATTCCCCAGCTGGACCTTCCTGGCACCTCCTTGGCCATCAATTCCAAAGGCTGGTTCTCTCCAGCCAAGCCCTTGCTGCTGTTGGAGTACCAGAGGCACACCAGGAGCACAGCAGCACACTGCATCCTGCAGCATCCCCTGCCCAGCTCTGTTCGGGGCATGTATCAGCACCAGCAAACAAAAACACAACACTCCAGCTTTCTCAACTCAATTTATTTGGCATTTGTTGGGAAGAAGGGAAACAAGCACACAATGAAAACAGCATCATCCATAGTTCTCTACTACACACAGTATAAACTGACAGGTTTTCTATCAGCTCTACAAACTTGACATACGGCACAGGATTACGTTCCCATTGAGCAAATACCACAAATGTCAATACCAATTTTTGGGGATGCATCATCAGATAACCCAGTGCACCCACTGGAAGCACTCACCCAAGAGAAGTCCTGCCAAAGCTAGCAGTGGATGTGGAATTTGAAACTTAAAACAAAACTTACAAGATAGATGGAAACTTAATTCATCAAACACCACAAGCAAGGCAGTAAGTTTAAACAGTGCCATATAAACAAGTCATCAACTCCTTCAGCTGCCTAATATTTTCTCTAAGTTAGCAAGCAACAAAATCATCAGGACTTTTAAGAATACAAAAATCCTAGTTTCCTATGGGAAGCAGTTTTCAAGGCAACTGTTTATGTTTCTACAGAAAACTTTTCTCCCTGCAAAGATGTTCCCAATTCCGTCCCAAATTCCAGCACAGCTGCACAGGTTTCATGCAGTGAGCACCTTTTCTCCATTATAAAATGATGCAGGAAGTCCTTCCAGGTCCAATTATCTCATTTAATCTGAATAATTGAGAATGCTTTCCTTCTGGGGCCTGAGCACAGGCAAGTCCTGGTGCATGGCTCCAGCAGTGTGCTGCCCTGGGCCCTATGCTAACTGCAGCCTGTGTTCTCTGCTTCAAGTCTTCCAGAGGTGCATTTGGACAAGCACACCTCCTATTTTCATTTTAAATAGAACTAATTTCTTACTCATCTCTCCCCTTTTCTACACAGAAAGCACAGGGACAAGTAGTTACTCAATAGAAGTGTTATAACTGAAAGTAAGGCTGAGAGGATCTAAATTCAGGACCCGCAACATAGTAAATCTCATTGAGAGCTTCCAATATCAAATCAAGACCATAACAGCCACAAGAAACAAAGTGCTGATTCAATACAAGTTCACCTTGCTGGTTCACCTTTCTGAATGAATTTGATGAGGTCGCTTTGAACCAGCAAGCTTCAGATCAAATCTGATAGCATCTGTCCACATTCATTTCAAGCCGTGTCGGCTACAGCTTCTTCTCTGCCACCACTGCCAGCCCTGAATGTGGCATGAGGACCTCAACCCAGCTGCCATGAAGGCAGCCTGTATGATGGCCCAGGACACACCAGCACAGGGGTGGGAGAAGTGCCAGAGGTGGAAATAATTCTTTGGAAAAGGCAAAAACCATCAAACTCTAAAAATTTTCTACCAAGCAACAGAAGCCAATTACACATGCACCCAAACAGGCACCTTTCCAGCTACAAGCACTACAGAGCCATCAACACCCTTCTGAGAAAACAAGCCAATGGGTGACTATGAATGCTTTGCTACTCTCTTACAGGGCCATCTATATTCCCTCAATTTGAGACTGAGATATAAAGAAACTCAGCCCAACAAAATTCTACACCAGAGGCCCTGCCTCAGGCGCGTGTGTAACAAACACCTCCTGCAAAGCATTATGTGAGCACACTGAAGCTTTCGGAATCTAAATTCCAACCAAGACACTGCTGTTTACCATCTACAGGATCCACTGAAAAAGGGAATACCTGAAAGCAGAATCTCCAAGCCAGAGATGTGCACTGACACACTCCCTCACTTTTAAGCCATGCATCCCTAATGCGGACCCACCATCCACAAGTGGTGCAGGAACCCACAGCCTTGGCAGCTCCCAGTTGAAGAGATGGGCACATGAATGAAACAATGCAGTGAGGGAGCTACTGCTCTGAACCGAAGCCCAAAAACATACCACTCATTTCAGGAGAAAACTCTGATACAAAGATTAAACTCTGACTGCAGTCACTGATGATGTGGGACTGAGTTGCTATGACTTAATTTCTCATTAATTTAGAGATTCATCAGCCAGTAAAGTCTGATACATTAAGATACTCTTTTGGCAGCCAACACTACAGATGGAAGCCAGCTTTTAGTGTTTACACTCTTAGCATTTGAATCTGTTTCATTCTGAAGACAAAGAAATGCCATTCTTCATCTCCTATGCTAATTGTTCTTGTCTGCTGTGATTCATTTGTATGGAAATTAAAATTTGATTAAATGCACAAAGCCAGCATTTATTGTTATTTCTATTATAAACTATTACTGTAACTGAAAAGACAAGCTCACATACAAAGTCATGTACTTAAAACTGTAATGAACAATGGAAGCTGTGTGTACTTCGTGTACGTCGCTTATTTTGCTCAGGTTTCTCAAGACTGGACCTGGCAGATCTTCACATTTGTTTACAGACTGAAGGAAAACAAAACTGCTTCCTGCTTTCTCAATGTCAGAGTTGCTCGTTGCATCAAACCAGATGAATCAACCTGCAAGAAAATATTCTGAAGAGGCAATTACTGTTATTGAAAGCTGATTAAGCAGTAAGGAAAACACTGGCTAAAGTGCTTTGGCCAGGAGCTCTTCTTATTCAGATTTTCTTCAGCTTGTCCAACAGGTCTTAGTTATATTTTATAAGAGCAAATCTACGTGCTTTAGATCTGTACCAACATGTTCCACTATCATTTCATATTTTGACACACTTAAGAATAAATCTACTGAAATTGAAAATGGCTTTTTTCTTCTGACTGATTCTGTGTACCTTGACCCATGCTAAGCTGTATGAGCACAGTTAGTCCACGGCACCTCTCGTCAGAGCCAAATACAACCAGTACCTCTTAGCTCCGGCACTCAAAATCAGAAATCCCAAAGTTCCTTGTTCCTACTAAGTGGAATTGCAACTTCCAATAAATAAATAATACACATTACAGGCATTCCAGTTCTCTGCATGACCTCAGCATGTAGTTTTGTGAAGTAATTAAAACTGTGACAGCGCTCCAGCTGAAAACTGTAAATTCTAATGAATAACTAATGAGCATTCTGTATTACTCAGTGTTCTGTCATACTGAGTTATGCTAAACGACCCTAAAAATCCATCAAAAGATTTCACATCGCATTCAGGAATGTTAGCAGCCCGCTTCCCTTCATCCCCTCCAGACCCATCGATGTTATACCTACACCCGCGTGAGCTTGGAACTGACCCAGTTTCTTCCTGCTCACAAGTGTCGTTCACTTCGATTCATTGTCTGCTCTTTGTCTGCAGGGTAGATTCAATGCCAGTAAGGATTAAAAGAAAAAAGCACACACAGCAACACAACCTTAGGCAGTGCAAGAGACCCGGCACTCAGCCAACGCAACATCGGAGTGTCTTGAGTGGGAACCCCGGCTGTGATTGCCTAGACTAAGAAAATACAGACTTTGTATTTTATCACTGTGGACACTTATTCCTAATAATGACACAGAAAGGGGAAAAAAATGCAATTCTCAATTCCTCAGTACTGCTAAAACCCAACAGAAAACAAAGCTTGCTACTTGAACTTCGCTAAAAGACTATGAATCATGCAATGCAGCACCACAGACTGAAAACTGCTTTATTTTCCTAACAGTGAAGATAGCAGCTAAGTAACAACCTCTCTCTCTCTCTCTCTTTTTTTTTTTCTTCAAGAAACTGCTATATTATGATAATAAGCATATTAGCTGAAGGGAAGAGCAAGATACAGCTCTGGCACAAAGAATCACTCGCTACAAAGCCCAAACCACAGGCACTCAAGAACCTTTAATATGGCTCAGAATTAAAGCCTACATTTCCATCACACTAACAACCTCTTTCAGGACTTCAGCTGTTCTACAAAGACTGAAGTAGGACTTCATGTTTCGTTCAACAGCACCAAGTGACCCTATGCCAGTGCAGCACCAAAGCCTGCATGCACATCCTCCATTTTCCACCCAGCTGAGGTAATTCTGAGCTCTAGCTTCCAGAGCTAGCCCTGGCCTGCTGCTCCACCAGCCTGTGTTTGTTGGAATACACCTAAGAAGAGATGCAGAGGGTCTAAGGATACCCAAGCACTGTGTGCCATTGCCTGGGAGCTGCCTACCAGAACTACCCACAGAAATGCAGGCATGTCAGATTAGTGCCTCTCCTCCAATCTTCTGCATCCTCAGGATTAGAGAAGAACACAAACTACAAAGCCTTTCTGCAGGAAGAGTTAAGGTACAATATCTGTGCTTACGCAAAGCCTTGTTTTCACTTAACAGGGCTCACCAGGGAAAGAATCTGTATTCCCTGGGGCAAAATAAACTGTAAGCATTAAAAAAAAAAAAAAAAAATCCAGCAAAGAAAACAGTTACTCAGAGAAATAAGAGTTTTCCATAGAGGAAAGGAAAACTTCAATCCAAAGTTCTACATGAACAACTTTAATATTTTCTTTAGATCAAGTTTCAACAAGAAGTGCATTCAGATGAAATGCGATAAGAGCAATTCAAGAACTATCAGAGCAATCAAGGCTAATTTGTAACCACCCTTAAACTGAAAGTAGGAACTGCCAGATTGCAAAGATATTAGGAAGCAACTCCATTGACTTCCAACAGGACAACACATGTTCCCACCTTGTGGAAAACCAAAACAAAACAAAAGCTAACGTCACTCTTTCTCTCAGTACAGGATTCATACCCCCAAACTTTCAGCATGTGAGCAACCCAAACAAATGCAAAGAAAATACATCATTTAAGGTCAAACATGCATTAAGGATACCTCGCTGCAATAACCTTTAATGCCAAGCAAGTAGGTAACAAAATCCTACGTGTGAAGTCAGGCATTTTTAATGACACTGCTCTCCAAAAACTAACCCCATTTCTTAACTTTAAACCGAGAGAACAGGCCTTTTACAGAGCCTTGAAAGTTACAGCCTCAAACAAGGGGAAACAGGAGGTTCTATATGCACATGAGCACTGTTCAAATGCAGCCCAGACTACAAAAACCTCTGGCTCCTGCTTCATTTCTCTCTTCACGTCTTGCACAGGACTTGATGTGCAAGCACCTAGGACACTTAAAAGCAAAAATTTGATACACAGAAACATTCTGACCTCAGATTCTGAGAACACATTTTATCCTTTGCAAAGTAGTTGCTGCAGTAGCTGTCACCGTGGCAAATGGTCGTGCTTTGAATAGCATTCCATGGCTCCAGCAGAGCCCAGCACAGCAGGAAGGGAGCTCATGTTGGTCACCATCACATCTGTCCAAACCATGTGTGATGCCATGCACTCCCATTCTGCAGTAAAACAAGGACCTAGGCAAGAGTTTCTTGTATCAAAACATGAGGCTTAATTACCTACATCCCACCTGATCGGGCTCAGAAAGCCACAGATGGACACTGATACAGCACAGCATCCTTGCACAGCTTCTCTCCAAGCTACTGCCAGAACTGAAGGCGCTCCTGGGTAGGTCTGCACTTGGATGTCACTGCTGTAAGACTCCTGGGTTTGGTTTTTGGCTTTGCTCCTTAATTAAGTAAAGCATGTTACTCTTCAGTCATAAGGAATCCTTTTAATTTAAACTGCTGATGAACGCGAGCAGACAAAGCAAATCCATATACACGAATCCTGCAGGATTGTGTTACTCAGAAATCCCTCCCCAACACTCAGAGGCAAAAGTCCATGTCCTCATCCACCACCCACCTCCCCTCTCCAATTTTATGAAAATAGGACCAAAACCCTCAGTAAGCATAGTCAAATATTCACATAACTCACCTACAGCCAATTCTACATTTCCATGCACTAGTCTATAAACACAGTGGAAACCAAATATAATGCTTAGATCAACCAAATTTAATTTTAATTAACTAGGAAGCTGAATGCTATTTTGCTTAGCTTTTCTTAATGAGGAAACTATCAATCCCTATTAAGCTTGAGAAAATTTGTATTTCTCAATAATCCAAATGTTAGGCATCAAACACTGACTATAACCTCCTCAGCAGCTCCATATAATGAATACCATTAAAATGTTGTTCATCAAATACAGAATGAGAGGACTGACCCTTCAGCACAAAGCTGAAATTAAAAGTTTCACTGGAAACCACAACACACCAGAGATCTGACACTTTGGGGAATGCAGATTAAAGGCTCATCCCAACTCATGTATTTAAATCACTCAATTGCTGGAGTTCTGCTGCAGCTCATCAGTGCCAACCCAAAGAGCTGAGAGTTCTCATCAACCCTCAAGTTCTCCACCAACTGTACAGTGAGAGCAATGCATGGGTTTGTGTCTGCCATGCACAGACGTTCCATGATACACACACTCCCCCAGGGCAGCCAGCAGCCCCGTGGTAGTGCCAGGCACCCACCCACACTTGGCACCAAGGAAGAACTGCTGGCCCTGGCACCAGAACAGTCTTGGAAACTGGCAAACAGTTCCTTAAAACGGCAGCGTATGGGGGACACATGCACAAAACTGTACTTGGGCAGGAATCATATGCTGCAGCTGCAAAACAAACAACACCCTGCCAGCCAGTGTGACCGAAGGAGGCTGTGTTTGAAGGCTCTGCCACAGGAACCAGGAGAAGTGTGTTCCTTGGGGAACTGCCCACGTTCCCCTGCTTCTGTTGGAGCCAGGAAGGTGGACTGCCCAATTTGTCACACCTTCCAGGCTGGTTTTCCAGCATTCACTGGGGGATTTTACTTCTTCATTCTCAGTATCTGAAGTTCTGAACTCTTTGAACCAGCTATGTCAATCCCCAGCTCTTAAAAAGGTCTGATGGCCCTTCCACAACAGCTGTGCCTACAGCAGCACTTCTCCATGGCCTCGCCTTGCTCTACTCCTGAACCCACTGCGGGGACACAAAAGTCACGTCTGTCAGAATCCCCTTCTGCTCTACTGCTTCTGAGAATCCCAGCCGTGCACACAAAGCACTGTCTGCCTGCAGGCCCGTGCTCCCCCTTACTGCACAGGCACAGCTAGCAGCAAGCCTACACGCACCCCAAAGTCTGCTTTACAATTGGGAATGACCAATCTCACAGCATCACAGCTGCTGCTCATACTGTCGGCCTTGTCCCCTCACTGACAGCGGCTGCGAGGAAGAGTTTTTAAATCCAACAACCTTGTTTACAGCTCAGACAGCAACAAACAGCAGAGCAGCAAGACACCAGGAAAAGAGAACACTGATATACAGCAGGAGGAGAGAGAAAACAACAACTGGTAGATTGAAAAATGAGGGGCTGAGCGGGGGGCAGGCCTGCATGCAGCAGCGCTGGCTGAGGAGCTGCAATGAAAACCTTCTGCCTTGCACCAAGCCCTCGCCTGGGAGTTCAGCTGAATGCAAACACAGGGACTGCAGCTAGCAGCAACATGGAACCCAACAAACATTATTCACTGCAGCTTTCTCCAAGGTAGAGACAGAGAACAAAAAGCAAAATCAGAGCTTCTACTTGCTAGCTGATGCAATCTCTCTAGGAGAGAGGAACGCTGTGCCTTGGTCACATTTTATGACTGATTTATTTGGGTCTTCAACTGGACCGACTGATACAACAGAATTAGTCAAAAACAAACAAATTCAACCCCAGCATACAAGTTTTACTGGGGGTCTTTTCAAACTCCTAATTAAGGAGCTCCGTTTAAGAGCTACACCTTTAGATCAACAAGAAGGAGCTGGCAGCACAAACACCAAGTGCTGTATGGCCCCAAGGCCCCAGCACTGCTCCTGCACAACCTTGCAAACATCCAGTCACACACACCAAGCAGCACAGCAAGAAGAGCAGACCCTAAGCAAGGCTGTGGGGTGTTCGATCAGACACCTCGCAGTGCCAAATCTGCCTAAGCACTCCCAATCAGATAAACTGCACTCAATTTTTAGGAACCAATCTCACGTATAACAGAATTACTTCCTCTAGCTAGCCCTGAGGTGGAGAAAAAAAGCTCCAAGAAGAACTCTATTGGCTTTTAGCTGCCTGGTAAATGCTGTAACAAGAAAGCCCAATGACCTACATTGACAAGCCTCTGTACTATACCACTATTACAAAATCCAATATAAAGCCTGACCACGTTTAAGTGTTTTCCATTAGCAAGCAGCAGTATCTTCTTAAATATGAAAACATGTTATTGTCTTTAGCAATGATCTTACTTAATCCACTAGACAACATCCTCCAGGGTGTCGTGCCGATCATTTCAGACTGTTTAAGTTCCCAAGATTACATAAGGACCCCCAAACCTTTGCTTTACACTTATGTAATGGGATGTTGACAGAAACAGGAACTTTCTACACGTCCTGAAACTGTGCTGCAAAACCAAATTCTTCGTTTCCATCTCTGATGCTTTTTACACAATTGAAAGAAATGCACAAGTGCCTAAACCCAATTTAGTTCCAGTACAACGTGACCCTGTTAAAACATTGCTAAAATATTTCTTCACATAAAAACAACAGCTCTCAGCCAGCAAGTTCAATAACCTGAAGCAGATGTTGTGAGGCGTCCTGAAAAAGACACGAAGCCCAACCCTAACATGGCAAATAGCTCAAAAAACGAGTGTCTGATCACTGGATACAGTCCATCCAGTGCATGGTTAAAATAAATATTCAGGTAGCCATTCCCTGTGCACCTATATGCAAAGGTCCGACACACTGATCTCCAATGCACAAGTAGCTTCCAAACATCAGGAGAAATGCTCTACTAAGAAATAAAAAATAAAATGAGAACAAAATAATAAATAAGGAACTTTCAATAATGCATTAAGGAGGAAGTTTTTCACACAGAGGGCGATGCACAGGAACAGGTTGCCCAAGGAGGTTGTGGATGCTCCATCCCTGCAGGCATCCAAGGCCAGGCTTGATGTAGCTCTGGGCAGCCTGGTCTGGTGGTTGGTGACCCTGCACATAGCAGGGGGGTGGAACTAGATGATCATTGTGATCCTTTTCAACCCAGGCCATTATACGATTAAAAAGAAGCTACTGCTCAAAACAAGCAGTTTATGGTCAAAAAGGGAGGAAAAGAGAAATTCTGGGACAAATTCAAGCTGAGATTCTCAAAGGCATAAAAGGGCCATTAAAAGCCTATTGGCTGAGAAAAATGTAGCTGCCCATGGTACCTTCAGGAATCCACATCTCCATCGCCAGGGCTGATGTCACAGCCTGCTGGGCGCACCCAAGGTTGTTAGTGATGGTAGCTGCGTAAAGCAGACTTCTGTCATCAACACAGAAAAATTGGCAAAACAAAGAGAAAAGGAAATAGAAATGTTCCTCTCCCAGTTTACTAACAACTATCTCATCCTAAATGCAGAAAAAAATAAGTCCGTGTAAAATCACTGCCTTTCAGCTTCCCTGAAAAGATACTACAGTTGAGGAGGCTTAAAAGAAGGTTTTATTTATCTGAAGAGCACAGCAAGAACACGGATACAAAGCTAGTGTCAAATTAACATGGAAGTACAAAGAGGAGCCTGATTCGCTGGGACTGAATTGTGAAGGGACTACACATTCATCTCAGAGTACATAAAGCCTCACATCACTCTGCAGCACTCATTTGATAGCTCCAAGTACAGATTTAAGTTAAGCAAGCTGCAGGCATCCTTTGTAAACCAGGAAGACAGTTGCTACAATACACAGGTTTAAAGAAGCAAAAAGAAAAACAAACACAACCAGGAAAATAAACTCTAAGTCCAAACACTATTGTAACTCTCTTCTGAAGAAATCCATGCACCTGCCCCCAAGAGACAGGGGACACTTCATTGCCATTCTCCTTGTTTAAAATGGGAAATTTGGTTCTGTGCAGAGTCCACACTCACATGAACTAGATTTCCCATTTGCATGGTTTAACTCAAGATAAGCCCCTACGGTATTTAATTTACTGAGCAGACGAGCTGTTGGAGACAGTAAGTGAAGCAAGTTAAAAGCAAACCTTGGCAAAGGAGGTGAGGGCACGCAGCAGCACCTGACCTGCAGGCTCTCCCCAGGGCACAGGAAGCCATTACCACCATGGACAGCTCAGGCCATGGGTAAACAGGATGGGCGTCCAAAGGAACTCCTCAAACAGCACCGAGCTCCAGATGCCATCCTGCACGTGGCTGGTTATGCCACAAGGTGAGCTAAGGTTCCTACTTTACGTCTGGTTCCATATGTAGCCATACACATGCATACACATGGTTCAAGCAGTGCATGTGGAGTTGCTGTTCAGGAATCTCAATGCTACAGCTTCCAAAACCAGCACTGTACAAGCTGAGATGATGACAGCTGGAAGATGTTTACAAACAAAGTATTTCCAGCAGCCTAGCTAGGAGACCACAGATCATTAAAGTCGATACTTTAGTGCAATAGTGAGAAATATTCAAGGAGCAACACTCAAGACAAAAACTTGTCTTCTACCACCAAGTGCTGGATGCTAACAAGGATCTGATACCATACTACAGCAACACATGCTCTCACACTATACAGAAAGTGCCATTTTCCGATTTCTAAAAGGCTGCAATGCTCAATTCCATGCCAGAGAGGAGCCTAACACCTGAAAGAGGACACAGACCTCTGCTGAGTGCTTCCAACCAGTGGTTCGACGGCCCACAGCATCAGCCATAAGGGCAGGTGTCTGACATGGAGCTGACATTGCATCCTGACCAACAGAAAGGCCTCTAGCTGCAATAACACCAGCTAGGCTAGCAGCTTTTTTTTTTTTTTTCTTTGGCTACTTAAGTGCATGTCATAAGCCCTAACATACACACTGCTCTGCCAAAAAGCAAGATAAAACAAAGCAAGTCACACACACAGCAGTTTCAACATCCAAGTTTGTTATTTCAGTCGGACTGCCTACACTGACCCAATTGTGCTTCAGCTGTACCGAGAACTTGCTTGAACACAGTTCACCAACAGTGTCACGTTTTATTAGTTTGGGTCATCAGAGTTATTTTGAAGGAAAAGAACGAGTGGATTTCAAAGTTACGAGAAGAATGCCCTTGTTCTCACCATCATACTGACAGTGAGCAGCTTCCAGAGGGGAGCTCACCATGCTATGGAGGACAGCCTCACACTGAGGCTATGGATCCTCCTAGCAAGAGCTCTGAGCAAGTTCAACACCCAAAGAGAAATGAATGAGAAACACGGTTCGGCCAACAAACACCAATAATTTCTGGAAAGTTAATCGTTTTCATGCTATAAAGCCCTGTGCCTATAACAGAGACCAAGAAAATCCCATCGCTCCACCGCTTCCTTGAAAGAAACAAACACAGAACTGGGGACGCGATGCGGTAAGAACCGAATGCAACAGGGCTTTTCCTCTTCGAATGATCGCGGTGAGAAGCGGCTCGGGGCTCCCCGCACGCCGCTCTGTGCCACCCAACGCACGGGGCGCCGACGCTGGGGCTCGGGCAGGGCAGCAGCAGCACCCGCCAAGCCCGGCACCCCGCTCGTTGCAGGGCTGCGTGTATTTCCAGCGGGGCTTTCCAAGCCGCTCCGCGGCCCCGCTCCGCTTCCAGCGCAGCCCGGAGGCGCTGTGCCGGTCCGGCCCGCAGCCCCGCAGCCGAGCCGCAGCCCAGGCCCGAGCAGCGCTGCAGGCCCCGTGCCCGCAGCCCGCCCCCCGACCCCCCTCCGCCCCTACCTGGCCGCAGCGGCTCGGTGATGCTCAGCACCAGGAGGAAGAGGAGGAGGAAGGTGCCGCTGTCCGCTTTGGGCACCATTTATCCTCCGTTCATCCTCCCCCGGCGCAGCGCCACAAACCCGCGGGGAGCGAAGCGCGGGGCGACGCTCGGCGGGAGGAGGAGGAGGAGGCGGAGGGACAGCCGCCGGCCGATCCCGTCCGCACCGAACTCTTCCCCGCCCCGTCCGCCGCCGCCCCCGGGCGGGAGCCAGCGGCCCTGGCTGCGGCGGCGGCTGCGGGCGCGGGGGCAGCGCGGGGGTCGGGCGGCGCCACGCTGCGGGCCGCTCGCCTGGCTCCGGCGACGCACAAGATGGCGGCCGCGCCTCCCCGCCGCCTTCCCCCGCGCCGCCACGCCCCCCTCCCTCCGGCGCGGCTCTCGACCAATCGGCGGCGCGGTGGGCGGGGCCTGACGCACCCCCTCCGGTTAAGCCCCGCCCCCGGGGTCGGAGGCTGCGGGGCGCGCCGTCGGGGCCTCGAGCGGGCGGAGGCTGCGCTGGGGGTGTCCGTAAGGATGGATGGGGCTCTGCTCCTAGGTGCTGTGGTTTTTTCTTAATATTTTTGAAAGCGGTGCTGAAATCGAAAGCTGAGATTTAATTAAAACACGCAACTCGATGTTTTTCGCTCGTAGGCGGCGGTTCCAAGGTCACCAATAAACGGCTGTCAGTGCCCCCCCCGACCCCCGCTGCCGCCGCTCCAGCCACGGCTCGGCTCGGCCTTTGCCCCCTCCCTCCCAGCCCCGCACCCCGCTCCCGCTGCCCCTTTCTCTAACTGCACCCGGCCCTTCCTCCCCCTTCCTGAGCTGCTCCTGCCCCAGCACAGCCAAAGGAAAGTAACGCTGAGAGCAAATAAATCAAAGCCCGCTACAGTCCAGGTGGGTTTTCGCGTTGGGTTTGGCCGTCTAAGGTGCTATTTTGGCGAAGAGCTCTGGCAGCTCCATTACAGACAGCAAGGGTGCACGACTGCAGGAAGCAGAGCCCTGACATCAAAGCAGCGCTGCAGGAACGGCCTGGCTGCAAAGCCCTTCCCACAGCCAGCTTTAGAGCATTTCCCTGGAAATAAATTACAGCTCTGACAAACGCCCTTCAATCCATCAGAACCAAGGCTTCTGACTTCAGGTTAACTCACTCGAGGGAAGACACAGGATCAGCACCGTCCTGTGCCTCAAGGTAGTTTATGCAATTGGCTTTTAAGCACGGATTGCACAACACCGAACCAGTAATTCTCAGACACGGCTCTATCTGTGCTGTTCCATGAGCCAGCCACGTCCTGGTACAAGCACAGCTCCTCAGAAATTCCACGATGCATCCAGCCAGGAAGGCTGAGCATTGAAATGCTCCTGTATGCGCATCACCCATCAAACAGGGCCTCTGAGTAGAGGCAACCAATGGTCGCATTGACTTGCACTGAATGAAGCAGGAACTTCAGGGATTAATAATTAACATTAACACATACTGCAGCAGGGATGTGGCTGTAGGCAGAGCAACGCAGAGCAGAGCCTTCAGCACACCCTAGCACTCGCACAGATGTGAGCCCTTCATGAGGACAGGCAGATTGTGGGAACGTTGTGAAATAAACATTTTACCTAAAAGCTTCAGAGCTGTTTACCCAGGTTGGTCCTTAAGGAATATCACTGAAAACACGGACACATCAGTAAATAGATGTTCTTTATATTCATCCATCAGCATCTGAGAATAGGTTGGTTGTTTCTTCCTTTTGCCTGAAGAAAAAAAACTGAGCCCTTGGTTACTTCCAGACTAAAAAAAGCAAAACCTGTTCGTTTCATGCACTCACAAACCCCAGCGACGCCGTATCACTCAATTTATTCTCACAAGTTGTGCTATAAAAGTCACTTGGAAAGGTCACGGCCAGGGACAGGTGCTGTGGAAGTGGCACTGGAAACCGCACAGGAGGAAGCTCTCCACCAAGGCAAACACAGCACCAAACACCCTCAGCCTTACAGAAATCCGCAGGCACTGCTCAAAGAGCTGCATAAATATTTCCATGGATATTCCCTGCGGAGAACGTCATGCGATTATAGCAAAGCTCCGGACTGCCAAGTGTTACACAGGCTGCCCAGTGTTCCTCAGGCTGCCCCGTGCCCAGGCGTGGTGCAAGCAGTGTACTCAGCTGCCTGTGCCTTCCTGCCAGCAGGGCTCAGCTTGCACCCAGAGGTCAGCTTGTACTGCAACAACCGCAGCTCGGAACGGTTAAAACTGTTCTTTGTCTTTCTGACTAATTATAAAAAATAGCTAAAAGTTTCAAAGAAAGAGGGGGGAATAATAATCAAAAGTCCCAGTCTGGCAGTCTGAATATTTGTCTGAATGACATTGGTGGGCTGTGCAGGATTGTCCCCAGCCCCTGCGCTGTTCTCATCATTAAGGCTTTGAAGTCATACACTTGGGAGTTGAAAAATTACATTTGAAAAAGCAGAAACCAACATAAAGCAAAAAGCCCCAGAGGCCGATAACAGTGAAGCAATCAGCAAACAAACCACCATCCTCCCATCAGTTCCAAAGAAGTGATGTTGTGAGCTTCTCTCAAGTACAGCAGAAGCTGGAAGTCAAAATGCAACTTACTCGATGAGTAAGGGTTTAAGAAAATAACAGCTGCCAAACCCACAGGAAGCAGCCAATCATCAGAGCTGCGAAACAGAGGGGCTGAAAGAAAACCAAGAAAGTTAAGGGAAAGCACCAAGCAAATAGAAACAAACAGTTCTTGAATGCAGCCACTGTGAAAACAAAACAAACAAATAAAAACCAGCATCCGTTGCTCCCCAGCACCTTTAGGAGCTCCTTCATGTAGTACTTAACCCTGTGTGCCTCCTGAGATACAAACATGAACAATTAAACAACTTCAGAAAGGTTTCAAAACGCTCTACTGCAATAACAATCTCAGATACATTGTTGTGCTTGAATATAAAACCAAGCAGCATAAATAGAGCATTGGTCCATTCTGTGAAAGCATTCAGAAAAAATTAACCTACCAACAAATATTTTGAAAACTCATGACAACCAGCAAGAAGAGCTAAGACTAGACTTCCATCTATTGGGTACGGCAGGAAACCTTCAGCAGTAGAAATTCATAGAGTCATTAAGGTTGGAACTACTAATTTTAGTCCACATCAACCCGTCACCACCACTAAACTATGTCCCTCAAATTCAGTTGCTTAAGAAAATTTAGCAGTAGTTTAATGCCTTCAGGAGGGGCTTTCTTGTGACCATCATTATGAATGATTCCTTCTCCATTTTAGCTTATGGGGAAAAAAAAATAATCTAAAACTGGTAAACCAAAGACTGAAGAGGAAGACATCCTTAAAATAACACTGAAAGAAAGGTTTCAACCTGAGCACCACAGTAGGAGAAGTCTCCTATGGCAGTGAAATTAGCCTGCTGCAACAGGCTATAAAGCAATGTGGCTATAAAGATAACTGACAACAGAATGCCTCAGGACTTCCTGGACTGATTTCTCCCTAGGGAAACAGATGGAACGTTTGCACCACCCATCAATCATCAAAACCTCTGAGATCTTTGAGATATCAGGAGGGAAATTGTACATCTTTATGGAGCTGGGGGTAAAGGGAGACCTCCCGGGCCATGTCAAGATGACAGAAGCTGTGAAAGAGAACTTCGCTCATTTTAAGTTCTAGCAGTTGGCTTCTGCCATCAAGCACTGCCATGACTTAGACGTAGCTAACAGAGACCTGAAATCTGGGAATATCCTTCCCAATGAACATTTAAACGTCAAGATGTCAGACTTGACTTTTCCAAACATTTGTCTCAGGTGAAAAGGGAAGATCTATTCTCAGCAAAACCTTCTGTGGGCATATGCAGCCCCTGAAGTGCTGCAGGACATTCCTTGTCACCCCGGGATTTCTGACATCTGGAGGCTGGGTGTCACTCTGTATACAGTGGTCTATGCATTAATGCCCTTTAGTGATTCTAATGTCAGAAAAATTATGTGTACTCAGAAATAATACAAGACTGACTTCCATGCATCAAAATACCTGACTAAAGAGTGTGAGGACATTATTTTCAACTTGCTTCAGCTTGACACATCTCAGAGGTTGTCTGTAAATGAAGTTTTGAGAGACCTGTGGTTCCAGACTCCAAAATCCAAAATCCCTACCCCCACTGCACAAGAGGGTGAGTGTTCCCAAAACCTGCAGAGGAAAAGCCTGAGCATGATCAGCAAGCCAAAACTTCCTTCTGCAGGATGGAAAGGTGGGGTGAAGGAAATGAGATTCTATTAAAAATTGGTCCAGCTTGTGAACTGCTGGCTTTCAACTTCAACTATTCCAAGCCCTTTCAGAAATAGTCATCTTTTGCTTTACAAAGTTCATCTGCTGAGCTGAATGAACAACCATCTCTGATATGGTTTGCAAGAACCAAGAGTTACGGTGAAAAGCACAAAGGAAAGCTTTCTTTTAAGTCACAGTGCTGTTCACATTCAAGCTTCTGTTATACCAGCTGCAGAACACAATAAGTAAGATTGCAGGTTATTAGGAAGTGTGAATTGATGTCTGGAACTGGATGCATTCTTTTTTCACAACATAATATTTCTTTTGACAAGTCCACCATACACTGGGAAGCACCAGTTTAAAATCCACTTGCATTAAAGAGATGCCCCTTACCACTATGAGTGACATCTCATATATATAAGGGTTAGGGGTCTGGAGCATCTCCTGCACGAGAAAAGGCTAAGTGACCTGAGACTCTTCGGTCTGGAGATGAGAAGGCTGAGAGGGGAAGAATTTCTTCACTGTCAGTGACAGCACTAGAACAGTCTGCACAGGGAGGTGGTGGAGACTCCCTCTCTAGAGATACTCAAGTCTCACCAGGACATGTCCCTGTGCAATCTGCTGTAGGGAAAATGCTTTATCCGGGGTGTTGTACTCTATGATCTCCCTTCTAACCCCTACAATTCTGTGACTCTTTGATATCCTCTCTTCTGCAAAGCACGAGAACAAAAATGTTTGACAAGCAAGAGTAAAATCCAGTTCAACCTTTTAGGAAGGCTTAACATATTTTATAAATAGACATATTTGTATAGAAATGTATTCAAATGCACAGCCATCTGAAAAAAAAGAGAGATTTAAAAAATTATCACTGTTTTAGCTAGGAGTCCAGATTCTTCTTTGCCATTGCAGGAAGCATCCTTATGATACAGCAGTCCTGTGTAACACATCCATGCAGTTCAAAGGGAAGTTATATACCACAGCAAGAGACACTTGTCTTCCATAAAGCACATCACAAGCTATTTCAGCTACATAGTCTAGATCTGGTCCCAGATTTAAAAATGGCTGGCTTCCACTCCGGCAGCTGAATCTAGATACCTCTTACTACTGGTGGTTCAAAACATCCACGTTGCAGACAGCTGAGCATGGGCTGTTCACTATTGCCTTGCTGATGACAAGAATATTTAGAAGAAATCAGATGCCTTCCTTCTTTTAGGAAGCTGTAGTAAATTGTCTGTGATTGATGTAGTATCTTGAGATACTGGTGTTTGAGATACTGTCCTAGACTGTGGGGTGGTTGTGGGTGTTTGGGGCCCATTTGCTGGTGTCTTGTAACCAGGAGTTCCTGTGTGGGCTGGAGAAGGAGTATAGCTGGCTCGCAGGGCTTTGTCGGTGTATTTACTTGCAGTCCTGTTTACTAGTCGTTGCAAAGCTGGTGACATTGCTGGGCTTAATCCTTTTGGAGTGAGGCTGGAATAGAAAAGACAGTTTTAAAGACCTTATAGTAAAATTTTTTATCAGGAATACTATCAATGCTTCCATGGGAGAACTTGGTGTCTGCTTCCTCCACTGACCAGATCCATTGGCAGAAGTCCTTTTGCCTGCAAGTAAATGCAGCCTGATCTTCTAGAGAGAGAAGCAACAGAGAAACATCTAACATCCCTCCTTAACATAAACTGCACTGCCTGCTTATTTCCTTTGAGCCTGTACTGTCCTTCCTGTGACCCAGCTAAACGTGTTGCATCAGGTCTCATCTACTTGCAGTGAAGCAAGACATTGATTCAGATGCACTACCTGGGTAGCACAGGGCAGAACAGTAATGCTCACAAGAGGGAGTACCAGGAACAACCATCATCCACCTTCCCTTGGTAAACATGTTCTTTGACGCCTAAAAATGTTCCAGCACTTTCCTCATTCCTCCCTTTCTGCATATATTGATTTAAACCTCATCAGAAAATACCCATCCCCAATTCCTCCATCACAACAGAAGTCTCACCTGGCCAAGTTTTCTGTGACTTTTCGAAGTGCCTCCTGCTTCTTCGCTCGATTTTTAGCTGCCACTTCATTGGCCATCTTGAGTCCTAACCTCTCACGACGTCCAGGCTCCAGGATCTATAAATACATCACACACTTTACTTGTCAAGGCAGTAGGTATGAGCGCTGTATAAATGAAACAAAGCACTTCCATGGTTGGATTGCAGCTGACAACAATCTAAACCGGGGAGGAGTGGGATCAGCCCACTCTACTCTTCTGCTACATAAAAGCAAGAGAGGACATAGAGAGATTTTCAACTTGCCTTTGCAAGTAACACATATGGTAGAACCAGTTCAGTCAAGGAAGCAGCCATTACATCTGGCATTTCCTCCTGCTGTCTCTCATAGACAAACAATGTCACCTGTGTCTTGCCTAGCCTGGCCCATGGCCAGCCAGCTCTCAGGCAAACAAAAGCATTGCTAAACAGCAGGAAAACCAGACAACAACTTCGAAGTCTGACAAAACAGAGGCACACACAGAAAATTACAGGTTGCACACAGGATCAAGTGCCATTAACAAAGTCAGAGTACCTTTTCAACCTCAGGCTTGGGAAATACTATGATTTCTACCCATTCCTACATTAAAATCAGGGAAACCAGGCATCACTTCAGCTTTCTCCAAAAGCCCCTTTGTCTAGGCCTATCATCAAACTTCAAGTCTCACTGTCGCCAGCTGTGTATTGCACCTCAGATATCTGCACAAAGTAGCTTTCATGTGGAGCCATGTCCATCTCCACCCTCCAAGCAGAACGTAGATTATTAGTCTCAAGGACTGGGAACGCAGCCCAGAGATGTGTCACACATCCCACAACAATGTTAATCTATTAGTTACTCACTTGTCTTTCTCTTCTTAGTCCATGCCCCCTCACCCCCAAAGAATGACACGTTGCCTCCTATGAAATACCTTGAAGGCTGGTCCAGGGGTGCGATCCACATATGGTGTTTCTGATCCATCTAGACGTAGAGGGGTGGTTTCTATTTCACCCCATGTCATAAAAGGAGACTCATTCACACCTGAAAACAAATTTAAAAAGTCACACTCATGCAAGGTATTTAACTATTTAGTCAGCAAAAAAAAAAAAAAATCACAAAACCCACACACAGAGAGCCATACTATGAAATGTAGCAAACTCAAGACACAACTGAGCCCTTCTACAGCCCATGTTGAAAAGTAACATGTCATTCCCATTACAAAGACATGCCCTTAAACACCAGGTACTGCTCGTGGCTGTGCCACCCTCCAGCTTACAAAGCCCAACCTGATCTTTCCATGTGTATATTTTTCCATTTGGTATGCTTTTGCTCAGCAAAACTTTCATTTTCTAATTCCACAGTACCAGTCTTTCCCTTTGATACTGTATGAAAATTCCTTCTATACGTGAAACTATTTAAAAATCAAGGAAATGATAGAAGATTTAAGACATGGAATAACCAAATTTCTGTGTCAAACAATGACTACACCTTGCCTAACAGCTACAGCTACAGAATAGATTCTAAGATTAAGTCACTGGCTAGGAAATCTGGCTGTCCAATGTTTGGAAAAAGCATTTTCACTGAAGAAGAGAGGTGCATTCCATATGCCACCTAATGGCTTCTCAGAGGAAAAGCCTCATTATGTTCACATTTTAAGAGTGATAAAAAAAAGACAGGGAAAAGCATGCTGGTGAGGAACAGCTACGAATTCAGACACCACATCTGAACTAGAAGAAAAATAATCAGTGTTCTAACTGAAAGCATCCTGAAGCTAGTACATCTGAACAAAATGAAACTGTAACACACAAGCAGATTCAGATGAAAAGAGGAAAACAACAATAAAGAAACCTCTTACCAGGGGCAGGAGAGGGAGTAGTCACAAATCCATATCCATTTACTTTTGGAGACTCCTGGGGTATCAGCTCTTTCCCATCTGGTCCTACTTTCCCCTGTTTGTACTGAAATAATAAAAGACAACGTCATTCATCAACTTCTAGAGAAAGATGCCAGCCATTTGTATCCAGAATACACATGTCATCAACAATTATGTTGTTTTAAAGGCTTTTGATCAGAAGCAACAAAATTATCCAACCTGAGCATTGAGGGCTGCAGCTTGCTGGAGCTGTGATTTGCTCACAGCTTGGCTAAATGGATCTTTCACAAAACGAGTGTTCCGATGGACAACTTCCCTGGGCTTCTTAAATGTGTCCTCCTCATCAGGTACACCTTGAAATGTAGAAAGTCTCTGTGAAAAGGCTCAGCTACAACATGATATAGTTTTCTATAGCAACCAAGTGACCAAGAAACCAAAGCAGCGCTCTTTGAGCAGAAGCAATAAATGACTGAAAATAACAAGTGCTTATGAATAAGGTGAAACAAACCAGAAATATTTATGGCTCCTAAAAACAATGCTTGTGTAATATAGTTAGTGATCACGTTCAGTGACAGAACACGATCCAGCTTTGCAATCAGAGGCAATGAAGCAAGATCTCAAGAATGGTGCAGGATGGGTGGAGAAGACTCTAACAGCTGCACATCTCTGAGCTACGCAGAAGAAACAGTGCAGTAGCACCAGTAAGAGCTCTTCTGTCAGAAGGGGGATAAGCACTGTCTGGAGTCAACCCACCTAGACAGATCGTTCTCCTGAGACTTGCATGCCTCACCTGTTGGATAATACATGAGGGTGTTTCTAGCAGTGTACTCCCAGGTCTCCAGCCCAGCTTTCACATTCTCCAGAGCTTGCTGCTCTGCTGAAGGAAGTGCCAGGTTTTCATTTCGTCTCTGAAAGGACAAGAGAAAAGAAAAAAAATTAGGACTGAAAACATACTCCTGCAATCTTTTCATCAAGCATACACCTCTTGGAAGAGCTGAATCACCAGCTCAGCTACAAGTCCTAATGTACTTAGCACCTCCCTCTGGCAACTGGCACTTGAGAAACTATCCTGTGCCCATAGGTGAGCTTACAAAACCCTGTATGAGCTCTTGTATAAAATCAAGTGAGCACTATAGACTTAATTTCTCACAAAGATTATGTACATCACATTGTTACACCTTGTGACAACACTAATGATGATCCAAATAGTTTTTGCTTTTCTCCATCTACTAATCAAAATTAAACTGAATGCTTCATCACCAAAAAAAAAGAATAGCAAGATCTGCCACTTATCTCAAACTAAGGCAGTCTTCACGACTAAAGTGAGTATCCTTGAAAGAATCTTTCTACCATTCTAGCCTCACAGAAAACGTATTAGCTGATACAAGCAGCAAGAAAAGAGCAGGAGCTTTTTCTATACTATTAATCAGAGGATTTTCAAACTTTTCCATAAGAATACAGACACGGAAGCATTTGGCAGAGTCTGAAGACAGATGGTAAGAAAATATACCATTTAATTAAATAGGAAATAAATACAGTAAAAGGGCATTTCCCTCTTGTGTCATTTTGGAAGTGCAAAGAGACACTTGAGCCGTTTCCCTACCTGGGCATACTCCTCTTCCGCACTGTACAGCCAAGCATGCTTGACTTTCTCCTTCTCTTTGGCCACTTCCATGATCTGCTCAAATGAAGCATTATCTTCACTCGTGTGTTTTGCTAAGAAACTGTCCAGATTGGGAAGAGCATCTTTATCATCTTTTTCTGCTTCTCCTAACAAGAAGAGGGAAGAAGTTTGACAAAGGTTGATACCTCCCTTTCTGTAAGAGACACAAGTTCCTTCTGTGAGCTAGCCTTCTACTGACCCACTAATAATTAAAGTTAGTGGGGAAAAAAAAAGACATGTATACACGCAGAATGGCACAACAGTAATTTTTTTAGAAAACACAACCAACTTTCAAATAAATGCTTTCATTACATTTATAGTTATTTGTGTTAAAGGGAAAACACACAAGTGCCCAGATGTTAGCAGACGTTTTTAACATGCCATATAAATATCTATGCCTCTGCTATCTTTGCTTACTGACCCTAATTTCAGGTGACACAGGAAAAATTTACTGTTTTCAAAAAAATTCAATGCATTAGGAACTTATACTGCCTTAAAGAGATCTATAATGAAAATTCACACAATTTCAGATTGATTATTTTCATTTACTAGAAGGTTAAAAGAAACTGCTTAAACATTGGTTAATGTTTAACCTTCACCAGGGGACAGAGTTCACAAGCATATTTTCTTGCTGCTGAGGAATTTAGTGACAGAAACATTATTCTCCTACCTTCTTCTGCAGCTCGGGTGCCAGCTCTGGATTTATTTCCCAGAGGGAGACCACCTGGATGCACTTCTGGGGTTTCAAACGTGGCTGGAGTAACATCTGTGACAAAAGGAAAAAGGTTTGCATGGTTACCAGAGCACAGAACTGAACAATTGCCATGACATTCTGCATCACAGTACAGGTTAGGTACCAAACATGAATCACAGAAGACAAATCACAAGATGAACAATTTCATTAAAAAGTTGTAAAAAGACTATAAAACATTATTTTCAATATGGTTCCCATCAACAAACAACATCTCTCGTCTAAGACATTTTCATGCGGAGAAAAATTCACAGGAGAGCCACAGCTGTACATATTTGCTGCAGCAATGTGAGCTTAACAACCTTAACACAGCTCAGTGTGGCACCCACAGGAGGGGAGGAAAGGAATTCACCGTATGACATGTGTCCTTTTGCCATGAGAAAGCTGCTTAGCTAAACTGCCCAGCAAGAGCTCAGTGAGGCACGGGCCTTCAGCATAAAAAATACCCAAACTTGAAGTGAAAACAAACACATAACTGAGCATCTAATGCTTGCTGCATTAACCTTGGACTGTCATGAGCTTTCCCTGCCTTCCACCCCAAAAACTGTAATGATGATTTAGAACATAGCCTAAAGCTTCTGATAGTATGAAGTTGCAAGATAAGCATGTGATCTTTGCTAATAAACAGGAGCTTGTCAAAATATGTCTGAGGCATGGTTACCACACTGCTTTTTTCTCTCTGGAAGGAATGATTGGACACTATCAAAGAGAAATATTACATCAGTCATCAGATACTGACTACTGCCCAGTCTGCCATACTAATGCCCACACAATGTAAATCTGTTGGTATGACATTAGATAAGAGTGATAACATTAAATACAAAGCTTTTTACCTTAAAAAACAAACAAACAAATAAATAAAAAGCTGAAGACCATTTCTCCCTATGCGTAGCCCACGGTATACAAAATGACAAACATAATGTCATTTTTTTGTTTTGTTTTGGTTTTTTTCATAGAAATCATCTATAATATCAACTTAAACATTAAAACAGCCACGGTGTGTCAGTTCTTACATGGCACAGGTGTGTCCCGCGATGATTTGCCCAAGGAGGAGCCAAATTTAATAGCGATTTGCCTCATTTTCTCTAAGTCACCATTTTCCTCAGCTTCCAGATACTCCTTTTGCGCCCGTAACTTCTCCACATCGGGAAAGAAATCGCGCTGAATAATATTCTCTAAACTCTGCAAACAGAAAATCGCACGGACGCGTCAGAACCCCTCGCTGCTCCCCAGCCGTTCGGGACAGGCCGGGCCGCGAGCGGCCGCGGTGACACAGAGCGGGGCGTCCCGGGCCCGCCGCCCACCTCGATGTAGGCATCCTCATCCAGGATCTTCTTCGGACGCTTGGCGGCCGGTCGGACGGCCTCCCTGCTCCTGACCACAGCGCCGGCCTCGGCGGCGACGGGCACCAAAGCTCCGGAGGAAGGCGCAGGAACGGCCGCCATGACGCCTTGACCCTCCTCAGCCGCCGTCGCAGACGCGACGCGACGTGACGTCACAACAACGCGACGCGAAGAGTTGGAGCGCTCCTTCCGGAAGAGGCGCGGGGAGCCGCGGTCAGCGCGCCCCCTTGCGGCAGGGAGGAGCGGACTGGGCGCGGCGCCCTGGTGACGGCGACGCCGGGGCAGCGGAGTCGCGGCGGGGCCTGGGGAGCACGGGCGGGGCTCGGCAGCTCCGTAGGTGTGCGTGTGGGGCCCCAAAGCGACGCTCGAAGCCGTGGGTGCTGAGAGCAGCCTTCACTGGCACGTGTTCACACAGCAGAGCTGACAGACACAAGCAGCACAGCCCGGGGAGCCCGGCCGGGACTGACGTGCGCAGCACAGCACTGTCCCCACACCGCCTGTCGGCTTCGTGCCCGCTTCACCATCTGAAGGCCACGCCACTGAACGGGGCTCAGCACAGAGGTCGGGTTTCGGAGGAGCCCCGCCTGCATTCACCCTGAAGCCCGGCCCCGCTGCTCCCCTCCCGCAGCGCCGTTAGCAGCTCTCCTTGGGCGGCTCCACGCTGCCCTGAAGGACCATTGCCGAGGCAGATGCTCTCTTCTGATGCCTCCACTTGGCTCGACGGTTCTTAAACCAGACCTGGAGAGTGTAAAATGAGAAAAGAACGTCTGCGTTATGTTGGTTAGGCAGGAATACCCTTGGGCTGTGCACAGTGGCACTAGGGTGTCATAGAATCGTAGGAAGACTTGGGCTTGGTGGGACATCAAAGATCACCTAGTTCCAACCCACCAGCTGCAGGCAGGGTTGCCACCACTAAATCCGGTTGCCCAGGGCCCCATCCAGCCTGGCCTTGAACAGGGATGGGGCATCCACAGTTTCTCTGGGCAGCCTTTGCCTGGGCCTCACTGCCCTCTCAGTGACAAAAATCCCCCTGACATCTCCTCTGCATTTTATCAAATACCCAAAATATCAAGGTTTTTTACGACAAGACTCCAGACTCTGGGTCTGCAGCTCCCCAGAAAGACAGTACCATGCCCCAGCTTGTGTTCTCCTGGAGTTACAGTGAGCAGAGGGGAGAAAGCTCCTCCCGGCACCTCACCTCCACCCTCTCCTCCTTCAGGTGGATGCGGTTGGCCAAGTGCTCCCTGGTGATGACGTCCGGGTATTGGTTCTGGTGGAAAAGTGTTTCCAGGGCCTGCAGCTGCTCCTCGGTGAATATGGTGCGATGACGGCGCGTCCGACGCTGGATCTGCTGGAAGGCCTGCAGCTCGCTGGGGCTGCCCTGAGGGCTCTTGCAGCCTCTGACCGCTGAGTGGAGCAGTCGCATGGGCCAAGGGAACCTGGGGTCTGCAAGGAGAGGGACAGTCAGCTCTGTGGGGATGGGCAGCTGAAATACATTGGCATCGAGCACTGTCTGCATCTGCATTCATTGTGTGGATGGAGTGCAGCTTGCATAGGTGAAAGATGTATGATCACAGTGCAAGCAGGTGAAGGGCTCAGAGTGTCACTTGGAAAGAAGCATGTAAGTGGGGAGCACTAGTGTTGTTTTCTTTGTTCACTTACCTGTGATGCTGTGGGCAAGCTCCAGAAAATGACTTGGAAACTTAACAGCATGGTTAGGAGTTGTTTTTCCATCATAGCACGGAGTATTTCTGAACTTCCAGGATGCTTTTGAACCACAAATCAAGGTATTCTATGCATCCATTTTGCTAGATGTAGCAAAAAAACCTCCCACCTTTCCCTGAAAGGACAAGTGAGGCTCCCAAGAGCGGGTGGTGCAAAGGAGCTCTGTCAGGATGACCATGGAGCCCATGCTCTCTGCAGAGCTCCTACCCTGAACTGCCACTCTGTGTGCTTTACCATAAACCAGCAATACTTGGTAACAAAAAGCACCCACTGATTTAAAACCCTGGTGAGGGTGCCAGCTCTCAGAAGCCCTTCTAACAGCAGACTCAGCAACTCCTCACTAGAGCTGAGATCAGAGAAAGGCACCCAGCACTGTGGCAGGTTGGACACTGCACTGTCACCCAGGAAACAAACTGCACGGTACAGAGCCCCAGTCACTCACCCAGCCAACCTGGAGGGTCCTGCAGAGGCCGTGTGCCTGTGTGGGAGCAGCAGCAGCAGCTACAAGCCGCACCTTCCAGCTCTTCCTCCTCCTCCTCCTCCTCCTCCTGCAGAGCAATGCCCTCCAGCTCGCACAGCCCCTTTGGTGCACAGTCCAGGATGCCCTGAAGACAGAGTGGAACCAGAACCTGGGGGCTTCTCTCTGCTGGGCTGGCGAGGATGTTCTCAATGCTGAACGAGCACTGCACAGCTCTTCTGCCTGAGCTGGCATCCAGCGTAGGCTCTGCAGACATCCTTGGCTGGGCCAGTGGTGGTGGAAGCTCACACTGAGCAGGGTCTGCTCTCTGCAGGGTCTTGCAGCATTAAGGAGCCCTGAAAGCAGAGCAGTGAGGCTGCCCGGAATCCCTCTGTCATCCCAGAGTTTCAAATGACGGTCATTCTGGCAGCAGTTTTTATTTTATACACACACACTTTTCCTCCCTCTAACCTGGCTGCTTTATGCCTGAAGCCACCCTATATATAGAGAGATATATAATCCCTTTGGAAAGAAAACCATAAACCCCCTTGTGAATAAAATAAATTCTAACTAATCTTGGCTTTGTGAAGGGTTAGTGTGGATCTAAGATTTAGCTAATCCCACAAAAATGACTCAAGAAGGAAATCTGATTTCTCCATCTCAGGTGTAGATTTGAGGTGGTTATGATCTCCATTGTGCTGGAGCCTCCAGTGCAGGGCAGGGGGAGGACAGCCATCCCCGGCACAGAAATGGAGTGGAGGATTAACTCCTTACAAGAAGCAAATTATCCCTTTCTATGGCCAAATGAAAGCTTTCCCATCAAAAGAGAGCTGTCATATCATACAATATGAGAGAGAAGAGAGCTCAGCTTAATAAAAAGTCTTTTTTAACGAGAGCATAGCCTTTGGCAGCACCAGAACTCTCTGCAAAAGTTGACTTATTTTCTGCTGAAAGGGGAGAAATTGTATTTTTTCTCCTTCTTTCCCCCACCTCCACTGCCATAATCAGAACGGTAATACAGATGCTTTACATCTAGCATGCTCTTGGTAAGGATTCAAATCCCTTAATAAATTAGATTATGGCCACTCACAGCATGTTGGTGGCCTGGCTTGGTGGTACAATTCAGTGGCACATCTTGGTGGCATGCAAGCACTTCTCTCTCAGCTGCCCGTGGGGAGGCATGTTGGATGTGTCCTGCTCACAGTGTGAGAGGACGTGGTACCCAGGACTGAACACTCTCTGGGAATCACCATGGAAGGGATGGGTGCTTGCACTGAGCCTAGCAAGATGAGCAGCCTGGGGACACAGTCTTGCAGGAGAGGGCTGAGCTCAGGTTGCTTAAACCCAAGTTCTCTTTGTTTTAGAGCTGTGCAAGCCAAGGTCTGCAGCAAGGTGCAGGAAACCCGCCTGGTGAATGGTGCTGCTCAGTGTATATGGGCAGGGCAGTGTGGTGAGAGTGAGAGCTGTGAAACTGCTGTGCATCAAATGTCACTAGTTTTTCATCCATCCCTCTATTTTGCTTCTCTTTTGGCTATTGAATTTGTAAGCTAAATTATAACCATTTAATTACAAGGGGAAAAGCCCCTTGTAGCCTGCTGGCCCGCCCCCATCTCCCAGCCCTGGCATGAGTACAGTGTGGGGCCAGGTCCTGCTCCCCAAATCAGACCCGTTCTGCTCTCAGCTGTACTAATCATACGGCTGAAGCAGATTAATCCCCATTCCCCATCCTTCACAAAGGGCCTTTCCCCGCTCCCTGCCTATTAGTGCCTCTGCTGATTGCTTTTTTTTTTTCATTTCCCCCGTACCTTTCACTTCAGAAAATGGACTGGTAATGCTTCTTTTATCAAAGAATTATGTGATTTAGGATCCAGATCTTACAAAGGAGACTTTTGATAGCTGCTGTAATCAATCCCAATCGGCAGACACCTCTCTGCCCCCTGTTACCAGAGAGGAATAAAGGAAGGGATTACCGATGTTGTGTTTACGGCAGCTGTGGGCGATAGGATCGGGGCCATTTCGTGTTAGAAAAGGAAGGGAAAATAAAACAAGGAGGAAAAAAAAAAATGCAGACAAGGAAGGACAATACAGATATAGATAAAAAGAAAAGAAACGGGCTCTTATCATTTCCTTATTGGTTAAGGAGATTCCAAAGCCATTATAGAAGATTAGCAAAAAGGTTAATCTGCTTTAGCCGCTCGCTTGTCAAAAGTGAATTTCTAGGGTTTGAAAATCCTAGGGTGAAACGGTAGAAATCCCCTCCCGCTCCCCGCAGGCACGGGCTGCAGTCTGAAGGTCGCTGAGCTCAGGATCCGGCGCCGCGGGATGGAGCTCCGCCGCTGGGCGCTAGGGGGCGCTGCGTCGTGGCTGCGTGTCCCCGGGCCGCCTCTCCGCCCGCTCCGCTCCGCGCCGCGCCATGGGTGCCGAGCGGGAGGCGCGGGCCTGCGCCGCGTTCTACGGAGATGCGGGGCGGTGCGGGCCGGGCTCCACCGCGCTGTGCTGCGTGCGATGCCTGCGGCAGTTCGCGGGGTGAGCGGGACTGGGCCGGGCGGCTGGGGCGCGGGTTGGGGTACGGCGCTGCGGGGGGAAGGGGAGCCCATCGTGGGGCGTTTGTAATGCGGGCTGCGGGTGGGGGAGATGCGAGCGTGGCAACCACGTGGAGCTGCGGCACCCCTTGCTAAGTTCAAGTTGAGTCTGGGTATCCCCACCACAGCAAGCTGGGTCATCCCCAGTGCATCCCCGATGGAGGTGGGGCACCCTTCGCCCAACTCAAATCCCCAACCGCATTAAGCTGGGGCACCCCCAGCAAAACCCCCCTACAGCCCGGGTATCCCCACCCCAACCCTTTCTGAGCTTGGGCACTCCAGCTCTAACACGTTGGGATGCACCCATGCTAAGCTCCATTCCACCGAGGTACTCCCATGCCCAACCAGCTCGGTGCACCCCACCTCATCTCCATCCCATCGCAGGAGCACAGCCAAGCGCTGCCGGGACAAGCACCTGGAGGAGGCCCTGCAGCTGGCACGGAAGTTGGGCGAGGAGCTGCGGGTGCTGGGTGAGACGGAGGTGCGACCGCTGCTGCGCTGCGTCCTGGCCTTTCAGCTGGAGGCAGCGGGCAGCTCCAGTGCCTTCCAGAAGCTGGAACAGGTCCGTAACGCTCCCCTATGAGTGATCCTTAGGGTCCTGCTGGAGCTGAGTGGGGGTCTCTCAGCAGATTGTGACCCAGCTGGCCGTGGGCCACGAGGCTGTGCTGGCGCAGGAGGTGAGCACGCTGCTGGCCGGGCTGGCACTGCATGGAGAGGTGAGAACAGCTGACATGTGGATGCCACCATGCCCCCAGTCCCCTGTCTTTGGGGGCACAGTGGAAGGGAGCTGGTGACAGGAGGTTTGGAGGCGATTCTGCCCCACACATTGTATGGGATGTGAAGGGTGCCTGTCCCTCTGCCCCCCAGGTGCTGTCCCCTGAGGACCTTCAGGCAGGTCAGTTGCTACTCTTTGACCCCTTCACCATCCCTGGGAGGGACAGGGATGACACTGTCCCCCTCCTGCAGTATGCATGTTCATAGAGGAGAGCAGCCTGGGCCGGCACCACTGGCAGCAGAACATGGCCCCACTCCTGCAGCACGTGGCCCACACCCTGAGCTACGTGTTGCAGGGCCAAGCGGCACCAAGTGGCACCTGGAGCTGCCTGGCTGTCAAGGTGGGAACCTGCCTCAGGAAAGCATGCACATTTTTCGGAGGTGAGCAGTGCTGGAGGCCATCCTCACTGTCCCCTCCATTCCTCCAGGCCTGCCTCCAGCTCTTCCAGATGATGCCAAAGGATGTGGCCCCACTGGTGTGGAGTGCAGCAGCAAAGAATGAAGCCCTGCAGCGCATCCTGGGGCTGCTGCTGGAGGCAGTGGCAGGGAAGGTGTGTGGTCCTGGTGCTGCAGGGGCAACGGATGTCCCCAGTGGAACATTAAAGCATCAGAGGGATGCTCTGTAGTTGCCCACATAATGCATAGAGGCTAGAGACATGCATTTGTTTTCTATGCCCAGGCCCTGAGCAAGGATGTGCGGCTGCTGGCAGGCACGGCACTCAGCATGCTGCTGAACACAGCCCCACAGCCTGAGAGTGGGGCCAGTGCTGCACTCACCCTCTTCCAGCTCATGGACAGAGGTGTGTGCTGCACCAGGACTGGGAAGAGCCTCAGCAAAGGGACTGAAAGCGGACAGGACACTCACCGTCAGTCAGAGTTCTGCTGCTGTGTCCACTCTCGGGGGCCACCCAGGTGGATGGATAGTGGGCTTTGGGTCTCTGTCCCATTTAATGCAGCCATTTCCCAGCAGGTGCAGGGGAGCTGAGAGTTGGGGAGCTGGTGGTGGAGGCTCACAGCATCCCAGAGTCAGATGGGCTGGAGAGGCTGGCGCTGAGCAGGGGGCTGCTGACATGCTGCCGTGCAGACATCCTCTGCTGCCGGCTGGAGGGCAGCACCTGCCAGGTATGAGGGCTTACTCCAGGGTCAGAGCCCCTCACCCAGCAGTAGGAGTCTGGGGTAAAGTCACTCCTGACACAGCAACCTGCTGTGCATCACACAGCAAAAACTGAGCTGCTGTCCCAGAGCCGAGGGCTGCTAGGCGGGCACAGAAAGCTCACATGGATGCCAAAGTTTCTCCTGTTCTGTATTGAGGTTTTTTTTCCCTTGGAAGTCCCCATCTGCCTGCTCACTGACTGCTGTGCTTCTGCAGGCCTGCCTGCTGCTGGATGTGCTCTTTCCCACTGTGCGTGCCCTGAGCAAGGAGCAGAAGGATTGCCACTACCACTGCTTCCAAGGTAGGAGACAAACCTGCTGGTGGAACTGTCATTGCTGTTCCTGCCCATGGAATGCCATTCCTCCTGGGCTGCTTTGTATCTATGTGGGCTGATGGCTCCCTGAGCCCCACAGCCTGGCTGGGCTCAGCATTGTTGCCTGTCCACTTCCAGTGCTAGTGCTGTGGCTGCGGCGTGTCCAGGAGAACCTTCCTGAGCTCTGGCACCTGCAGGGCAGCCGCCTCCTGGCCAAGGATGCCAAGCTGCTGCAGGAGCTCACCCAGCTGTTATGGGACAATGCCGAGGCCCCGGTAAGGCTGGAGAGGGCACCCCCAGCACTGCTGCAGTGAGATGGCTCATCTCCTGCCATCCCCAGCCCCCTAATTCATGGTTGCCCGCTAGAAACGTGTGGCGACAGGGTCTCTTCTAAAGCAGGAATTCAGAAGGGAAACCTTGGTTTCCATCCTTCCCCAGGTGGAAGGTGTATCTGAGTTCATCCAGAGCTCCTTCAGACTCCTGGCGGAGATCTACCACCTGGAATGCCAGCACTTTGAGGACCAGGAGAGACCCCTCTACCAACAGATGCTGCAGAGGGCGGTCTCAATGCCGTGGCAAATCAAGGCCAGATACGTGCTCCTGTGTGCCATTGTCCCCTACGTGGGCAGCCAGCAGGTAGGGGATGGCAAGGCTGCATCCCTGTTAGTGATGCAGTCGGAGGAGGTGGCACATTAGATGCTCATGGCCTTTTCCATAGGTGCTGGACGCCTGCCCCATGCTGCCACAGCACCTCTTGAATTGCCTGGCTACCAACCACCTGTGCCCCATGGCCGCCGAGCTGTACAGGGCCCTGGTTCAGCAGCAGTGCTCCCAAGGGCAGGATGATGTGCAGGCCGAGCTCTGGGCACAGCACTGGCTGCCACTCCTCAGCCAGGCGCTGCGCTCACCCCTGCCCATCCTGCACAGCAACACCACCAACCACCTCCTGCCTTGGACGCTGCGGCAGCTCCCAGCTGCTGGCACACTGCTGGCCGCTCAGTTCAGTGGTGCGGACACAGCCGCACTGCGGGCCTGGGTGTCACTGCTGCGGGTGCAGAGGAGCACAGCTGGGGTCACACCGCTGCGGGCTGAGGAGGTGGCACGGCTGCGGGCCTGCCTGCGTGCCCATGAGGAAGGAGTGAGGCTGGCGGCACTGGGACTGCTGTGCAGCGGCCCTGGACACAGCTTGGCAGGCACTGAGGAGCGGCTGCTGCAGGAGTTCTTGCCCCTCAACCTCAACTGCCACACCTCTGCCTTCCGGCAGCTGCTGCAGGCCGCCCTGAAGAAGGTGCTGGGGCGGCTGCGGGACGGTGCGCTGGCACGGCTGCGGGGGAAGGATCCCAAGGAGCCAAGGGACGAGGGAGTGGGACAGCTGGCACGGGCTGTAGGTGAGAGAGCCACCATAGTACCTCCACACAGCCCTGGGAGCCTGGCGGGCGGCCGGCCATGGTGCTGGGTTCTCCCTTTGCAGACTTCGTGGAGTGGCTGCTGCAGCTTTGCATCTCGTCGCTCACCCCCTGGGCCAACTACCAGAGGAAGAAGACGGCTCTGCTTCTGCTGACGGCCATTTTGGAGACCTGCACAGACACCTGGAGCCCTGAGAGGAAGAAAGGACAGCCCCCGCGTGAGTAGGGACACCCCAGCCAGAACACCCCTGGACCCTTGGGCTGTTCCTCTGCCCTATTCCACCATCTTCCTCCCCATCCCTGCAGGGACGATGGCCACACTCTTGGGCCATGCCAGGCAGAGTGGCTGCTGGGACTTCTTTTCCCAGCCCAACCTGCTGGCACTGCTGGGCTGCCTGCAGGACAGCACCAACGAGGTGGGTGTCACTTGCTGCCCTGCTCCCCCCAGCCCACATCCCCATCCCCATCCTCACCTCTCCTCCTCCGGCAGATCAGGGACATGGCCTCAGAGTTGCTCATCCGCTACTTCCCTGCAACATTCCCTGAGTCTCTCACTCCAGCACTGCTCCAGTTGGCTCAGGATGCCCTCAGCAGCCCCCGCGTGCAGGAGGCCGAAGTCGGAGCAGTGCTTATGAAGACAATCCTGCAGAAGTATGAGCATGGAATGGGTAAAGGGTTGCTTTGGCTCTGCAGCAGTGGAGGCGAAGTAGGGCTGGGGCCTGCACACCATCAGCACCCACCTCTTGCTCCAGGTCAGACAGCAGCACCCTGAAGCTCCTGGCCCCAGAAGCTGACACAGCCCAGTCTCTGGCAAACCGCAGCCTGTACTTCGCCCAACACCTGCTGTGGGTACTGCAGGCCCAGCTTACCACAGCTCAACAGAACCTGCTGCAGGCGGCAGCTGTAGCACCAATGCATGGTGTGTGCCTGGGCTCTGGAGGAGCTCCATGTTCCCTCTCCAGCCATACATCTTATTTTGGGAATGTCAGATGGCCCCAGGCCTTGCTGAAACATGAGATGGGTGTTGTTCAGGTGCGCTTGCAGCCCTGCGGAGGTGCTTGCTCCAGGTGCCTGAGGTGGTCACCTGCATGCAAACAGCAGAGTCAGCACAAGGCTGGCAGGAGTTGCTCAGCAGCCTGGTGGGCACTGCAAGGGACATCACCTCCCTGCTGCTGGGGGCTCTGCAGAGCCAGCAGGGTCCTGAAGCTGAGCAGCAAGGTGAGCAAGTCCCTGCAGAGAGCTACCTTCACCTTTGTTACCGCTGTCTTGGACTCAGCTGTGAGCTCCAGCAGTCCTCCACACTGCCATGAGCAACCCTTCTTAAGGCTCAGATGAAGCTTCCTTTTGCAGTGGCTGCTCCATCATTTGCAGACATGGGGAATGCAATTGGCTCACTCATTATGATGGGGAAGGGCCAACAGGAGGAGGAAGGGGACTCAGTTCTGTTGTCAGAGGAGCACAGTCTGATCCTGACCTGCTGTTGGGTGTCAGTGAAGGTAGGAGCATATCCCCATGGCACAGCCCAGTTGCTAGGCATCCACCCTCACTGGGGATGGGGGGCAGAGGGGCAATATACTTACCTGGAGGCTATTGTAGCTTTTGTCTCTCTCTTGGGAAGTGGAGTGGAAGACAAAAGATGCAGGGGCTGCAGCTCTCCATCTCTAAAAGCAACGTCCTACCTCCCTGCTCTTTTGTAGCTCAGCTGCTTTCCCAGCTCTGATAGTCCCCAGCTGGGCAGGAACTGGGCTGGCCCTGCAGCTGTATTGGGCTGCACTGAAGGTACCTGTCATAGCTTCCTTCTGACAGTGCCCATCACAGCCTCTTACCTAAAGCCTGCCCAGCATCAGGCTGGAAAAAGAACATTTCTGCCATGCAGGGCTTGCAGCAGGCTGAGAAAATGCTACAGAGGCTGGGTGCTCAAAAGCATCTTGGTGGGCATGGGCTGAGCAATAGCGGTCCTTGCTGGGCAGCCCTGCCACGACAGGTGTGGGGAGGACAGGAGGACAGAAGTGTTGGGCAGCCCTACTGCCTCCTCCACGCTCTGGCTCTCCCCAGGAAGTCGGGCTGCTGCTGGGAGGCCTGGCTGAGCTGCTGCTGTCATCCCCTGGAGCAAAGCACCTCCTGCCACTTGCCAGCCTGCAGACAGCTGCAACAGTCTTCCAAGAGATCCTGCTGCGGTGCCGGCACTGGGTAAGCACATGGTCTGCCTCTCTTCCCACCCTTACCGATCCATCCTGCAGCCCCGAGGGCTGTGGTAGAGTGGAGAGCAGGGAGTCTTGACACCACTCTGCCCTAGGGAGCAGTGGAGGGCTGCAGCATGGGCTTCACCAAGTTCTGTGCTGCTCTGCTGAACCACCCCGACACAGAGATGCAGGCGATCCCGCAGACCATACTGGACCAGGTACTGTGCCTGTTCTTGTTTGCATTCCACTCATTTCCAGCATCCATATCCTCCAGCCCTGGGGAAGGCACCAGCAGGAGAATCTGCAGGGTGGTGCTGGCTGCTGATCTCCTCCCTGCAGGAGGCTGCAGGCTCTACCAGGTAAGTTTCACAGGTCTGGATGGGCTTTGTTTCTCAGGGGTTAGAAGCACTGAGTGGACCCCGGAGCAGCTCAATAACGCGCCGTGCTGCCGGCTTCCCCATGCTCTTCCTCTGCATTGTCAGTGGGGAAAACCCAGCCCAGGCACGTCCACTTCTGACCCGCTGCATCCAGACACTGCTGGGACTGGCCACCATGGCCCTGCCACAGGACTGGGACCAAACCCTTGACCTTCCACAGGTGACTGCACACTGATCCCTTTGCCGTTGTAACCAGCTTGGGAATGGGGTGGTCTGCACAGAGCCCTTCAAAGGGATCTGTCTGCATTGGGTACTGCAGCATGAGGCTGTTGGTGCCTGGTGCAGCATGGCTGAGCTCCACATGCTCTCTTCAGGTGTGTGCCCTGCATGTGCTGCAAACATTGGTGCGCGGTGCAGGGCTGGGCACTGCACTGCTGCGGCATGCTACACCAATGGTGGCCCTGGCACTGCAGGGACTGAGCTCGCCTTGCTGGGCCATGAGGAATGCGGCCATCCAGCTCTTCAGTGAGTACCCCAACCCTGCAGCGGTGCCCATGGGGAAACAGGAACCAGAACTGCACCCCACAGCAGGGGTGTATGTCCCCATTCCTTCTTTTGGGTGGATCCCAGTGCTGGAATGTGGCATTGCCCTTCAAGGATGTTTGATGTTCTCCCTCCCCGCAGGTGCTCTCACCACACGGCTGCTGGGTCAGAAGCAGAGCAGCGCTGAGGGCTGCCTGGTGGAGGGGCTGAGCCTGCCCGCATTCCTGGGGCAGCACCCGCAGCTGGGTGCCGTGCTGCTGGCCGAGCTGGGGGCGGCCGTGCCAGGGGGGCCTCACCTGCGCCCTGCACTGCATGCCATCCTCACTCTGCTGGCACAGCTGCAGCCTGGCCCCGACGACCCCAGTGGGTAAGGCAGAGTGCTGGCAGCAGATGTTCTCTCCTTGGCGTGGCACCACACTGTGCCCTTTTTACTCCGTAGCCCCTCCGCTCACTTCCTGGAGCCGCTGCTGGAGCTGGCGGGGAGCCCTATCTATGCTGTGCGAGCCATGGCTGCCAAAGCACTGATTCCCGTCGTCCCACCGCCCCAGCGCCCGGCTCTGCTCCTGCACCTGGCCCAGCAGCTTCCTGCACCTGGGGGGGTCAGCTCACACAACACCCTGCATGGGCACCTGCTGCAGATGCGGGCACTGCTGGCCCCCAGCCCAGGCACCGGCGGGTGAGTGACCCCTGCATTCCCCCATGGCCGTGGTATCCCTCTGTCTGGGCCCCATGGTGAGGGTGTGTGTCCCCGCAGGCTGCCTGCTGAGTCCTTGCACCCCGTGGCCCTGCAGCTGGAGGCCCAGGGCTGGCTGCTCAGCCCTGCCCAGCGCTGCCCACTTGTCCGTGCCGCGTTCCTCCAGGTGCTCGCCCTCCTGCCCGGCTCTCTGAGCCCCAGTTTCACACAGAGCATCTGGGATGCTGTCAGTGCTGAGCTGGGCAACCTCACGCCGAGCAGGGAGCCAGGCTGTGCTGAGCTGCAGGTACTGCTCCTGTTCCCTGCTGTAAAGCTTAGGGCATGGGAGGTGGGAGCCCATCCTTGTCCTGTGCCCAGGAGCAGAGCGCTGGGAGAAGGTCTCTGTTTCCCTCCAGGTGGGTGCAGCTGTTCTCCACCAGACCATGGCCCGCTTTGCCTGCAGTGAGGCAGCCCGACAGGCTGACAGCAAGAGAATCCACACTGTCTGCTCACTTCTGCAACATCCGCACCCCGATGTCCACCTTGCTGTGCTGAGCTGGGTGACCGATGGGAAAAGAGCAGAATGTGAGGAGCTGGAAAGGTCCCTCCGTCTGACACTGCTGGTACAGTGATGCTCAAAATCACAGATCCAAAGTGGGACACTAATGCACAGTGGTCCCCCCTTGCCCCTCATTGACCTCTTGGGAGGAGGCACAGCTTCAGTGCACCCTCAGGTGCTGCTCAGGACAGCGTTTCTGAGGGCTTTGCTGATGGGGGGTACTGACCTTGTTTGTTCTTTCCTGTTGTTGACCAGGAGAACTTACAGTCAGTGCTGCAAGAGAGAGGGAACAAAGAGTTCCTGAGATTGTACCTTGAGGCTTTGATGCATCTTTGCAGAAGCTGCCCATCTTGGTCTCAGGAAGCTTCCCAGAAGCTCCAGGGCTCTGCCTTAGCATGTGTGGAAATACTGCTCCTTGTGATGGAGATGGAGCGCCCTGGTCCAGAGCTCCTCTCCCAGGCACTGTGTGCTGCCAGCCTGCTGCTCACCGTGGGGTAGGGCTGTGGGATCAGAGCCCTGGGCTTTGTGCCTGAATCCTGTGACCTCCATGTGGTCCATAAGCCAGGAGCTGTGTCTCACCTCTCCTTCTGCCCACTCAGGTTTGGGGACGAGAATGCCCTGCTGGTGCAGCGGTGGTGCACGATGCTGGAGGCGTGTGGCCAACCCGTGGCAGATGAGGTGCTGCGCCTGGCAGCTGCGTGCTCCCTGCAGACAGCAGGCACTGAGGTGCTGCGGCGATGCCGGGGGGCTTCTTGCCCCTGGCTTGTCCCTGTGGCACTGCGGTAGGTTCTGAGTGGCCCTGTATGTGTGCTCCCTCCTCCAAAGCACCCACTGGGCATGCAGCAATGCTTTCCTTCCTCCGCAGGGTGATAAACATGAGCATTCACCTCCTGCAAGATGAGGACCCTGATGTACGGCACGAGGCTGCAGGCTTTGTGAGCCTAGTGCAGCATGGCTTGGGGCAGCCAGGAGGAGATGGCTGCATCTTCGTGCAGGGCAACGTGGGGCTGCTGAGCCTTCTGCAGCTCCTCCTGGATGAGTTTGGGCATCACCCCGAGACCTTCGGTTCACTGCTGCAGCACCTCCCCCAGCCCAACCTCAGGGCCATCATGGAGGACCTGGAGTCTGACACGTGAGTGCAGCCCCCTGCAAGGGTTGGAAAGGGGGGAACATTGGGTTGCAAGATGTTTTATGTCCCCACTGCTCCCCTGCAGCCCCCCCAGCCTGTACAAGGAGGACGAGCCCAATGTGTTCGCAGAGCCGGCCGCCCTGGCGCAGCAGCTGCTGCCCTTCCTGCTGCAGCTCCTGGAGAAGGCTCCCAGCTCTGCCCTGCACTGGCTGCAGGCTGCAGGCCCCGGTGTGCTGCAGGACCTGCACTACTGCCAGCAGCGATGGAGCCACGGTATGGTGGCAGCCCTGGGCTGGGAAATCCATGGTCCCAAGGAGCCCGGTGCTTACTGTACCTTCTCTTGCTCTCCCTGCAGAATCAGCCAGACGCTGCTGGATGAAGGCGCTGGGCTGTGCCGTGCTGCGTGCTGCCCTGGCCCTGCTGCTGGTGAGGGCACAGCTGGTTGCCCGTGTGCTCCGGGTGCTGGGTGAGGAGCATGGAGCTGTGCTGGGGTTGGACTGTGATGCCCAGGAGCTGGAGCAGGAGCTGGCTCTGGTGCAGGGGCTACTGGCACAGCACGGGCTGTGCCCTGGTCCATGACAGAGCACTGTGCCGGCAGAGCATGGAGAAGCACATGGGGACGGCTGATGACTGTAGGCACGGAGCAGTGTCACCGAGCCCTGCCTTTGGGGGGTCCTGGTTCTCGTGGCCGCGTCCTGACGTTTTTTGAGTGCTTCCTGCAGCATGGCTGCGGGTGCAGGAGTGCAACTCGGGGAGCAGGACGCGTCTGCTCCCTTTGTGCCTGGATGCAGCAGCAGCGGCAGGCAGGGCACAGCAGCAGCTCTCCGTCCCACCGCCACTGGTACGGCATCTCCCGCACTGCTCCTGCGCTGGGGTCCGGCTGGGAGGATGGGACGTGCACAGTCGCTCTCCTTGTTACCCCGCTGCCCTTCCACCACCTTTTTTATCCGGTGTTTCAGCTGTATTTTGTGCCAAACCCAGGTTTCTATTTCAAATAAAGAGCCCCGCAGCAGCCGCGCCGCACAAGCCTCATTGCCGGAGATTGCGGGCTCAGCACGTCCGTCCGGCCTCCGCGGGGCTCCCGCTGCTCCGCCCCGGTACCGGCCCCGCCCCGGCGCGGAACAGGACGCGGCACATCCGCTTCCCGCGGCGGCCCGGCCCGGTGGAAGGTGAGAGCCGGGGGCGGCGGAGAGCTCGGGAGCACTGGGCGGGGGGATCCCTGAGCCCCCGTCCCCGCCACAGGGCGGTATGAGCGCGGCCAAGCCCAAGCGCATCAAGTTCTCGGACGAGGAGAAATTCCTCATCCTGGAGGAGTTCAGCCTCCGCAAGGACATCCTCATCCCCAAGAGCGGCCGCTACCGCAACACGCAGGACCGGCAACGCGCGTGGGAGGAGATCGCGGCCGCCGTCAACGCGCTGAGCCCGGTGGTGCGGCGGACGGCCGAGGAGATCCGCAAGAAGTGGCATAACATGGTGCTGGACGCGCGCCGGGAGCTGGCCGCCGATAAGCACCCGCTGCTCCGCCAACGGCCCCAGGAGCGGCTCTTCCATCACATCTTCGCCCTCTTCAACAAGCCCGGCCCTCCGCCCGCCCCGTCCTTCGGGCTGCCCGCGGCCGCCCCCGAGCTGCTGCCGCACGGCCCCGCTCCGGACCGCTTCCCCGGCCCCGAGGAGCGGCCGCTGCCCGGCGCGGAGAGCAGGCTGCAGCCCACCCCAGGACCGGCCGCCCCCCGGGCCGCCCAGCCGCAGGGCGCAGCCCCCGGACCTCCGCCTGGCAACCCCGAGCCGCCCCGCGTCAAGTGCCCGCCGAGCCCCGCGCTGGCGTGGCCGTGCCTCGAGGCCATGGCGAGTCCCGCATCGCTGGGGACGGGCAGCCCCGGGCCCCCGGAACCCCCGCACGACAACGGTGAGCAGCCCCCAATCCGTGCTGGGACTCCCGATCCCATTCCCAACACCGGAGTGAGGTTCTGCATCCACTCCGGGCAGCGATGCTGCAGCAGTTTGGTGATATCTCTCTTTTGCCCTCACCAGAACCCCATTCCCACTCCCCTCCCAGCCTTAACACCTTCCCTCGCTCCGTGCAGGTGGCACAGCGACCTCTGAGGAGCTGTCAGAAAAGCAGAGGCGGCTGCACACCGAGATCCTGGAGCTGCAGAAGGAGACCCTGCAACTGCAGAAGGAGAAGATCGTGCTGGAAAAAGAGAAGCTCCTCCTGGAAATCCTGAAGCTGCGCAGGGAGTTGGGCACGTGAGCGGCTGCGGGGTGATGCCAGGAGCCCCGTGCTGCTCCTCCTGGGGATATTGAACATTTTGGGGCTCGCCGAGTGCTCACACAGGGACTGCTGGGCGCTGTGGTGCATGGGGCTGAATAAAGTGAGCAATGTGGGATGTGGGCATGGTGCTGTATGGCCGAGGTGGGGGTCCCAGCTGAAGCCACCAGAGGGTGGCTGGGGGGGGACAAGCAGGCACTGGGGACAGTGATGTTGGTGCCATATGATGATAAAATGGTTAAGGTTGGAGAAGACCTCTGTTATCATTGAATCCAACCATTGACCCATTGCTACCATGCCCAATAAACCATCCCAAAGCGTCACACCTCCATGGATGGTGACACCACCACTTCCCTGCCTGTTCCAATGCTTTGCTGCTCTTTCAGAGAAGAATTTTTCTTAATACCCAACCTGAGTGCACTCAGCCCTGAACAGCATTGCCACAGCCATGCCTTGCTTTCCGTGCCAGCTTTAATTGCGCTCCTCACACCACACCAAGCAGCCGAGATGCCCTTAAAGGAGTTGGGCTCTGCTCACCTACACAAAGATGAATGCTGGGGGGGGACAGGTGCAGCTCTTCTGCAGAGCCTCCCGCACCCACGAGCCCTGGCACCCTGCTATGGAGGTGGCCACCCAAAACGTCCTGTAAGGAAAACCCAGCAAATGTTGTCCTGCTGTAAAAAATATAGATGCTAAGTTATCAGTTTTAATGGGGAGGAAGATGGAATGCCCCTCAGGAGTGCCCTTAGGGCACATGGCATTTCCCAAAGGACATTCCTCCCCCCAAAAAAATTGCCTACCTGGCTCCTTGCACCCCATATCCATCACACTGGGGATGTCCATGGGCTTTGTCCCCCCAGCACTCAACGCACACCTGTTTGTCCCGCTGTAGCCGGCGGCTCCAGGGCTGCCCACGACAGGCAGCTGCCACCTGAGTCAGGCGGAAAAAGCTGCAGGAGATGGGGAGGTGGGAGCTGGTTTGGGGAAAAATAATGGTTGGAGGTAAAGTGTTTGCTTTGTAGAGCTTACAGGGGTTCTGCACGGGGTGGGAATAGGAATGGGGTCACGACCGCATACCTACCTGGATGACTCCTCCGACTGCTGCATCCCAGTTCTGCGCCAGGGATCCCTGATGTCTGGGCTGAAGGAATCGGGGAGCAGTTTGGCCACCCCTGGCACAGAGCAGCAATGGTGAGGTGGTGACAGCCACTACAATGCAGGGCTAGGAAGGGGTCCTGCATTACCTTTGGCAGCCCCACAGGCCGGGTCATCCCCCAGGCACCCACGGCGCTGCTTGAGGTCGGGGCAGGGCTCCCCGCCGTGCCGGGGGGGCACGGTGACCTGGCGGCTGCGGTCTTTGCTGCCCACCCCGCATGGGGAGCTGCAGCTGCTCCAGGGCCCCCATGGCCCCACTGCACAGCCCACTGCTGAGAACAGAGAGAAGAGATTCAATGGTGTAGAAGAAAAAGGAACATGAGCAGGGGAGAATCTGTGCACAGTAGGGAGAAGGGGGAACCCGGGGCTCAGCCCCACAGCACAGTGTGCTTTTATTGTCAGGCTCTGCATCGAGCTGAGCTGGGACCTCGCTAATCTCTGTGGAGATTATGGAGCGCTGACAGTGCCGTTGTCCAGCACAGCCCCTGACCCTCAGCAACAGTGGTAGGCGTGTGGCTCAGCCCTTGGTACCCATGTCCCAAAAATCAGCCCTGGAGCTCACAGTGACAGCACTGCTGCTGCTGCCACGTCCAACTGCACAACACGCTGCGGGATCCCTCACCGAACAGAGAAAAAAACAGAAAACTGGGATGGTTTGAGCCCATGCCCACCTACAGCCCCAGGCACAGCTCATCACCTCTCAGAGGGACCGCTGACGGGAACAGCAAAACCCCACCGGCACGAACGGCCCCACCACCCTCACCCTGCCCCACGGCTCACCGGCACGGCGGCACGCAGCCTGGTAGTCCTGGCAGCAGTCACCCGTCCTCTCACAGTACGAATCGCAATAGCAGCGAGTGCGGCGTGCACCGGTGGCCCAGCAGGCGTTGTTCCTGCCTGGGCAGCAGCGGTGCCGGCAGCCACCCAGCACGTAGCCAGCGGCCAGCAGCCACCCCCCGCACAGCAGCAGCCCCTGCATGCTGCCGCAGTGCCCGGCTGTCCCCCGAGGGGCCGGGCTGCACCGCACCGCCCCTTGCCTGGACGTGGGGATCAAGCGCCTTTCGTTCTGCTCCAGTGCCCCGGCGCCTGGCTGTACACACATCCCCATCCCAACCACCTTGCTGAGCTGAGCTGAGTGACCAACAGAGAGGGAGCAAAGTGCGAGGAGCTGGAGAAGCCCTTCTAGCTGATGCTGCGGCTCCCAGTAGGGCATTACTGCACCACATCCCTTCTTGTGCCCTTGGGAGGAAGCACAGGTCCATAGCACCTTGTTGGAGTGTGTCCAGACGAGGGTCACAAAACTGACCGAAGGGATGGAACACCTCCTGTACCAGGAGAGGCTGAGAGAAGGGCTGTGAAGCTGTGCAGCCTGGAGAGAAGGCTGCAGGGAGAGCTGTGAGCGGCCCTTCAGTATCTAAAGGGGCTGTAAGAAAGAAGGGACAGATTTGTTAGCAAGATCTGTGTGATAGGTCAAGGAGAGATGGTTTCAAACTAAAAGAGGGGAGATTTAGGTTGGGTATAAGGAAGTTGTTTACAGTGAGAGCGGTGAGGCACTGCACAGGGTGCCCAGAGAGGTGGTGGTGCTCCATTCTTGTAGACAGCCATGGCCGGGGACGGGGCTGCGAGCACTGCTGGAGCTGTGGGTGTCTCTGTGCACTGCAGGCAGTGGGAACAGACGGCCTTCGGGGATCCTTTCCGACCCCAACCATTCTATGATTCTGTGATCCTCCAGTGCTGCTCAGGGCAGCGTTTCTGATGGGGAGCACTGACCATAACTCTCTTTTCCCGTTGCTGACCAAGAGCACTTAGAAGCAGTGCTGCCAGACGGAAGGAAAATCACTACTTCCAGGTTTTTGCTCTGCCATAAATCTATCTATAGGGATAAGTCTTCCAGGCAGCAATACACATGCGCTCCCAGATGCGGAAGAAGCCTCTCCCTTCTGTTACCGCTCTGCACCGACAGTCCGCCAAGCACTATGGTACTAAGTCCTCCAGGCGCTGCTACGCACGCGTACGGACATCCGCTCCGGCGCATGCAGTACCGCCTTCCACCAGCAGGGGGCGGCGCGAGAGCCGTGGGGCTCCTGCAGGAGGCGTTCTGTGGTTCAGGCGGTGCGGGGCTGTGCGGTCCGCTTCCATCACTTCCCTCGGCTGAAGGCTGCTGCTGCTCGGCAAGGCGCAGCGTACTCACAGTGAAGATCCGGGCATGAATTAGGATCGCTGCTGTCTCAAACTCACACTGTCATCAGCCAGAGAAGTGTTAATTGCGCTTGCATCCCTGTGAATGCTCCAGCCTGTAGGCTTTGTTCTGCTCTGAGGTCCAACCTGTGCCATTTTTCAGTAGATATGTCAAGACTCATCTTAAATTTTGATCATAAACACGTGCTGTCCCAGCTCCCATCTTCCTCATGAAGGCCTGGAGGGTTGTGACTATGAAAAGCACTCCTACACCACAGCTGCAATTCTCGTGCCAACAAAACTGCATGTTTCAATAGGAACGATGGCACTGCTTGGCTACCTTGACCCTACCACTGCCCTTCTGGTGTTGAACAGCAGGCCTCCATTATTCCCGATGAACATCCTTGCAAAGTCTGTGAAAGAACTGCTCCCGAGCCTTCAAGCAGCACAAACTGCTTCTTCCAGTATCTTTTTCCTCTCTCTCATACATGACGTTCTGCTGGCACACAGTGGGCAGCAAACATGCTTTCCCCATGTCACGCTTTCTTCTGAGCAAATCTGTACTGTCAGCATCTATTCTTTATGATTTTTCTTACGGATAACCATTTCCAGTGCCTCCAGTAAAATTAAAACATAATGCCCTGTGCCATGGACTCCACGCTCCTGAACTTTGGAGCAGAAGGGCTCGGAAAATAAGCACATATTTCCTCCAATTTTTGAAAAAAAAAAAAAAAAAGAAACAAAATAACGTATAGGAATTATAATGACTGCCTCCCCAGCTCCCTTCATCATTTCCTGAATGAGAAATGACCTCTGAAAAGAGCATTCCTTCACTTGGTTTTGCTTCAATAGTTTACAACAAACCTTTGAACAGTGAGAATCCCTATCGTTTCTGGACACGTGTTTCTATAAAAGGCTCTTCTTCTGGCACAAAGGCTGTCACAATCAGCTGTCCTCAATCACCTGAACAAAACATGAAATCTGTCGGTGCAGGTGTTTCTTTATTCATTCTCTTCTCCCTCGCTGCCCTTTGGAATACAGGTGAGTGCCTTTCAGATGTTTTTCTGCTTTACTTCCAACACGATCAGGTGTTCTAGGAGAGAATTCAGGAGCCACATCCACATATTATCTCAGGATGAAGGATAGAGGCCAGCAAAGAGAGACAGAAATAGTGGTACTTTACTACCTTTTCATTCTCTTGCTCTCTCCACCCTACAAAAAACAAATAGCCCTCTGTCACCTTCACCCTCTCTCCTCTCCCAGTACACAAAAGAAAACCCCGTGACATTTTCTTCTCCTTCTGACAGAAAATGTCATACCTGAAGCTATGACCATGATTCTTTCTTCCTCTCATGGTCTCATTCACACGTTGTCGATGACCTTTGGGAAGTATGTCAATCTGTAGAATTTTGGAATGCAGTCGATTTCTCCTCCCTAATCTGCTACTGCCAGCAATCCTGTACTTCCACATGCAGGAAATTCCTCCTGCCTCAGTCCCACATATGTGGTTACTGCTGTTGTGGATCCTACCAGCACAAGGATAAACCCCTGCTCCAAAGAGGCAAATACAGATACTATACTCACAATGTTAGCTCAGCAAGCCACACAGTCTTACACAGTCTGTAACTGTGTTAGTTACCCTCCCCTAATTATATGTTTATCACTGGTCCCAGTTTTGCTACATTCATGGCCAAATTTAGAATTTCAGATATTTAGTGAGGTCAACTTTACATGGTATTATTGGCATAGTTAACACAGTGTTATTCTCACAAGATTCAGCTATCAAAAGATTCCACTCCACTGTATTCCAAATTATCAGTGCAGCTTGTCCGTCCCACTCAAATCCCTCTTCACTCCCAAATCCAGCCATTCCTCTGTCAACTTTTTACTACTTTGTTGTATTCAGCAGTTTTTCATATCATGTCCAATAATAACTCACGGTCTACTCAGGTAACTCTCAGCCAAGGCCTGGTGATCTGTCCACCTACCTAGTTATATTAACAGCTATGTTGTTGACATTAAATTCAAATCAAATGCACAGCAGGAAGAAATCTCAACTTTCCATAATCTCATCTTGGATCACACTTTGTCACTAGTGTCAGTTTCTCATTCATTCCAAGAGCACTAGCCTGTTATCATTGATTCCTGTTATCGCTGATAAGGAAGAAGTTTTGTCACCGAGGGCAGTGAGGCACTGCACAGGGTGCCCAGAGGTGGTGCTGCCCCATCCCTGCACACGGCCATGGCCAGGGGACGGGGCTGTGAGCACTGCTGGAGCTGTGGGTGTCCCTGTGCACTGCAGGCAGTGGGAACAGATGGCCTTTGGGAATCCCCTCCTACTCAAACTATTCTATGATGCTCTGTGATGATTCTATGATGCTCCTAGAAATAACTATTACTAGTGACACTACCCAGGTGATGGGGGGCAGGCTGCTCTTGAGATCTATCTTTTCATTACACATAAAAATACCCATAGAATTGTTGAAATTATATATAAAGTGAATTTTTCTAAACAGAACGGAGTAATGTTAATGAACAGGTGATTGTAGCCTTCATCTGACATAAACAGCCTACCTCATTTATTTATGGCAGTTCTTTAGATGTCGTATTGCTGCTTCAGAGAAGAGCTCAATGACATTCCTGACAACGTGTTGTTTGTTTTTCGTCTTTGATTTGTTCTTTAACCAGGAGCTCAAGACTCTTGCTCAAGCCAGTGTGGGAAGCTGCTTGGTACCTGTTCATGCCAGGAGATTTGCCAATCCTTGGGAACTTGCTGTCCTGATTATAATGAATTTTGTCTTCAGATTTCTCCATACTCAGGATCTCTGATGGGAGGCAAAGATTTTTTGATAGAAAATACAGCTTTTAATACTTCTGTGTTAATGTGCAGGTGAGCCATGACTTTATGTTCCTCTGCCAAAGGGAGATACCCTTTCTAATCTCGCTTTCTAACAGTAGGCAATTGCCTCAAATCAAGACTTGTCAATACAGGAGTGAAAACTTACCAGAATCCTTGCAAAGTTTCTGCTAACCCTTACCCTCAAAGATATGTCTACATTTCTAGGCAGTATGACTTTCTGTAGGTCGAGTTACTGCGTGACACAAATATTCCTCTGTTAAGTTGTTCCCTTACAATATCACTACAGTGGCTTTTAAAAAAGTTTCCGTTCTGAACTTTTTGTTCCTAGAACAAGGCAGAATGGCTTTAAACTAATAGAGGGGAGATTGGGGTTGGATGTGAGGAAGCAATTCCTCACTCAGAGGGCAGTGAGGCCCTGGCAGTGCTGCCCAGAGCTGTGGTGCCCATCCCTGGAGGTGCCCGAGGCCATGGGTGGACACACAGCAGCTGTGGGGCTGGGTGGGTTTTAAGGCCCCTCCAACCTCAGCCAGTTTATGATACTATGATTTGAATATTTTTTTTTAACATTCTATTTTGAGAAAAAACAATATTGATTTATTAAACTGAACAACAAGAAAGAGAAGTGATTAGACACCTTATCTTTCTTCCTGCAAGACAAATCCTTGGTCCTCAATGTCAGCCTGTGACATACTTAAGTACGTACCACACATGCTACACATATGGTACACCACACTTCAATAGCCCTGATGTCCTTACTTTTTTTTCTACAGAAGCTTCTGAGTCAGATTTTAGTGTCCCTCCAATCTGCATAGCAGCATTTGAGAAGATTTTAGTTTTTCAACAACTTTGCACTTTGAATTAAGTGAACTGTTGCTTTATCATAGCTAACACAAGTTTCAGTTTAGATGAGCAAAGAAACTACTTTTTGGCAGGCTCCAAACTTGCAGCACTACTTGGAATAGCTCTGCAGTTCCCATACATCAATCCTGAAGAGTCATGGATAGGCTTATAGAAAGGATGCCAGGCAGGAGCCCTATTTGGAAGCAGATGGTTAATTTACAAGCAATGAGCTCTGAGTTTGTTACTAATTTATCTTGTTCCTCCCATAATTAAATTGTAAATCTAAGGCTTGCAACTTGCTGTGTATTTGTGCAGTGCACAGCAGAATCCTCACTGCAGTGATAAGAACAAAGTACACGTGAATTTTTCTAGTTTTCACTGATACAAGCAAAACAGCCATGGGACTTGGAATGACCTGCACTTTAAAATACCTTACATAGACTGAGACATTCACGATTTTTCTGCTCTCAACAATGGCTCTGAGAAATGTTTTCAATATCAACAGATTCAAGCAGCAAGTCATAACCAGTGGCTATGTTGATAAGGATGGAAAAGCCCACTGCCTCTCCCCGTTGCTGTATGAAACTGGTTTCATCCCCTTTGAAGTTTCTACAGATGGCGGGCTGACATTTCCATACTCTGGAACTTGGTTATCAGGTTACTTACTTCAATCTGTGATATCACCCTTCTTTCTGTATTCTTGCTTCACAAAAACAAGATGATATAAGCCTTTCCCACTTTCTTAATGGGCTATTTGGCCTCAAAAAAGTCATTCTTGATCCCTTCATGGTAATTCCTATTTTGAGAGATGAAGTTTTACTGTGGATGAGTTCTGCTGTTATTCAGCAGCAGCAGCATTAAGTCACAAAAATTCTTGAGGCTGACCAGAAGAGTTTCCTTTTTGGTAGATATTTATATTGGAAAAGATCTGCACCTTGCTGTTGTACCCCCAGGACCACATGCATTACTAGGGGTTGTATTCTCTCATCTCCAATTTACTCTTCCTCTATCATGCATCCTGTTAGAAAACACACATGGAGGAAATACTGCTAAATCTATAATTGCAACTTCTCATAGCTATGCAAGACAAAAATGTCATTAATTATTATTTTATCGCTAAATTTGACATTTTAGGTTTTTCTTGTGTTCTGTAATGCAGTACATCACAGCAAGGTTTTGGTTGAAGAATGCACGTTGGTCAATGAGACGAAATGGCAATACTATGGCACTCCTGGCACGGATGGAAACTTAACTCTGACCTGGACACACCAAGCACTTGCAGCACCCCATATCAACATAGAAGTCTGGGGGTACCAGGAAACAGGTAAAGTGCCCTTCTCCTACCTGTACATGATGCACAGAGCTCTATATATCATGCATTCACTTTCACCGAAGCTACAGGAAGAGATTTGCAAGTACAGAGAAGTCATGCTTGTAATGGCAGCTTTGCTCTTCAGTTCCACATGGGTGGAGGCATCTAATTTCAGTTGTGTTGTTAGTTAACTCTTCTTTCACAGCATCTAAATGGATTTTCTTCCTCTATATGACAGGTGACAGTTACTCAGAAAACTGGCTTGCTGAATGGAAATATCTTTATACTTTGGCAAGAGAAGTTCCCAATACAGGGACATTTTCTTTCATTCCTGTACCTGCTGAAGCAAAGTACAATACTTGGGACTTTGGAATTTTGAGAATTACCCCCAGCACCTATTCTGATGGGCAAAGGCAAGTACATGACAACATTCATTTATCATAGGTACCCTATTATTACTAAAATTGCCTTCTTCTTTGACACTTAAAACCAGGACTTGGGCTCTGTTTCTCATACAAAAAAATCTAGCAAATCCACTTCAAAAACTATAACGTCTACCTTTCAAGCATAGACCCCATCTAAAAATAAGTATGTGATCATTCAATTACCTACAGTAGTCATCACAACGTAAAACTTAATCACCAATACAGTAGTTAGGATGTCTCATAGGGGATACCAGCACTCACTGCTCATTTTAGACATGTTTTCTTTATCTTCCTTCTACTGAGAGTAGTTTCTCTGAGGCTCGGTGTTGGCTTGTTGTTGCAGTTTTATTTATTTAACTTTACCACAATTTTATTGCTATATATTTTATAACACTGATTATCCCTTTGGTCTGTTGGGGTCCCTGCCTCTCTCCCTCTCTCAGCATCTTGCCAATCTCTATCCTGTTCCCTGGGGGGCAGAGTGAGAAAAAGAGAATACCATGATGTAGTGCAAGCACTCTTCCAGCACAAGCCATAGAGCCAAAACTCAAGTGTGCTGCCAGCACTATTTAGTCACAAGGCACAAATTTAAAACATAGCTCTGTTCAGACTACTGTGAAGAAAACTCCATCCCAACCAAACCCAATACACTCCTGAACTAGGACATCTGTTGCTATTGGACATGATAATACTGGAGCACAGAATTAGATTTTGTTAGAGAGTCCAGACTTCCTCCATTCTGGCCTAAAGGATCTATGATGTAAAAATGCATGAACAGAAAATTTGTCTCAAAAGTCTATGTAAACCAGGATCAGAAATGCTAAAACGTATCCCTGGTTATAGCATCCCTGCTGCATGCTGTCATCTCACCCTTAAATTAGGAAAATATTGATTTTCCAACCCAAGCCATTCTATGATTCTGTGACTCCAAGTGGCCTACATAATCAAAAAACAACTTGCAAGGCGTAAAATACTTCATAATTATTGATGCCAAAACTTTGCTTTTCAGCTATTAAATCTGTTTTTTGGCTTTTTTTTTTTTTTAATTCCTTCAGCAACATTCCATCCATCTGGAGCCCAGCGCATGCATTGGCTTGGCACCTTGGGGAAGACTTCAGAAATGAGCCAGCTGCATGGGCAACTGCAAAATGTATAGAGTGGGACAGGAAGGAAGAGCAACTTCCAAACTTCATGGAGGAAATTATAGATTGCCCTTGCACCTTGGCACAGGCAAGAGCTGATACTGGCAGGTTCCACGTAAGTTGTTAATCTATCACTGTGGCCTTGTACAGTTCCAAGTAGAAGCTGAGGTACTGTCAACTCTTCCCTGCAGCCTTGTTCTCTGCTCTGTAACCTTCCCTGATACCAAGGTCAGGCTAACAGGCCAAATAGTTCCTCCTTCCAACCCTTCTTGTAGATGGGTGTCACATAGCAAGTCTCCAGTTGCCTAAGATCTCCCCAATTGTCCAGAGCTGCTGACAGATGGTAGAAAGCAGCTTAGCAATCACCTCCACCAGCTCCCTCAGCACCCTCAGGTGGATCCCACCCGGCCCCATGGATTTGTGGCAGTCCAGGTGGAATAGCAGGTCACTGTTTCCTCTCTGCCTAATACACCATAACTCACTGCAAACCTTTCTAGCTTATATTTTGCAGTGCAAATCCACAGCCATAAAACATTATTTCCTATCTTCTTCATTCTTCCTCCCACTTGACTGGTAACAAAGAACTATCAAAAGCTAAGAAATCAGTTGCCATGTCATTTACACTTTCAGACAGCACTGACCTGAAGACCAGATGGAGTAACTTCCTCACCTATGTACGACATAAATGATGGCAGTGTGAAACCTATTGTCTGAGAATAAAGATGGTCAGTATGCCACACTCTGTGCCTGTTACACTTACAGCTGAGTTCTCCATTTAGCTCCATCTGTTCTTCAAATTCCGTTCTACCAGACTGCAAAAAGCTGAGGTCAGACTAACATGCTGATACCATCACGTCAGTCCTACATTTGCTTTTCTTCCTGTCATTCTATGATACCAAACCCACAGCCACAACCACTTTGTTTAGCTTATACATGGACCTTAGAGGCAAATGGTTGGGAGAGAACATGAAAACAGGAAGGACAAAATGGAAACTCCCTTAAGCATGAGCACTGATCTTTTTCAGACAGATTATGGCTGTGACATTGAAAAGGGAAGTGTGTGTACTTACCACCCCGGCGCTGTGCACTGTGTAAGGGCCATTCAAGCCAGGTAAAGAACAATTTTTGAAGCCACAATTTTTTTAATGACGTGTTTCACCTCAGAGATCATAGCATCACAGAAGTCAGAAAGTCCTCTGGAGGCTCAGCAATCAGGTTTAAGGCAATGGCTGTTTCTCTCTTGCTCTCTTATTACTCCTCATCGCTGAGGTGAAGGTAATGCTTTAGTCTTACTGGACAATTAATTGCACCGTGCTGGACTTCACGATGCATAAACAAGGAGTAATATCTAAAAGCAGTTTGATAAGACTTAACTAAGCCTTTTTTGTAAGGGTTGTTGGTTGCACTTGTTCTATCAGAATAACATCAGTAGTGCTGTGTGTGTGGCCATAAGACCTGCAGAGCCTTGGTTAAAGCCCCCTCCTACCCAATCCCTGCTCTGATCTATTTCATAAGAGCAGAAACAAAAATATTTACTGACACTCATCTTTTGTGGATGTCATGGAGCTTGGTAACCAAAGCATCTATTCACATCCATAAGAAGGCAACCACTAAACACAAACGGACTTCCCAGAACTGAACGATGACTTTCCTCTCCCTACATTTCTCAACCAGCCCCCAGTATGGAGCAGGACAGCAGTGCTGCTATGACTCCACAGGGACCCAGATCCTCACGCAAGACTCCACAGGAGGCAGCACACCTGACAGAGGCCACGACTGGGGAGCACCACCTTTCCTGAAGCCTCCCCGGATACCTGCCTTTTCCCATTGGCTTTATGACGTTATCAGCTTCTATTACTGTTGCCTGTGGTCTGCTAATTGTCACTTCTATATGAAAAACCGCCCCTCTAGTGACTGCAGGACATATCACCCACCCCGAGCTGGTAAGAGCTTCAGCATTGCATTACAGAGTACAGCCTTTTCATACACTTGACATTTAGAACACGTGTGTGTGTATGTATTAATGCCAGTTGACAATGCTGAGAGCACAGTATCCTGCAGAAAATTTCCATAGCAGGTGGTTTCAATTCATCTGTCAGTGGCAAAATGTGTTCTTTAACTGCCCTACAAAATTTTTGGCTTAAGTAGCATATTAACTCCTGGAATCTAAATAGCTGAGATTTAGTAGTAGTTAGTGCTTGTGGCTTCCTAATGGACTGTGGGCTTTTCTTGTTCTTATTTCTCTTTTTTCTTTCTGAAAAAGCATCTGCCTTTGGGGATCCTCACTTCCTCACATTTGATGGTCTGAACTTCACTTTCAAAGGACAAGGGGAATACACATTGGTAGAATCTGATCTCACATCCTTAAGGGTGCAAGGGAGGACCCAGCAGGCACACTTTCCCAATGGTAAGTTGGTAAGAGAGAAAGCAGTGATGATAAATAACAGCTTCTGAGGTTGCTTGATTCACTGTTTACAGTACTTACCCCATCTTCTCTAGTCTTTTCCCCCTCTCCTTGCCTGGTTCCCAACCTATGGCTAATGTCTCCGTGGGCTGTTCTCCCATTCGCAGACTGATGAACACTTCAAATTGATGTTGTTATCAGCAGAAACATAATTCCTTTTCTCAAAGAACTTGTATGTGTTCTGGCATTCTGCTACTTTAGCACATACACACACTTTATATATCTGGATGCTATATGCTTCCTGTTTTGTTTGTTGTTGCTGTTCTGTTGCCTGTATCACGACCACCTTCCAAATTGAGTTTATTTGATGCAAGGTATCTGGAGGAGTTGGGGTTTTTTTGTGTCTTTCCTTCTGAAGGAACTCAGGCTCAGGTGACAGGCCTGTCTGCAGTGGCCATGCAGGAGAACAACTCTGATGTGATCGAAGTACGCTACTCAGCAGATCTGAATTTGGAAGTCTTGTTGAATCAGAAGGTGGTCAACTTCTCTGAGCAAAGTTGGATGGACCTGGAAGGTTAGTTACAGATATCAGCCTTGAAAGCTCTTCTATTTCTACGGAATCCTCTATAGCTAAAAAAAGAGTCTTTGTGCCTACATTTTCATCCTATTTTCAGTGCACTTTTGAGGTTACAGGTCACTGCAAAAATTAAATGTGGAGTGAAACAAAGGACAGACGATATCCCAGATATTTAGATCTTATTATCCGCATTTTTCAGTTGTTGCCAGATTGAGACAGAAAACAGATGGCATGGACCTTGGTGAAAGACATGGGAAGCATGGAAAAGAATGTGCTCTCCATCCAATCTGCCTTGCTGGCCATGTCTTTATACAGAGAACAAATTCCTCTTGCCTTCAAGACTGATTAAAGCTACTCCATGGACAGGAATATAAACACCAGAGTTATGGGCCACTAATCTCCTTCCAAACAGCTACAGAGGCACACACTGTGGCTGTGCCCCCATGGAGAGATGGAGCAGGGAGATACAGGCCAGGTCAGAGCATCACATCCCATTACTTTGATGCCTTTCAGTATTGCTGGCAGTTAGCATAGCAGTAATACCAACACCGCCAGGAAGAAGCAGAGTCATTAGATTTGTAGAAGCCAGGCATCCCCTCTGCTCAGAAAGAGCAAGTGACAGCCTTTACCAACACTTGGTGCACATCCTGAACTTCTGGGGATGCAGAGAGAAATATGAAGAGAGGAAAATTCTGGAAATAGTACTGAGATGCTTGACTTCAATGCCTGCTTCATCCATGTAATTTTTCAGTGTCCTGTAGAGCAATGACTTCCCTTCTCATCCCAAGGAGGATGAAGAGGATTACTCCTCCTTACTGAAGAAGAGAATTAGTCCTTACTCCTCATCCATTTGCTTTGTGTCATTAGCTATTTTGTCCTCATTCTCTCACCATTTTAGGTCTCTTTCTTCATTCTACGGCTGATCAGAAAGTTACAGTGATGTTCTCTTCTGGGTCTGGAGTGGAGATAAGGGGAAGTGGAGGATTTCTGACCCTGACAGTTCTGCTCCCAGAGAAGTTTATGAATCACACACAGGGTCTCTTTGGGGTGATGAATGGTAACACAGAGGATGAATTTACCTTCAAGAATAAATCAACCATGTCGGTTCATGCAAGTCCCCAGCAGTTGTTTGAGTTTGGAGCTAACTGTAAGTGACTCCTCTGGTTGTCTGTTACTACATTTTCTTCATAAATTCAAAGCTGTTTGTGATCTACAGACCAGAAAATTGTCTGTGCTAAACAGCCTATTTGGAGTGAGAGACAGATGCTTCCCCACTTGGTTAAATGGGTAACATGTCTAACCAAAGTGGATAAAGACAGAATCATGATAAATCCTACCTGTTCTTATCAAATTTTACCAGCAACTGTGAAATCATAGCTGTACATTTATTTCTATTTTTAACCAATTGATCAAACATTAAACTTAGTGCAAAGTTAAAATGCTGCATGCAAAAAGGGAAACAACCTTGAACTGGAAGGAGGACGCATAAGTTGGACAACATAGATCTCTTCTAGCTCTGGCTACGATTATCTAGACAAGTACTTGGCAGAAGGTTGTGTAGGTCTGTGGGCAATGTTACAAATCAATCTCTTTCACTTTGTCTCCCAAGGGGCTGTTGAAAATGGAACTTCTCTCTTTACTTATGACACAGAGATCTTACTGAACGATTATTTTTATGGGGAAAAGCACAATGCCTCCTTTCTGCCAGTGTTCTATCCTTATGAAGACCCTGCTGATCCCTTGGTGGATGAGATGGTCTCACTCTGTGACTCAGACCCATTCTGCAGATTCGATGTCCTGACAACAAGAAGTCTTCAAGTGGGAAATTTCACAAGGCTGTCTCATCAGAATCACAAGCAGCTGGTAGAAAGTCTAGAGCCAGGTGAGACAGCATTAAATCAATCTTCCCTTGCTGCAAGCATCTAAATAGTTAAGGCCATCTGAAGAGGCTATACTCAACAGTAAGTTCATGCATTCGTAAACACTTATCAGAAGTCATCTTTTGTACCAGAAAAAAAACTCTGAACAAGTAGGATAATTAGACCAATATAAAATACAGTTTTTTTTTTAACCATTTCTTCTACTACTGCAGCACTGTATAGTAGAATTCTCATCTTCATTTTCTATTACTTTACCTTGCCATTTAAAAAAATCTGAAAGCATTTCAGTTAGCCTAGAAATTTGTCTTTCTTTGAGCTGTCACACAAATGCCATTTGAACCACTGTGAGATTCACTAGTCCAAAATAACTAGATATTTCTCTTTTACTAGTGATTTCTTGTGGCTGGCTGGATTCCCCAACCAATGGAAGGAAGGATGGAACTAACTACCTACTGGGCTCAGCCATCCATTTTACCTGCAACCAGGGCTATGAACTCACTGGATCAAAAGAAAGAATCTGTCAATCAACTGGAGCCTGGTCTGGGGACTCACCCGACTGTATCTTAAGATCAGGTCTGTCTCCTTTTAAGCATAACAAATCATCACCAGAAATCACCACCATGATCATCATGGGGCAGTCTCAGCATATGGCCCTTGACAAAAGCAACTCTCTTTTTCGGGAAGACATTGGACACGAGATCCCTGCACATCTAGAAATACTGGTATTTAAATCTGAATAAGACAGGGGTATTGGTTTCTTTCTATCTTTATTCTGAGAACCTGCCTCTTCCCAGGGCCTGAGGCTATATGCTCCTCTTTCTGTGTTTGAACAAAAGGATCTTTTTCTCAAGTAGACAATCTAAAATAATTTTCAAACTCAGACTAAGTATGCTAATGGTATCCTGGACTGCATTAGACAAAGTATTGCCAGATGGTGTGAGAGAGCTGATCATTTCCCTCTGCTCAGCACTGCAGAGGCCACAGCTGTAGTGCTGGGGCAGGTCTGGGCTCCCCAGTACGAGAGATGTACTGCAGAGTCCTGCAAAGGGCCACAGAGATGGAGGGATGGAAGTCTCTCTCCTAAAAGGAAAGGCAGAAAGAGCTGGAATTCCTCACTTTGGATGAGAGAAGGCTTGGGTGGGATCCCCATCAATGTCTACAAATACTTGAAGGGAAGGTGTAAAGAGGGTGGAACCAGGCAGTGCCAGGACAAGAGGCAATGGGAACAGACAGAATCATGGGAGGCTCCCTCTGATCATCAGGAAGCTTTTTTGCTGTGATGGTGACTGAGCACAGGTTGCCCAGAAGGGACTGTTGACTCCCCATCATTGGAGATATCCAAAAGCTATCTGGATAAAGTGCTGACCAATTGGCTCTAGGTGACCCTGCTCAAGTGAGGTGGTTAAACAGGATAACCTCCAGATGCCCCTTCCAATAAGCAGCCTCTGATAACAGTGGGCAGACACTGCACCTTTGTCTCTTGCCAAGCATCCTCTTCAATGCTTGTTGGATATGAAGAGAGCAGAGGCTTTCGAAGGACTGTGATATCTCAGCACAGAAGATATTGCTCCATAGCAGTAGAAAAATACTTACGATAAGCAGCAAAAAATCATTACCCCTGCTGTGTCACTATTATAACCTTATCAATTAACCTGGAATTTTCAGACTGAACAGCTGCTAGGCTGCGTCTATAATTCACAGAAAACTGCCTACCTTGTTCAAACCATTTCAACTGGCATTTATTTTTCTGCCGTGAATTCTCCAAGCATCCTCAAGATGGCAATGTTTCAAAGCTCCAGGGTGACGCAGGGCCATACAGCACTCCTAAACACTTTCTGTGCTAATTGCTCCTGAAAGTACTCAATTCCTGCCATTTTCTCCATTTTGAGCACCTTCCAAAAACTTGGGAAGTGCACAACACATCAACAGTGGATTCTCGTCCATACATTTCATCATTCACAGTAATAACAGATCATTTATCAAAGATTGAGATCTTTACAAAGTAAGGCCAGAACAGTGGCAGAATACTTTGCCAAGTTGAAAGCTAAGATGGTTTTTCCATCGCTGCCGTCAGCTGCACACTTACTGGATAGGAGCCAGACAGTCTCAGTAAGAAACTGGACCACTTACATTTATAGAACTAGGGGGCAAAAAGCCAGCCCTAAAAGATCAGAAGGAAAGAGTTAAACAGAACAATGGAGACATGCCATAGTCTTATGGCTAAGCATAAGACAAGAGAAAATGGTTTCTAACAAAAAGAGGGGAAGTTTAGGTTGGATATAAGGAAGAAGTGTTCACACTGAGGGCAGTGAGGCTCTGCACAGGGTGCCCAGAGGTGGTGCTGCCCCATCCCTGCACACAGCCATGACCAGGGGACAGGGCTGTGAGCACTGCTGGAGCTGTGGGTGTCCCTGTGCACTGCAGGCAGTGGGAACAGATGGCCTTCGGGGGTCCCTTCCTGCTTAAACCATTCCATGAACAATGAAATGAATGTTTTTCAGTACATTTCTTCCACCTGATTATAACAACGACATTCTTACTATGTGATATTTGGTGTTGGAGTTCATTTGTAGAATGAGCCCAGATGATCATTTTGTCAGTCCCAGGAAGCTGGAGCACAGCAGTGCTGCCCATTCTAGCAGGATATCATAGTCAAGACAACATAAAATCCAAACTGCATGTAAAGGCCTTCACTAAGCTGTCCTAACCATTGTGCCCCAGTAATGCATTTGTTTCTAGCCTTGCTCCTTCCTCTTTCATATCAGAGGATACACAACTGCTTAACAGTCCAAGAAGGTCCAAGTCTCTCTGGAGAAGACAGGCAAAACAGTCCAGAATTCCTCATGCTTACATTTTAACTTCTAGCATTTTTATGGCATGATATCCACCTGCTTTTCACTAAATACATTTCAATCTCCAGTCTAATACAGTTGAAATCCAGCACTGACTTCCTTGTGCCAATTCTGGATTCAGCACAGTTACAGAAAGCATTTTCACTGTGTTACAAACTGTTTTACTCGTGCTAGTTTTCTTTACTGTTTTCCTCTTTACACAAAAAGATGCTGCTCTTTTGCCAGCACCCATTTCATTAAGCTCTGTAACAGAGGGCCATCTTCATGCCAGGAAAACACTGGAAAAAATTAATGGTCAGTGCTTCCAAGTTTCTGGGAGCCTGAATGGGTGACCACTGTCCTAACCGTGTGATTTGTGGTCAGATTTTTACTTCCAGCATGAACTATTAAAGCACTTTTTAAAATAATGACCTCTTCCATGCTGATCAAGAACACAGGACCCAGCCCCCTGTTACTGCCAGTTTCCAAAGGTGCCTCTTCTCAGTGCTGTGTTCACTGCAGTGCTGCACATTGTGGCACACTGGATTCAAAGTTTGTACTGTAAAACCCCTGATTTGGTTACTACAATATGCTTTCCTCCCTTCTCCCCAAAAAACCTAGAAAAGTTACAATGAAGTCGTGAGGACTCAAATGGGATAGGAAGAGAGAGACAGAAACAAAAGAACTATAGGACAGTTACTGCACAAAATCCATTTCTGTATTTCAAAAACAAATTATGCTTTCAGGCCTGTATGTTTTTACTTTTGAGTTTTGCTTCCTTGAATTAAGGTTTCCATGGATATCCTCTGCTAATAATTACTTCTGCTATGCTTCTAATTACAATCCCACTGCAAGGCTTGCCAGTACCTCAGCAACCTCTCTTCATAGGATTTTTCATGGAGGGAGAAAAAGAAACCATCCAGCAAAAGAAGAAAGGAGAATAGTAAAATTAGGAGTAAAACGTAACTGAAATCTGTAACACCTTCACAATATACACATTTATCCTGTTTGTGACAGACAACGATTTGGTGGTGTTAAGTGCAATTTTTTGTCTCTTTTGTTTTCAATTTTTTCATTTTTAGCTTTCCTTTTCCAGGCTGTGTGCAAATACAACCCTTTTGTGAAATGTTGACAGAAATCCCATTAGTTCTGTGTGCTTTTCTCAGATGAAGATGGAATTGCTATCTGGCTGTTATTTCCAGGAGGTCTGCTTCAAAACATTCTAAAAATCATGAAAAATAGCTTGGGGTTTAAAACTGAAAACAAAGATTTCACTTTAGATACAAATCACCACAAAGACAAACTATCCAGGCCAGTGGTGGTCTCTCATCACTTGACAGAGAAGGGGTACCTGCCTGAGGTGTTCGTGGGCCAGGCAGAAGTTTTGGAGCTTTGTAGAGGAATTACTGAATGAAGAGAAACTGTAAAGCTACTGGATTGGGGAAATGGATGGAAAACCCATCACTTATTGAGGTCGGTAGTCACACAAATATTGCAGATTGATGAAGTCAGTTGCATTTTAGCCACCAGACACCACATCCTCTGCTTGTGTTAGAGCAGCTTTCACAGCCACCTGCCATAACTGGGAGGTTATTTGCTCACCCACAACCAGTTTGTTCCCCAACCACAATGAAAAGCAATATATACAATTTAAAATCCAGTAATGATTACGTTCAAACAAATTGATACGAAGACAAATAACATCTTCCTGTTTCCTTGTTTGCCATTTTTTGTTTCAGACATCAAACAAGTAATTATTCTTGCCTGTGTACTTGGAGTCATGAGTCTCGCTGTTGTGACACGTCTAATTCTCCTATATAGAAAGGACAGGTAAGAATTCAAGCAAGCTAAAAACAAGAAAGAACCTGATAAAGAAATAGCAAGTGCTGTGACCTTCTAAACCATTTCCATCAGCGGCAAAGAAATCAAACATGATCTTCTCCTGCTGCTATATTTTTTTATCCTGGCTGGATATTAGGAAGAACATCCTCTCAGAAATGCAGTCAGGCACTGGCACAGGCTGCCAGGGAACGGTGGGGTCACTGTCCATGGGGTGTTTAAGTAAAGGGTGGCTGTACTATTTAGATACATGGCTATTGGGCAGAATTGGCAGTAGGTGGATGGTTGGACTGGGTGATCTTAGAGGTCTTCTCCAACCTTCATGATTCTATAATCTGATATTTCAAATATCGTGTCTTGATGGTTCTTCAGTCCTGCTAGAAAACTATGATGCAAAGTTGGAAGTTTATTATCGGGGCAAGCAAACATGATTGGTTGGTTGATTGAGAGAGAGAGAAAGAATGGGATTTTTCATCAAAACAATGCATTTGTTGAGTGGTAAGGCTGCCTGTGAGAGGTATTCTACTTCAAGATGGGTGATGCCAACAGGTAAACTGAATCTATCTCTGAAGGAATGCATTGCATGGTGCTGTGATTTGCCACACAACCTTGAAGGTATTCCCACTTCTATGGTTGCCTTGAGAATGCTTATGTTTCTTGTGACATAGAGGTGAAGAGAATTCAAGGTATAGTACTTCACTGCCCATTCTTGGAACATTCCTATCAAACAGATACACTCACTGTATAAACTATTGTACTGTAAAAGAAATCTCTACAACATGTCGTGTGGCTAGTAAGTTCCTCCAGATTTTAACTGTTTGCTTTAGAAGTCCACACATCATTCACTCTGTTGACCAGTTTAACAAGACAAAAACATTTTTGGCCCTATAACCTTCCAACAGATTCATGTCTTCAGAGTCCTTTGAAGCAGAACACACTGTGACACCTGTGTCTGTCACTGAAAATGCAGCCCGCTGATCCTCTGCTCAATCATTAACTGCATCTATCAGCATGCCACAGTGACTACTAAGTTTTGCCTCTCACCTTTGAGTCACATAAGCATCATTTTCTATAGCTCATAGAGAACAGTCATACCTAAATCTCTTTTCTCCCTTCTCTGTACAAAAATAATGGATACTCAACAGATGGGAGATACGATTAGCAACTGATGGTTTTTTGCTCATACACAAAGGACACCTCCTATACTGACCAAATCTCACCTGTTCCAGGTTCTACATACATAACTGATTGATATAGAGCACTATTATTACAGCCTTCTATCCTAATCCTGATCACCAAATGCTATGTTTTAAAATTCCTTTCTCCTTTAGCAAAGGAACACAAAACCAAGTAGGGGTTCTATTTTCAAGTTTTCACCAGCCACGTTTTCAGCCTAGAGAAGTAAGCTGAGTTTCTCAGTCAATCACATTATGCTGTGAGCAGAGATTTAGGGGAGAAAATATCACAGTACTACAAAAAATATGCAGTAACATCATGGTAACCATTCTAACAGTCATCTCTAGTTGTTGTTTTTTTTTTAAGTTTTTTTTTTTACTTTGTCTTTCCCCTCACAAGACGCAGAGCCGAGCAGAAGCTTGTTTCCAAGCATCCAGTGACATCTCAGCAAGGAAGAGCAGAACTTCCAGATGAGTTTTCGATGAAACATGGAGAAGAGGAATAAATGGTCCACAGTAACAAAGACAGAAACAACAGTTTCACATAGCGTGCTATCATTTAATTTCTGCTTCCGATACAATGACTGTTCAATCGCATGGGAAATGCTAACAAGCTTCATGGGATTGTATAACAGCCAACTCATCCTACTGTGTATCATAAGGAAGGAATATGACATGTATTGGTTTCTTCTATCAAACACGTTTCAGACAACAGAACCAAAGTTTTGACAAAAATCCAGAAGAGCTTGTGGTTTCTCTGCATTTTTCTTCTCATCTTTTACTTGCAAGTTAATAAAATGAAAATAATCCTAACCTAAAACACTAACCTTTATCAGAGAAACACACACCTTCTCTAGGGCCATTTGCAGCCATATTAGACAGGAGGGCTGCTCTGAAAGTACCACCTCCTCTTTCACGACACTGGCAGTGCAAGACAAACCTCTGTAATGTGGTGGAAAGCACAGCAACAACAGCAGAACAAAGCCCTAAGCCACAGTAAGTGAAAAGTTACTCAAATGCAACAGCCACAAAACCAAAGGAAAGAAGCTGCTTACCTTCAAAAGGCCTCAGGTGCACAGGGATCTCCAGCAAGCTCCCCTTACCTCCACTGCCAACCCTTAAATGAGGTCTGGGAAGGGGTGAAGCTAAGACTCTGATTACTCAGGTACATTGCATGCACCTGAGCTCCCCTGGGTTGGCCCTGCCTTCCCACCAGGTGCTCAATCACTGCTGCAGGCCGTTCTGCTCCAACCTTCCCACAACTTCCCATTCCGTCCTGTGGCTGTGTGACAGATGGCAGCGGAGGGGCAATCTGACAAATGACATCTGACATGAAAATGCATAAGAAGCAAAGGTGTGGAACTGAATTTCTCCGTGGGGAAGAAATGGCCCCCACTGACATTCATTGACTCTTGGTGAGCATTTATGGGACACAGCAGTGGATGTGAGCACAGTGAGGGGTGGGTGGTGCATTTCAGCTGTGGTGACAGCAATGTGAAAGACATCTTACCTGCCATCCTGGTCCTTAGTGTCAGTGGCACACGGAATACTTACAAACAATGAACACCATGTTAATAATGAAATTCACACAATCAATTTAATGTATCTCCCAAAGTTTGGTCTTCCAGCACTCCTTGGCAAAACCTTCTTTGCTCACTCCACACTCTGCTTCCTTCACCAACCACTCATGCACACAGTTGGTATATGTGTCAGTTGCACAATTTGCTTTCAGCCAGTTTGTTGCTCATAGTCATTCCTTGGTCTTTTTTTTCAGAGCTCTTTTTTTGTCCTAAGAAGTTATTTTTTTTTCTTTCTGTACTCATTTGTATTTCGATTTACTGTATTCAAGATCACCCATTTGCATTATGCAATTTTCTGCTTGTGGTTTGTGGCCGCTGTTCACAAATAACAGCGATGGCAATAACAACAGTAGCTAATAAGTAATGAATCATTTTATACTTCTAATACACGGTCTGAGAGGTTCCTTTCAGTGTGTGCTGTCCCAGCAGAATGTAAAATCTGTACATTTTGTTCTCGCCTGTTGACACAGCCATGATTTCCCTCCAGTTTACGAATGAAAGACCTTAGAAAAGTAGAACCAAAGAGCTGCAAAACTTAGTAATTCTTTCACTGTCAACAAGGGTTTCACAATGCACAACTGGCTTCCCAAACCTTTTGGGTTGCAGGCTGGAGGCACAATAAATTGGCAAAACTGCCCCTTTGAGTATATATTAGGTGACGTGGTATATATGAATCCATTGTTTAAGTATCTTCTTTTTTCTCCTGCTTTTAATATATCTCACAACAGCCAGAAGAGATTTCAGCACGTTTTTCACCTTATGGTTATGTACAATGAGAGCTTTCTGCATACTAAGAATAAGGCATACAGTGTGTATTGATGTAACACCGTAACAAAGCACTGAAACTGTGTTTTGTGGCTGACACGTTCAGAGTAGTAAAATGGGTCTCTCCTTCCTCTGTAGATGTTTAAAGGTGTCATTATGCAGCAAAAGTATGAAGAAGCCGTAAGGACAAGAATGTAATGACAAGGGCTTCAAGCTAAAAGAGGGGAGATTGAGGTTGGGTGTGAGGATGCAATTCCTCACTCAGAGGGCAGTGAGGCCCTGGCAGTGCTGCCCAGAGCTGTGCTGCCCCATCCCTGGAGGTGCCCGAGGCCATGGATGGGCCCTGGGCAGCCTGAGCTGGGGGCAGCCAGCACACGGCAGGGCTGGGGGATCTCTGAGCTCTCCTCCAAGCTCAGCCATTCTGTCATTCTATGATTTGTGTTAGACAAAACAAGTCTAACTTTTCCCTGATTGCTTTCTGTTTGTTTGCTTGGTTCTTTTTTGCTGTTGGTGTTTGCTTTCTGTTATTTTCTTTGTAGCAAAAAAGTGCTGGCACTGCTAAAATGTCTCACAAGTCAGCGAAGAAACCTCTGCAGAGGTCCAGACTATGGCTTCATTATGTATGACCTTGAGAAATAAATAGCTTTTCTGCCCACTTGGAGATAGAAAAAGAAGAAAAGGAAAGCCACCTGAATTTGCATTCACCATTTTCAAATAGAGACAACGAGCTCTCCCCCTCAGTTCTGTGGTCTGTCAGTAGCTGTGTATTTGTCTCTATGTATGCTATGTAACATAGACTCACAATTGTTGGAGCTGGAAGGGACCCCCAAAGGCTGTTTGTTCCCATTGCCTGCAGTGCACAGAGACACCCACAGCTCCATCAGTGCTCACAGCCCCGTCCCCTGACCTATCCAAATCTCCCCCGTTCTATTTAGAGACCATTTCCCCTTGTCCTATTACACAGAACCTGCTGAAAGGTCTGTCCTTTCTTTCTTACAGCCCCTTTGCACACTGACTCTCTCAGCCCGTCCTCGGAGGGGAGGTGTTCCATCCCATGCCTCAGTTTAGTGGCCCTCCTTTGCACTTGTCTATGCACTGCAGGAGTCCGCGTGCTCATCTCCGTGTGCCTACGGCCGTATTTGTATATTTGAGGCCGTATGCATCCGGCTGAGTCCCTACATCGCCCCGCACACCCTCCGGCCCGTGCAGGGCTGTAAAGAGCCATAGCGCAAAGATTACGGCGGTCTTCTCCCCGCCCTCCCCTAAGGGAAGAAAAGATGCGCCGCATCTGCGCGCTGGCAGACAGCCCTCGGGGCCGCCAGGCTGGCACGGCCGCGGGGCTGCGGGGCTGCGGGGAAGGCAGAAGGACGCGGGGGGATGCCGAGAGCTCGGCGCGGCCGGCGGGGCGCCGACGGAGCCGTGCGGGGTTCGCCCGCCGCTGCCTCGCCGGTCGAGAGGCGGTCCCGGCCGCGAGGATCGATCCGCAGAGCCCCTCTGCGGGCGGCACGGCCCGAACCCGTCGGTGTCAAACGTAAAAGCGGCCGCGCCGCGGTTCCGCGCCGCAGCGGGGAGCAGCAGGTTGGGATGTTGGTTTCTATCCTTTCCTGTCACATGGCTGGTAATAGGATCCCTCATCTGCCACTCGGCACCTCGCTGGGGCGCACTTACAGGACACATGCTGTAGGGCCTCCGCTTCCCGCACTTCGCGCTCCTCCCGGCCGCCCGCGACCACCTCCGCTCCGGAACGCGGTGCGGCCCGGCGGCCCCGGCCCATGGAGCCGCCCCCTCTCGCCGCCGTCGTGGCCTTTTCGGGACTGGCGCTGAGCTGCTGCCGAGAGCCCGTTCTGTCCGGTGAGTGAGCGAGCGAGCGAGTGAGTGAGTGACAGCCGGCGGGGACGCGGGGGGGAGCCGGGCTGAGCGGACGGAGCCGCTCGCAGATCTTCTGCAGGGCTGAGCGGCGGCAGAGCTGCGGTCCGTCCCCGAGCCGTGCGGAGCCGCGGCTGGCACGGAGCTCTGCCGTCCGGCAGCACCTCGCTCTGCTGCTAACAGCCAGCCCGGGGCAGCGCGCTGCAGCTCGGTGATCTTTAAGGTCCCCTCTAGCCGAAGTCGTTCTGGGATTTTGTGATCGGGTTTGCGATAACATCCCTTCCTTATCGCCAGTTCGGTGCGCGGTGCCAGGTCCGGAGCGGCTGATCCGGACGGTCCGAGTGTCACAGCCGTCAGATGCGCGGTCCTCCTGGATGTGCTCTGAGTAGCTGAATTTCCCTTATTCTGCTTAATACAGAATTTGCACTGCTTCCTCTAGCTGTGAATAGACACTTGCTCATCTTCACGTTTTGTAAGGTACACTTAGAATCACAGAATGGTTGGAGTTGGAAAGGACCCCCAGAGGCCATCTGTTCCCACTGCCTGCAGCGCACAGGGACACCCACAGCTCCAGCAGTGCTCACAGCCCCGTCCCCTGGTCATGGCTGTGTGCAGGGATGGGGCAGCACCACCTCTCTGGGCACCCTGTGCAGTGCCTCACTGCCCTCGGTGTCAAAACTTCTTCCTTATACCCCTCTTTTTGTTTGAAACCATTTCCCCACATCCTATCAATCCTACCATGTCTGATTACCGGTCCTGGTACCATCAGGCAGTGTTTGTTGCACAGTTGGTAATCCTTTCTCTATTGAAGTTGAAGAGTGTCATCTTTTTTCCGAACACAACTGTGGACAGAACACACTGTGTAAGCAGCCAAGTTTCACAGCAGCTGGACGTGAGCACATAGAGGATACATCCTTGTAGGGGTGTTTGGTTTATAGGCAGCGTAGAGACCTCTGTGCACATCCGTGCTCTGACTGCATACACCCACAGCCACTAAAGGTGGCAGAGCACAAGCAGCTGTGGGGAAAAAACCACAATATTACAATGAGTGAATGTGTAGCAAAGGTAATGGATCCAGGAAGCACAGCCACCTACCTTCCAGTTTGTATTAATTCAGTCACTGTACTCAAAGCTCAGTACTCAAAGCTCAGTCATACCATATTTCTCAGTAATTGAGGGGGGGGTGGAGTGGTGAATGTGTTGCCTATGATTAAAAGATTTTCTGAATTTGGTGCTTTTTGTGTTACAAAGACAAAGAAACTGAAAAGTCTCTGAGAAATGTCAGTTTCATTGAAGAAATCTTGTTTTATACACTCGGTGCAATAGGCTGTCATGCTTAGTTTCTCTACTTATAGCCTTCATTTAATTTCCCACTCAGAAATGTGTTTGATTTCCCCTCTTCCTTTCTCTGTTATCTTTCTGTTCAGCAGTAGCGGATCTCTGTGCTGTGGTTTCCTTCCTTTAAGCTGTTGTTTCACCCCAAACCTTTGTGTAAAGCAGCTCTGCTTTGTGTTCCTTGAGCAGCCATCATGCAAATCATCCAGCAAGCAGTTCTAAGCAGGCTGAGATAGTCACCCTAGGCGCTTCGGGGGATCGTGCTAGTACATGCACACAGCCTAACTCAAAATCCAGAGTTATGAATGGATTTTGGTAGGGTGGAGCCAACGGAGTGGGAAGGAGGCCGGGATTACACGCTGCCAGCTGCTCATTTTGTCATATCACACCACAGCGGTTGTGCAATTGAGCACTCCCTCCATCTGCACAGTGGCTGAGGCCCACGCTGGTAAAATTTCCGGAGGGATTCGGTCTGCCACACTTGACAGTGGAACAACAGATTTAAAACTTCACAAAGAAAACAAATGGGTGTATTAAGGAGCAGAAATTCCTCTGGGGCTACATCATGCATTCTTAGTTCCAGTGATAAAGAAGCTCGGGACAAGTGTGGTGGTGGAACCGTACCTCTGTCCTCTCCCAGGCTGTGCTGATGGATGCTGAAGATGAGGTTTGACCCAATTTCATTGTGACCACTCTCTGCTCTGAACCAACACTAAATATGACCGTTTCGGAGCAGCTGAGGACCTCAAAAGATGATGTGTGTGTGCCTGTGTAGGATGAGAGATTTTTAAACGGCATACAGAACGTCTCCATACTGCGTTGGGGGAACCTTCTGCTTCAGTGTCCTCGTGGCATCACAGCAGGCTTTCACTGGCCTTATCCTCCCCAAAATAATCTATTTTCCATCATAACGTATTATGGAATAAGGTTTTTTTCCTGACCAATCCTATGAAAATATGCAAATGAACATTTGGTTCAATCAATAAAACTGCATCTTCAAAGAAAGCCATTGCGCTACTAAAAATATTTTTAATAATGACCACAGAAGCCATATTTGTCTCTTTGATCTTCTGAAGCTTCTTCTGGTTTTAATCAGCGTTCCCACATGCAGAATTGTGGCAACCTATGATAATAGAATCTCTCTATTCGTGTATCCATAGGGAAACAGAAACGCTCTCATCTGAGGAAGGTAATTGGGTGCTGTGCCCCTTCCATCCGTGGGCCTCCATCGCTGCTGGGGTGTCTTGGCATCGGTTAAGTGGTTTCTGTCCTTTCCTCTGTGCCTTACTCTCTCATTGAAGTGTTTCTGCTGTCTAATTATACCCTTTCAATCAAATTAGAGACTGCAGCATCTGGTTAGTGCCTGTAACTGTTGCCATCTGCACCTAGATACAGTGCTTGCGTTTAAGGAGGAGTGCTGCGATTGCAGGCTGCAGCAAGAGCAAGGAGAGTGGTTCTGGTAGAATGGAAATCACCTGAATCGCTTCTTAAAGCAATGTTAGAATGCATGCATCAGGCAGCTGAGACACAGCCCTTGTTGGACTCGGCCCACACTTATCCACGTACATTTTAGGAACCTTTCCTAATTGCTCCAGCCTTGCAGAACGTTTAAAGTCTCGGTTGTTACACTTCTGCAGAGAAACCTCGTATTTCAATGGCAGCAGTTTTCATTTATCTTTGTTTATTCTTTTATCTGAATATCCTTAAAAGAAAACGCTGCTTCTCACGGGGATGTTGCTGGTAGGATCTCTCCTGCTATCCCTACCCAGAGCAAACAAATAGACAAGTAACTTGCCTATTATTTTTTTCAGTGGACTCTGAATTTTCAATGTCCCACAAAGCTATGTATGCACCCCAGTCGTACAGGAGCATTCTTAAACCATCCTGAATCTCCATCTCTTCAGTCTCCAATTGGTAGCGTCATTGAGTGCGTCTCTGAGCAATGATGGACTTTGAGGAAAGCTCAGAGGGCTTGAAATCAGATCAGAGAGTCACAGGATGGCTTAGATTGGAGGGGACCAACCCCTGCTGTGGGCTGGCTGCCCCCATCAGCTCAGACCTCCCAGGGCCCCATCCATGGCCTTGGAGAGGAAGGATGTTTGACTATAGCTGTTTTCTTTGCTTTTCCTCTCATTTGTGCAGAGGAGACTGCAGAGGAAATAAAGATGTTTGTATTGTTTCCATCACTCATCATTTGGCACAGAATGAGTATTTCTCAGATAACTGGACTTGCCATCGAGGACTTCAGAGCTGCAGACCAACGCATGGATGTCCATGTTAGAAAATCACTGGAAGCCAGTGCAGACTCTGTAACTTCAGTGTTATATCATCAATGCTTCATTCAGGATAGCAGTTAGACTGTTACATTTTGCACTACCTTAATTTTTCAAATGATCCTTCAGTGGTGCCCATGTGGAGTGCAGGCAGCCATACAGTTTCACAGTAACAAAGGCAGAAATGATCATTGTAAGGTCCCTACATTGAAGAAGAAACCGAAACAGATGGAAAAAATTTCTACTACAGCTGCTGTTTGATCTTCCAAATGTTGATCTGGCTCTAATAAAACTAATTGTGAACCTGTATCTCACACAGAACGCTCGCTCACAGTGGACAACCATCCCAGTTTGTTTTCTGCTTTTTGCTTTCTGGTATTTTCCCCTCAGTAGGTACTTCTCTAAACTCAGCAATCACTTACAGGAAGAGTTATTTTACTGCCATGGTTCTGACTGTGATTACTGCTGTTTGCAGGCTTTCCCCAAAGCAGTGGATGCAGCAGTCAGTAGGTGGTTGGTAGAAGGAAGTCATGGTGAACAAAGACAGAGGTGCTGAGTGTGTGAGGGTCCTGCAGTGCTGGGAATTTTATGGGGAACCCTACAAAGTGTAACGCAGTAGATCTCAAGGTAGAAGAAAGTAGGGCTGAGGTTCTTTTTATTGAATGACGGTGCTTACATGAAACGTTTGTACTTCAGTGCTGTGGCAAAGTAACCATTATTGATCACTGAGCACTATTAGCCATTATCCAAATGAAAATTTCCAACTAGATCGCCTCTAAAAAAAAAACAAACAAAAAGTATTTCATTTGATTTTGTTTGTTCACAGCTGCTATATTTCATAATTTCAAATAAAGCTTTGTTGTTTCTTTTCTTCTGGGATATTCAGTGTTTTTTCGTGGTATCTCACTTCCTCCCCTAAAAAAACTAATGAAGCAGAGGAACTTCCCCATAACCCAGGTGACACATTTCCCCCTAAATAGAATCATAGAATGGCCTGGGATGAAAAGCACCACAATGATCACCCAGTTCCAACCCCCTGCTATGTGCAGGTCGCCAACCAGCAGACCAGGCTGCCCAGAGCCACATCCAGCCTGGCCTTGGATGCCTGCAGGGATGGGGCATCCACAGCCTCCTTGGGCAACCTGTTCCAGTGCCTCACCACCTGAGTGAAAAGAACCCCTCAGCCCTGCACAGGAACAACGCAGGTATTGTTGCAGCCATCTATTACCTTGAGAGCAGATTGCTGTAGCTAAGAGGAACAAAGAGAGATCCGGCTCTTCCTTCCACACCACGTCCTCAAAGTACTAAAAAAGAAAAAAGGCTGAAGATGAAAACGAAAGGCGGTTGCTGCTGCAAGTTAAAGCACGGGCCAGTCTTAGCAGATCCTGCAAGGGCTGATGTTAACTTCTGTTCAGTCTGTGTGCCAGATTGTGTTCAGGTACTGTAGCATTCCTTACATTGCTGGGGAGATGTTCGTACACATTGCTTCGAGTTTGGAACTGAAAAGCAAGAAGAGTCGTAGCACTAAACTGATGAAAGCAGCTTTCATCAGTTTATGGCCATGTTTGTCCCTCCTCACAACTGCTTTGTTATACCATACGTTAGTGTGTCCATCCAGTTTATGTTTTCCTCCCCTTTCCATCAAATTCTGCTATTTATTTTGCTGCCACAGGAAAGCTGTGGTGTCCATTTCAAAGCAGGAGAAGCGCTGAAGGACAGTGGCACCGCCGGTGACTCAGTGTCTTTTTTTGTATGTTTACACAAATGTTTGTGGTGACTCAAATACTGGAAATTCAGATCTGCGTTTTCAAGGAAATGCACATAGCCCACCCGCCCTGCTAACGAGGCCGGGTTAATTAAAGCGAGGAGAAGTGTTAATCTGAAGCTTGTTTTTTGCTCAATCAGATAAGTTTCTCGTCAGGAGCGCCGCGCCAGGGCCAGGTGCTGTGCTCTCCCTTTCCTTCAGGGCACTGGAGTAGAATATCTCTGCAGCTGTTCCATGAGAATGAATGCTATCAGATAAAAAGAGAGAATGCTGTCAGATTATATGGAATGCTGCCCAGCCTGCAGCTAAGGACAGACGTTTGTGACTTCCCCCAGGAACGCTACCAGCGCAGGGCCATGCTGATGGCCACGTAAAACAGGATAACAGTTTAATTATATCACAGAGTGTTGCATTTTAATACTATTTTTTAATAAATTCATGGATGATAAGTGTTATCAAATAAAATTGACTTCTTTATGTTCTTTCTGGAACAGGTTGCCCAAGGAGGCTGTGGATGCTCCATCCCTGCAGCCATTCAAGGCCAGGCTGGATGTGGCTCTGGGCAGCCTGGTCTGCTGGTTGGTGACCCTGCACACAGCAGGGGGTTGAAACTAGATGAGCATTGTGGTCCTTTTCAACCCAGGCCATTCTATGATTCTTTATGGTGATTGTTTCTGGAAGATTGGATCAGAGTAGATGTCCCTCTTCATTGTAGAGGAGTTGGACTATAGATGAGCTTTAAAGGTCCCTTCCAACTCAAACCCTTCTGTGATGATTCTGTGAGAACCACACAATGACTGATGTTGGAAGGGATCTCTGGAGGTCATCTTGTTCATCCCCTCACCTCAGGCAGGGTCACCTGAAGCAGCTTGCTCAGGAGCATACTCAGATGTGTACTGAATATCTGCAAGGAGAGAGAATCCATCACCTCTCCGGTAGACCTATTCTAGTGATCAGTCACCTTCATAAGGCATCTTTTAAAGAACTTTTAAAATCAGGGTATAAATGTTTGCAAGATTCACACCTACAAAATCTTTCATTTTGTGAGGTAGGGATGTTCACAAACATAGTTAATTTGGAATGAGATCTGGGCAGAGTGCTGATAAGTAGCAGACTGATAACGTCGTGTACTGTCTTGTTTGGAAGATCAGCAACTTACAAATTCAACCTAACTAGTGAAACACAGAGAAAGCAGTAAATGGTGTGATTTTTTTTTTTTCATTCAGAGTATGTACTTGATTGTTTTAATCACACTTCAGTCCTAACCAAGGTGTCTTATAAAGAACTGAGTAAAAATCATAGAACCATAGAATGATTTGAGTTGGAAAGGACCCCCAGAGGCCATCTGTTCCCACTGCCTGCAGTGCACAGGGACACCCACAGCTCCAGCAGTGCTCACAGCCCCGTCCCCCTGTGTGCAGGGATGGGGCAGCACCACCTCTCTGGGCACCCTGTGCAGTGCCTCATTATCCTCAGTGTAAAAACTTCTTCCTTATATCCTGTTTAAATCTCCCCTCTTTAAGTAGTGAAATCATAACCCCAATAATAGGAGTTCAGCCCTATGAGAAAATTTAGAGTGCAAACAGCATCCTCAGTTGCCTATACAGTGGAGGAAGTCTGTTAGTGAGAGGAAACTGGAGTCTTGGGGATGGGAGAGAGGGCAAGGGAAGAACAAGTAAACACCAAATCTACATATTTTCTCTCTCTTTCCATTTCCATTTCTTCCCAGAATGTTATACAGCAAATGGGGCTGATTACCGTGGCACTCAGAACCAGACCTCCCAGCACGCAGGGAAGCCTTGTCTCTTTTGGAATGAGACCTTTGAGCACCCTTACAATACTTTGAAATATCCCAATGGGGAAGGAGGGCTCGGTGAGCACAACTACTGCAGGTAAGGACCATCTCATTGCTACCAACGTTGCCTCGATGCAGCTTTAAGCACTTGGCACAAATCAGAAGCATGTCAGAACCATGAGTATCTACAGGTCCTGTTTTATCCTGCGATCAAAACCCTGAGTCTTTGGCTCAGCACACAAGAACCATTTGTAGAATAATAGAGAAGTTATGTTTGAGGCATCACAGCAAGCTTCTGGTGTGTTATAACTACAGTGATTTGAACATCCTGCCCACTTCTATTGTTTTCTTGGCATGTAATTGCAATGGGTTAAATGTTAGAACAAAAATAGTGTGAAACTCAGGTTCAGTAAGATTTATTTTTACGTGGTATTTAAAGATCACTGATTTTTCACTCCCTCGCTCTCTCTTCTTTTTTTTCCCCCAGGAACCCTGATGGAGATGTCAGCCCATGGTGCTACATTGCAGAGCACGAGGATGGAATATATTGGAAATATTGTGAGATTCCATCCTGCCGAAGTAAGAGAACCATGTAATTAGTTCAGGCCTGCGTCTCTGCTGAGCGGAGGTTGGCAGTAATACAGCAGTGGGTAGCGATTTTCCAACTGAAACTAGGACAAGGCCAATCAGCTTATTTTCATTTGCAGACTAAGCAATATTTGAAACGGATCTCTGGAGTTAATGACAAGGTTGCTGTGTAGTTGTTTCCTCCATTGCTGCTCTCTTCATCTCTCAGAATTACTGGCTTACGTTATTTACATTAAAATAGAAGATGGGGAAGCACTCAAAACATATGGAGTACTTCTAGTTTTTTTTAATCTGATGAAATACACTGTTAGTTTAGTACAGTCTAGAGGAGAAAAACGGATAGGAAATGATTAATTAGGTTTTCAAAAAGATGTATATGTCTCCATCACTTGCAGTTCATTTGTTAAATGGGTAGCGCTAGCTTGATGTGAGTAGCACACACCTATGGAACTGCTAGGAAGAAATAGGGGCAGTAGAAGTGGACACAGGGAAAAGATGAATAATTCAGATTGCTCTCAAGTTATTCATCTGAACATTCCTTCCAGCATCTGATATAACCAGTGTATGATACTGCTTACCTTATCCAAAATGCGTTTCTTCTTTCATGCTTGGTGTCAATACGTTCCCAAATTTTCATTCCTGGATGCTCCAGGATAAATTCTGAAGAATCACATTTTAAACATATGACTCAATATTAACACGCATAACTGAACATTTTATTAGGTCTGATCACTGATATATTTTTCTCCTAACTTCTGTGCAAGTACTCTCTATGTCCAAGAGATTGCCTCTGCATACATTGTTAAATATCAGAGCAGTTGTCCCGATGTCAGCATACTTCTGATTTAAGGGAGGACCTTTCAGAAGGCCTCCCATAATTAATAAATTTGTCTGGGTCCCAAATTAAAGAGTTTGCATTTTCTTTAAAGATGACAGATTTCAAGTGAAGTCTCTGGATATGTCACCAGCAAGGCAAATTCTCTCCATTTGTCCTATGCAAAGAATCCTTGTAAAACAAATCTCACTCACTTTCTCTGTGATGGGGGGATGAGGATTTATATTTGGACGCTTACTTGCACAGATAATCCAGATTTATATTTACAAAATACCCTTTTGACCAGTAGCAGCTGCTTCGAGCATTGCGCTGAAATTGGATACTAGAAAAAGGAATTATAGCAACAAAACGTACACTGCAAGTCCATCCAAGCCTTAATGCAAACTTCATGGTTTATGACGTTGTGTAATTTAAAAAAAAAACTTATTCCTTACTGTATGTCTGTTTTCAGTAAGCACAGTGATAAACCTCAGCCCCATCAAAACTAACAAACCTGTGAATTGCCTCATGCTAAACTGAGTTTTGTGGTGGAGTAAGAAAGCAATTTTGTAAAGAACACTCATTGCAATGTTTTGGGGAGTTAAAAATTTGTGTCCTGTAAGCAACGTTTCCATAATTATGTCTGCTATTAGAAAAAACATGTATAACTTAGCTACAAACAATACATACGCCAGTGTAACACCAACAACATGAAACTTCTCTGTTCCCTGGAGAGATTTGCATACAGTGATTCACTGCAGCTACAATTAAGCGTCTGTGATTTTATCGTGCCTTATTCACATGTACTTAACATAGAATGCTTCATTCAGAAACGCATTCTGCTCTTGTAAACACGCTGAATTTTAGCAGTGGTAGATGAGAATGGCTGCCATCGTGCAAAGGATGGTGGTGGTCCCAGTAGGGTGGTGCCAATGGGTAGTGCCCCACTAAGGGCTCTTTCCTTTCCTCCTTCTCCTTTTCTCAATGTCTTGTGTGCTGGTGTGGGTATAAACAAATACAAGGGGAAAAAAAAAAACAGTTTTTGAAGGTCAGAGGAATTAATCAGTCAAAGAAATATTTTTATTATCCATATAAATGTATAATACATACACACAGGACTGTGGGATACCCTGGGTTGGAAGAGTCCTTGGGACATCATCGGATCCAACCTGCTGCCCAAAGCAGTCAGATAACACCATTACATTTGTACCATCTCTGCTGATTAACTTCCACCAGCAACACAGCAGTGTCTCAGGTTTAGGATCAGCCCATCAGTAGCCAGAGGGAGAAGGGATGCAGCAAAATCATGTATGCATGTATGGTAGTCAGTATTTCCTGTGTTGTCTCAGGTCATTTCATCATTGGATGTGGACCTACTCAAGTACTCCTAGCTCTCTGTGGAGCACGTAGCCATGAGGTTCTGTACTTTGTTGATTTAATATCAAAAAATATTTGCTTGGAAATTGCTGCTCAGAATTGGGCCAGACTGGTGATTCTCCATGAACAACTGCTTATTCCAAACCACGTGGAGGATTTTGTTTGCTAGATGTGAGTAAGCTGAAAGCTCACTGGGACACTAAGGAGACTAATTGGCTTTAGGATTTTACCCAGCTGCTGTGCTTTATTTAGTTACAGAATGCACAAAGTTTTCAAAGGTTGAGTCTGGTTTCTTTGCATGGGAAACACTGAAGGACTAATCTTCTGGAGACATGGCTGATGGGTCTCACCAATAAAGCTATTAAGTAGATATATATATTAATATATGGTTTTAGAAATCCCAGGTCCTCTAGGAAAAGGAGCTAGACTGGTGGCTAGGAGTTGTTTTCTGGGCAGTGAAATAATGTGCTTTACAGAAAACTGAGCTCTCTGAGAATTATCTGTCCAGATGTACCCAGCTGGGTGGGGTTGTAAATGGGAATTTCCAAAGGTATGTTAAATCAGGCTGTAACTTGAATTCGCTGTACTTAGAAGCTTGCTGCTGCAAGGCATATCCAAGCCATAAATCCATGCAAACATTTAGTGTTGAAAGTGTATCATTCTTAGGAAAGAAAATTATTTTATCAACAATATTTGAAGTAACATGATCTAAGAATTAAAAAAAAAAAAACCAACACATACTTGAATTTGATTCTTCCCAACTTTGTTCTTTCCTTTGCTCTTCTTTCTAGTACTGTAGTCATCCTCAATTGCAGATCACTGAGAGCTATTCCAAAAGATTGGGTAAAAGATCATCTTTGTTAGAGTGGGACAAACAGAAGTTGTGAATTTAGGGAACTGTTTCATTGCACACGTGGGGAGGTGTAAGGAAATTCACCAGCAGGACTTCCCAAACCAAAGCAGAACTGCTTTCAGGGCTGCTGTTACGAGATGGCTCAGCTGAGAAAATATCATTGCACTCCTATTGAATGCATATGGAAGGACAGAAATACTGAGGCACTCAGTTTGCTAAAACAAAAGGAAACAAAGCAAAATGTAAACCAAAACTATGATGATTTCTGGATGTTCCTACTGACTGAATTATTCAATTTATTTCTATTTCTATAATTCTTTTCTATTTCTATTTCATTCTGAGTGTGTGAGCAGACAGTTAGACAAGGGATAATTTTATGCCCTTTGCACAGAAGCACTCCACACTGTTTCTCTAGAAGTCATGGCTAAATTCCAGTGATTAGATGAAAAGCACAGAAAGAAAACAAAACAAGTTATGCACTGAAGAGAAAAATCTCTCTTTATGACCACCCATAGTGATCAGTGAGCCTTGGAACATTGGTAGGACAAGGGGAAATGGTTTCAAATTAAAAAAGGAGAGAGTTAGACTGAATATAAAGAAGATGTTACACTAAGTGTGGTGAGGCACTGCACAGGGTGCCCAGGGAGGTGGTGCTGCCCCATCCCTGCACACAGCCACGCTCAGGGACGGGGCTGTGAGCACTGCTGGAGCTGTGGGTGTCCCTGTGCACTGCAGGCAGTGGGAACAGATGGCTGCAGGGTATTGCAGGTATATATTGCTGTGATGCTCTTTCATCTCCTGTCATTTATTCCTGGGAAAGTTTGGAAAACATGACATGGAGTAATATTTCTCACGGTGTAAAACCAATACAGGAGAATACAGAGAGCTGCTTAGTAACAGGGGAGTAGTTATAGTGGATGGTGTCTAGAAGAGAGGTCAGGCAGTGGCACGGGCTGCCCAGGGAGGTGGTGGGGTCACCATCCCTGCAGGTGTTCAGTGAACGTGGAGGGGTGGCACTGGGTGCCATGGCTGATGGGCATGGTGGGCTGGGTTGGAGTTGGGCATGATGATCACAGATGCCTTTTCCAACCTTAACGTTTCTATGACTGTTGTCTGTTATTCTTGCCAGTGCCAGGGAATCTGGGCTGTTACAAGGATCATGGAGAGCCACCTACTTTGACTGGCACCAGTGAGACCTCCAATAAACTTACTATCCAGGCATGCATCAGTTCCTGCCGAAGTCAACAATTTAAGGTGATTTCTTTGACATACATTTACAAAATGTTTTAAGAGACTAAACCATGGGCGTCCAACCTTTTGGCATGCTTGGGCTGCACTGAGTGAAGAGGAGTTGCCTCGGGCTGCATAGATGCTGCTCTAGGTGCTCCAGGTGCCCTCTATTCCAGCTTTCTTGCTGGTTTTAAGCAGGATCCTAACAGCTCAGTCTGTGGTGGGACCTCTGACCACAGACCAATCAAGCTTCTCCAAAGCACATGCATTCTGCTGCCAGCTTGCTCGTTCCCACAACCTCCTGCTGTTACACCTTTAAACATGACCCCTCCCTTCCTTATGCATCTTTGTTGTCAAAGTTTGCAGGCATGGAATCAGGTTATGCCTGTTTCTGTGGAAATAACCCTGACTACTGGAGATACGGGGAGGCAGCCAGTACGGAATGCAACAGTGTTTGCTTTGGAGACCATACTCAGCCTTGTGGTGGGGATGGCAGAGTCATTCTTTTCGACAGTAAGTATTGAAACAGGCTGAGCTTTTCTCAAAGGAGAGGCCTCAAATGCTGAGCAAATTAGGGGAAAGGGCTTAAAGGCAATGAGAACTGTTGAGCAGAAAAACACCTAAATTCGGTATAAAATAAAGCTGCTTTCCATTTCAGCTTAAAATTCCCATCCGTTAATAATGTGAAATAGCTCTTCAAAGAAGCAATGCCTGCAGAGATTGTCTCTTACTTCTCCAGAGATGGTGCTAACTCTGCTCTCACAAACACTCTGTTTTTCCTTATTAGTCAGTCACACAATGCAAAGCAACAGAAAAGAACTGTGCTGGGGAAGGGTGTACAGCAAAGGTACAAACAAGTCAAGTTTGCTATTTGATCATCACTGATTTCATAATTTCTTATACATGGAAATCTTCCTTCCTACTACTTGATGGCCACTGGGGATCTCTACCAACTCAAGTCGTTCCTTGATTCTACGATACTATATACTATATACTATATACTATATACTATATATATATATAGTATACACTATATATAGTATAGATACTATACTACATATAATATAGATACTATACTATATATACACTAATATATACTATATTTTTTCAAATTCTCCCCCAATGGAACTTTATACTGCTTTCCATATTGCACTAGCATGCAGGCTCATACTGTTATATCCACTGATTCCTTCTGCTCTTGGCCTCCTGAATTCACGATGAGTAGAAGCATCCTTTGTGGCATTTCTGCTTTGAAATGACCGAGGGCTCAGCCAGCTGTTACCCCGAGCACCTGCACTGTCTTTTCTGGTGAGCAGAAAAAAGAAGTCATTTTAGTACCCACCACCTGTTTGGTTTTGCTGATTAGCAACACCTGCTCGTCTCATTCCCCTTCCCCAAGGTCACTGACTTCTAATCTACAGATTGTGTTGTACCCCCAGAACCATCACTCCTGCTACCTGCTGGCTTCCTGAGCTCATCATTTCCAAGTCCTTTGTACACGCAACACTGTCTTATCCTTTTTCTGTCTCTTCCCCACCTGCAGAGTCCTGTGGGCCTCAGAATGGAGAAGAGATGGGGACAGTAAAGATGCAGTGGCAGGCATTGAAGAGTTCTGTGTCTTTAAACTAAACTTTTTTTTTTTTTTCACCCATCTGTAACATTTACCTATGTGTTTATGTGCTGCTGTCATGGCCTAAAGCTGTAACATTCAGACCCACAGCACAGAACTCTCCCAGTTCTGCATAGAACTGGGATGGGAAGGCTGCCCAGACTGCTGTGGTGCCCCATCCCTGGAGGCATCTCAGGTTGGTTGGAGCCCTGAGCAACCTGAGCTGGTGTGGGGCAGCCAGCCCACAGCAAGGGTTGGGGCTGGGTGAGCTTTAAGATCCCTTCCAACCTAAAAAAGCTATTCTGATTCTCTTATTCCATTTCCATTCCATACGGGGAGCTGCTATACTTCGTAGAGCACTAACCATTAGCATTCATAATTAATATTACCTACTTGAAGAGCACCTTGCGTTTCAGTTGTTACAAACAGCCCAGCCAACTGTGGCAACACCTACAGGCCATTTGCAAAGAGCAAACGACACCCCACCGTCCAACTTCAATTCTAGCAATACAGTCTATTCAAACAATTCAATCTACTCAACTACATCACCAGCTGTTAGCACGGAGTGAGTGCCAAACACAGATTCTCTGTGGGCCTTTGTACCTCGGTGGGATCTTTCACATTCTTTAAATTCTCCTTCTTCCATGCACTTTCAGTCCCTCTGTGGGGTCTTTTATAGTGCAGCACTGGTGTGAGGTTTGCTGCTATGACGAGGCCGTGCTCCAGAAAAAAAAAGAGGAGTGTTTTCACTTTATTTTCTGGCAGACGTGCTCTACTTTTTCTCATTTCCCCAGCTCGCTTTTAATTTGCATTTATTAGAGGCCTTGCTCAGAGCCCTGTGAAAACTGAAACACTTCAAAATGTGTATTTACTTTCTCCACGGACTCTATTACAGTGCTTTAAGCTTTCAGAGAGAAGACCTCTATGGGGGAGTGATCATTTTGATTCAAATAGTTCTGTCTGAAATATACTATTTCCCATTGAATGTTCAAGAGATATATATATATATAAATACATGCATCATTTGTGTTGGAAGGGACCTATAAAGGCCATCTGGGCCCATTGCCTGCAGTGCACAGGGACACTCACAGCTCCATCAGTGCTCACAGCCCTGACCCCTGACCATGAGTGCCTCCAAGGACATATATATGTGTGTGTATATATATATATATATGTATGTATCAAGTCAGTTGACTGGCATTAAACTTCCTCTCTAGATTCATTGAATAGGTCTGCACTATGACCCTGAACAACCATTAAGGAATGTAAAGTGTCACTGGGCACGTATTGGTACTGAACTTAAAGGATCGGGTCATAGCAAGTAATCTCATAGATTTGCATTAGACTTCATAACAGGCACTTATTCAAGTTACTTCAGTAAGGTTGATCAGTAATTGGAGATAAGGAGAAAGGATGTTTAGAAGGCACAAGAAACGTTCAGAGATTATTAATGAACTAGAGCATCATTCACGTGAGGACATTATTTTGCTCTGAGAAGAGAAGGCTTGGGGTTGGGTTACTAATGTGGATAAATACCTGATGTGAGGGTGTAGAGACAAAGCCAAACTCTTCTTGTGGCAGTAATTGTGTGTCAGAGCAAGGGGCCAGAAGGAACGTATCCCAAAAGCCATGTAATACATTGCTCCCAGTGTTGTGGAAGGAAATAACCTGAGGCTGAGAGACACTGGAGGAGCAATGCCCTAATGCATAAGGCCCACCAGAGTGGAAAGCTGTGTGTGATGGATGTATTGCCTGCACTGGTTTCTCTTTTTTAATTTCTTTTCCCTCTCCTCTTTGTTTCACAGCCCTTATTGGTGCCTGTGGAGGGAATTACACTTCTGCTACAGCTGTGATCTATTCCCCAGATTTTCCTGACACTTATGGCACAGGCAAAGTCTGTTACTGGACCATACAAGTCCCAGGAGCATCTCAAATCCTCTTCAGCTTTGTCCTTTTTGAAATCAAAGATGCTACAGACATGGTGGAATTGCTGGATGGCTATACCTACCATGTTCTGGCTCGTTTTAATGGGAAGAATCGGCCTCCGCACACCTTCAACATCTCCTTGGATTTTGTTATTTTGTACTTTTTTTCAGATGAAATCAACCAAGCCCAGGGATTCGCTATCAGATACAGAGGTAAGAGGTCAGCCTTGTTCTTTGTGCATTTCAGTCTGTCATTAAAGCATGCGATTCACCCAAAGCCTCCAGTCAGCTGTGTGTCAGCCACAGCAACATTTGCATCTTCAAAAAGTCAATCCTATATGCACCTGCCTATCTGTACAGATAAATAAAATTATATGGAAAATAAAAAAGCTGGAAAAAAAAAACCCAACCCAACAACAACAGTAATAACAGCAACAAATAGTAGTCCAACAGCACCTTTGGTTCAACTGAGCTCTTTCCAGCGGTGCGCTTCAATTATCTAGAAAGTCATCAGGAGGAAACACTGCAGCCCTTCGGTCCCACTGCTCTCATCTACAGCAGTGGAAAGAAAAATTCTGAGAAGCCCTTCAGGGTGAAGCCCAAGTCTGACATCAGACAGAACGTGCTGCCTGCAGTTCCATAAATGGCCCAGAGAGAAGCACGTCTCTGTAAAGTACAAAGTAAAGCCCAACTAATTTGTGTAGAAGTTGTTGATGTTGAATCACACTGTTGTGTTTTCAGCTGTGAAGGACAACGTGCATCAAAACAAGATTGCAGCCAATCAGAGCCTTTCAGAGAAGAGAAATGAACACACAAATTTCAGCATCAACGCAGCTCGATCATCAAAGATACTTTATGTCATCACGACCAGTCCGAGCCATCCCAGCAGCTCCATGCCTGGTAATGTCATCTCCAGTTAGGATGAGATTCATTCGTTTGCTTTGTTACTTACTTTGTAGAAGTAGTGAAATCAAATAGGAAGTCAGAGCACTTCAGTGACCATGGAGGTGGCAAAAGGTGCTGGAAAAAAAAAAGAGCATGCATTGATAGAGTCTCGAATTAGCTTGGATACTGCATGCAGCTCAGATATCCCAATGCACAAAGCTGCTGCAGTTCTACAAAGAGGGTTGTAGTCACAGATGGAGCAGGTGAATGAGTGGGGGAGGTGCCACTGAGGTGTGCTCTGTGTCTGGAACGGGCATCTTTACATTTGAATTGGAAATAACTCTCTTCCCTTTTCTTTTTCCCTTTTTCCCCATTCCTTTTTTTTTTTATTTTTTCATTCTTCTCTCTTTCTTTCCTGTTTCCTTTTCCATCTCCTCCTTTCCTCTTCCGTTTTTCTTTTCCAGAGTGGACAATATACAGTCTCACAGCACTGCTCATCCTAAGCGTTACAGCCATACTGGCCAAGATATTTCTCCACGTCGCCATGAAGTAAGTACAGAGCAGAGCTGTCCCTGGTGAACTGACAATCAGCTCCGTCCTCCCTCGTGGTACACTTCATTTCTCTGCCTCCTGATGCCTTCAGATTGGTCAGATTCAAAATCAAGTTGTGTGATCCATATTTATATCCTCAGGAGTATACGAAGTACCTCTGTACAATATATACATAATGTGTGTGTATACATAGAACCATAGAATGGTTTGGGTTGGAAGGGACCCCCAAAGGCCGTCTGTTCCCATTGCCTGCAGTGCACAGGGACACCCACAGCTCCAGCAGTGCTCACAGCCCCATGCCCTGGTCATGGCTGTGTGCAGGGATGGGGCAGCACCACCTCTCTGTGTGAGCTGTGCCTCGCCGCCCTAATTAATATTGACTTTCTTTTAATTAAATATTGAAAATGATTCCAAAAACCCCACAAATGGAGGACTTTGTATTCTGGCATAACACACAGTGTAACTTTTTACCCGATTAAAAAGCTGATTTTATTACTATCTTTCTACACCATCGTTTGGTCAAAAACTAACCTGCCAACACTTCAAATCCTGGTACAGCTGTGCAATATGCTGGGGGAAAATAAGTGTCATACATCTAGTGGAACTTGTCAGCATTACCAGTACAAAAATAACGTTAACACAGTAAGAATAGCAGCTTCCCTTGTACCTTAGCACTGATCAGGAGGTAATGCTTGTTTCCTAGATCCCATCAGATCCCACCTGCAAATGAAATAGAGGATTCCAGTGAGGTTACTGCTGCTGGAGAGATCTGGAGTATATTCTATCGGCCATCCACATCAATATCCATCTTCAAGAAACAGCTGCGAAGCCAACAAGACGATTGCAATCCACTGGTGGGAAACTGAAGTGTCTTTTATTTTACAGGAACCGACCTTCTTAAAAACCAGGTGATTTGGGAATAACCTTTTTTTTTTTTTCCTCCCGCTCTCATACTTGTCTTCCCAAAAGTCAATTCCCAAAGTCCTCTGTGTGACTTTGTCTGTCTGCTGTTCTCTTTTGTATACTGGTGGCAATGGATTTAAGTGATGCAATAATTTTCAAATATCTGGAGCTCATCAAATCTGCAGTGCTGTCAATTACTGCGAGAAGAAAGCATTCCCCTGCTCGTGAAATTAAAGCAGAGCTACATTTTGAAGACTAATGCCCCTAATTGCCAAAGAACTGAAACATCAGCGGGGATTTGATCTGCGGAATAATTTCTCTTTGCAACAGACAGCATTAACTATTTTTTCTCTTTGGTAGAAGATCTGTTCACCTACAGTGCTGACTTCTCATCCCACCACTGGGGATCAGCAGCGAGTGTGTCAGCCTCAGCAAGTCCAGCCCTGTGAGATAATTAAGAAAATAATGACAGCACAGGTCAGATAAGTTGTTGGGAACAGTTGGCATTCATGAGCAGCTCCTTCAGCTGTGGCGGAGTGAATGCAGTGAGAGCCATTGAAGTTCTGTAAATCTGGTCAGGACAGAGGGTGTAAATATGAGTTTCAATGTACTGCTGCTCAGTAAGACAGCAGACACGTGAGCACGCAGACATGCTCAGGGTGTTTGCCAAAGGTAACGGAGACAAGAGAGAAAACCGGCCCAGAGTTTACATTCAGGATTTGCCCTTCTGTTATCAGCGTGGAAAGCTTCTCCCTTCGTGAGGACCGTCGATTTCATTGTAAGAAATGGGGCGTTTAAAAATCAAACGGCGCCACACCGTGCCTTGCTGCTCCGAAAGTAATGCCTCCTGTTTCGTGGCGTCGGCGCAACTCGTGGCTGCTGGTGGTGGTGGTGCTACAGCAGTAGAGGTTGAAACCTCCCACCAATATCCCGTTCCATCGCTGTGTGACAGATGGCAGCAGGGGGGCAACTCTGACAGGACGGCGTCTGATGTGGAAGTGTGTATAAAGCAAAGATGTCTCAATGAATTCTTCCATGCAGAAAAAAAATGGCCCCCATTGACATTCGTAGATGCTTGCTGAACGTTTCTGGAGATCCAGCAGTGGATGTGAGCACAGGGAGGGGTGGGTGGTGAGTTTCAGCACAGCAACAATGGGTCACTTCTGCTGGTGCAGGCTTTTATGTGCACAGCATGCAGGCTCTTGCTCATCACTGGTGAGAATGCATAGGTAATAGCGGTGACTGTGTTGAAAAATAGTGCTTTATAGCTGAGAATTTCCTCTGTCAAATAGTGCTATTGTGCTCTTTGTATCTATTGTAGTTTGTATAGAAATAAATAGGAGGCATTACTTTCAGAGCAACCTACACAGATCTAGACTTTGCCTGAACTGAATTAATTCCAGCTCCATTTATGTAGCCCAGATGAGTGCCAGAGACAGCTGAACAATTGCACAATAAGTGCTTAACAGAAACAGAACTTCACTAAGCCAGCAGTTATGGAATTGTTTATATCAAAAGTGGAATATCATGGAAGCAGATAGTAATTTCTTGCATAAGCTGTTGGAAAGGTTACAGGAAAAGTTAATCACAGTATTGCCAATGATTAAGACAGCAAGAATTGTAAAGTATGTTGGTTCTCTCTTACATGTTGGACTAAAAAGCATTGACTCTTTCAGACTTAAGACATCGAAAAATGCCTTCTTACCAGTCAGTGTTTACAGAGACCTGTAGCAAAACAGTTTGCTTTCTATCCGTGCTTAGTCTGGTTCACTAATGGAAAATGCAGAGAGAGTCAGAGAATAAAATCACATCCCAAAGAGTTACGCTGTGAGCACAGCGTGAGGAAGCTTTGCCTTCTTTTCTTACCAAAAATCCTTCAGCAGTCTAACCTATGCAGTCAAAAGAAAATTCATATAGCACGTAATTAATGCCAATAACTTGAAAGAATACCCAGGGGCTGATTTCTACCTACTGCAAAAGTAAGGACAAAATAATTTTTACATCTCTTCACGCTTCAGTGGTACAGTTGTACGTGGCCAACGTAAATGGCACACATGTAAATGGCACACATGTAAATGGCACTTTATCACGTTTGCTATAAGGGTTTAGGAGAAGAAGAAAAGCCTGACATGCACAACTGTTGTAATCCCACACGATTCAGCACACAGAAATGCCTCTGTGACACCAGCAGCTGACAGCTGCCCTGAATACCACGTTAGCGTTTGCAGCATTGACTTCGACAAACAGAAAATGACTGCAGAACAGGAATTTGTTTGGACCTTTACCTGAACGGCCTTTTGAGCTCTTACCCAGCAGTTCCCTCAGTTGGACAGGCTGCAAATATGACATGGGTCACAGCTTCAAATGCTTTGCCAACAAAACCATCACAAGGAACCACCTCTCACACACATTCCAGCCCCTGTCCTGGTGCCTTCCTTGCTGTGTTGTGCTGCTATGGTTGGCTACGTGGTTAAAATTACCATCGCTTTTTCTTCCTGAGGTTAGGGTAGAGTTGGATAGGATGGGATAGCATAGTGTGGGGTAGGATAGGATGGAATGATCAAATGGAAAAAGGGAACAGGAGAATAAAATAGCTCAGTTGGAAGGAACCTGCCAAACATCATCGAGTCTTTGTGGCAGACCAATAGTTAGAGCATGTTGTTGAGTGCTTCTTGAGCACTAACAAGCACGGGACACCAGCTACCATTGCCTTCCCCCAGATACTTCCAAGGACCTTAACATCATTTTTATGTTGCAGAGACCAGAACCATATACAGTATCCAAGGTGAGGCCATACTACAGCTAAACAGCAGGAGAATCAGCTCTTTTGACAGGCTGGCTGTGCTGTTTAATGCACCCCCAAAATGTGGTTTGCTCTCTTGGCTGCTGCCACGGCTGTATGGAGAAGAAGCCATAGGACAAAGGGTGCACCAGGAACAGGAGCAGTGAGCACTGTGCTAATACCCCAGCATTGCATTTTATGAAGCTGCCTCCTAACTGTGTGCAAGAAGTTGTGGGTGCATGGAGGCAATGCTGGGGTGGGGCCCTGGGCATCCTGATGTGGTGGGGGGCAGCCAGCCCACGGCAGGGGGTTGGAGCTCGATGATCTCTAAGGTCCCCTCCAATCTCAGCCATTCTATGCAGCACGTTGGTTACAGAAGTCCACAGAATACGTGGAGCTCTGCTGGTGGCCAGCAGGAGAAGTGGCCTTCCCAATTCCAAATCTACTTTTAATAATAGTTTGTTGACTAAATGATTTTGTATGTACTTTCGTCTTAATATTTGTTAAGTTGGAGAGAAAATAGAGACTATAATTTAAAAAAAAAAAAAAAAGTGTGATGTCATAGTAATATATTTATATATGTATAGGAAATTATTTAATACAGGATATTATGCTTGTATCTTGCTAACGTTTCATAGGAAGATGTTAGTTTACACTCTGAGAAAAATAAATTTTCAATACATTGTAATCATGGGAAAAAAAAACTAGAATTTATTGGTGCATAGGACAGAAGGGCACTAAGAAGAGTAACTCAGCCTCTCAGTTTGGTAGCAGCAATGAAACAGTTGCTTCAAGCGCCCTTTCTTCCTTTGAATCTCGTGTCTAGCTTGTAATTTTATTTGGTTGTTCATCCACTTCTGCTAATTCATGTGCATATACTCTTGGGACCATCCTAACATCCAACATCTTCATCTATTTATTCATTTAAAAACATTAACATCATCTGACTTGGGGCTTTATAATGCTGCTTACCCAGACAACCCAACAGCACTGCAGAACTATGATTTCTGTAGTCCAGGATCCCCTGGAGATGGTATAAATGTGAGATTTTTACTGGAAAATGAAGCAGCATCCTGAATGCATCCAGGCCAACACACCAGCAGGCATTGGCTGCCATTGGGAGCATGACAAGCTGTTCCAGTTTCACCTCCTGCTCACTGAGCCTTCTCAGCCATTGCAAAAGACTGCTGAAGATTTCCTAGTGCACCGTTTTACCAAATGGAAGGGTCTACTGCAAAACCGTAACTCCCAACAAATACCCAATCCGACCAGCCCAACTAGTTCTTAATAGCTTACAGAAACGTATTGCACAATCCTCTGATGAAATACACTGTAATGAGTTTCACCTGAATATTATCCTAGACATTTTTGAGTAAACTTATCATTCTGCTAACTTGAGTGAAAAGTGGAGCCCAATTCCTACAGCACCTCCCCCAATACATACATGTAATGCAGCTCTCAGCTTTACCGAGTGCTTGTGCTTTTTTAGGATGAAATTTTGCATTCCAAAATTCAGTCTGAAAGACAATTTACTGTAAATCCAGGGGATATCCCATGAAATAAATCAGACTGACAAGAAAAGAACAAATCCTGCTTGACTCACCGCTGAAATATGTGCTGTGTCTATATGTGGTCATCCCGCATTCGGCAAATGGCTGTAAGTAACAATTATAAAAAATTAAATACAGTAAATTGCTGCGGGAGGAGCACAGTTTGTGTTGCTGAAGCGTAGAAGCATTGCATAGCAGAGGGAGAAGCCCAAGAAAACTCTCATTTTCTGTTAGGAACACCACTGTCACACAGGCACGGGTCTCTTCTTACACAAGAGGGGATTACTGTGCTCTCCTTTCTTGCCATCCAGTCTACGAGACTCCTTTTAAACTTGTTTATTCTGGAAACATATGCCTTATTTTTTATTTTTTTCTAAGCAACGGCTTCATTCCCATGAGAGAAATGTATTCTTTACTCTGAATGAGATCCTTTCATATCATGCAGAAGCGCAGGGCTTCCCTTTCCCATCAAAGATCTGGTTTCGGGCTCTATTGTATCCCAGACAAAGACCTGGGCAGGCTGGCTCCAGCTGTAAGAACACAGCCAGCTTCAAAAGACACCTTCACCACACGAGGAACCCACCAAAACCGAGCACTGTGTTCTGCACAAACAACTGTGCAAAACATAAACAGCCAATACTACCGACTGTCTGTCTTAGAATTCAGCAGACACACACCTCCAAATTGCTGCTGCCAAAATGAGACCTTGCTCAGAAACACCAAGCATTAGCATTGGATACAATCTCATTAAGAAGTGATGCTCTTCTCCTGGCTGAATTCTGAGGTGACTGAGTTACAGTGCACTGGAACAGGCCTAGATGAGAGGGGGAAGAACCCCAATCCAAAGGGTTACCAGGTGGAAACCTTGGTGAGATGGAAGCAACCAAAGGAGAATGGAATTTTTTTTGTGTCACTGCATGGAGAACACATGGCATATAGAGGCAAACTATTTCAACAATAGCATATATACGTGTCCTACATGTGTATGTGCATGCATGGAGATCAGCATCCACCAGTGATCACATCCAAGCCATTTTCTTCTATGTGTTAATAAATGTCTTTGATCACATTATGCCCTCTGTCGACACGATGAGAGCAGCACAACGCTGATTTTAGCTGCAGTGGAACCAGTGATTTCATGATCTGGGGTAGGGACTTGGCTGCAGCTTATCTGTTCAACATAACTTCTCCTTTTGTTGCATCCATTTGCACCGTGATGGCTCAGGCCTCAAAGCAGTCTTAGTTCAGGACAATAGATTATGTTTGTCTGAAATTAAGCCACAAATAAGTTCCCTTGCTACAGGAAACATGCAGGTTCCAAACAGAAACGAGGATGCCTTCCAGCAGGTGTGTGCCAGCTGCCATGCGATTTGAGGCTTCAGAGACTTGTGTGACCCTCTCACACAGCCTTCATTCTACACAGAAGTCCAAGAACTGTGCTGGTAGTTATGGACTACCACCCTGAAGCATCAAGCTTCATTGCACCTCCTTCCCCATTTCCCACAGCAGAGCACTTACCCCCATCTTTTCTACAGCACGCTTTGGTGCACTGCGGTCTCAATCCTCCTCTCTTTCTTCTGTCTCTACACCTTTGCCCTCCCTTCCTTTGTAACCTTTAGCATCTAACTTCCTCCTCCTTAACAGCAAGACCTGCCAGCTGGGAGCAGGGACACCAAACAGGCACTGAGACTGCTGGAGCCACAATTAGGAAGGAGCTAAAATCAAGCAGTGGCCTCACACTGAGCATAATACCCAGTAAAAAACTGATTTATTTTGTGTACTCCAGCGTGGCACTTACCTGAAAGTCGAATGGTCCTGGGACAGAATATTATGGGTTGTCTCCAAAGGGGGAAAAAAGAAAAAACCACAAAACTTTGCATTTTTTAATCACAGACATTGTTGTATCTGTATGTGTGTGTATGCATAGATGTGTCTACCTGTTATTTAACAACTGAGAAGCGTTGCTGTTTAAAGCAGTTCATGTAGGACTGCACTTGAAGAAGCACAGCTGTGTCCTTTCCCTACAAATAAGGACGACTTCCACACATGTATGCAATAAAACTGTATTTTTGCGTGGTTTTGCCTTTTTTTTTTTAATACAGACATTTGTACACTTTCTTACAAAACTGCAGGTAACTACAACTTTTCTTAAATCATTTTTGGTCGGCAAGTACTGTAAAATCTTTGTGTGCAATTATCATGTATTTACAGGGCCTCGTGTTAGTGATTTTCAATGATTATTACAATAATGTCACACACTCTCAACATAAAACATGGCTTAAGATAAATATATTAGTAAATAAATATTCTGAGAACATATTTCCATAAATGAAATGTGCTGCTATACATATACAGAATATATACAGGATGCTTTCTAGCTTTTAAAACATTTTAAAAAATGGTAATGAAGGAGAAAGAGCCCTTTGACCATATTACAAATCTTTACAGCAAATTTTATACAAAACAATTTTAAGTGCTATAAGATCATTTAAAAAAAAAAAAAAAAAAACAACAAACATTTTAAATAGTGCCTCATGAGCCAAACACAATGACAACTGTTCATGGAAGTAGTAGAAAGGTATTTTGTTATAAAAAACCACCTATCACTGCAGCTGGCCTATAAGTGTACAGACATACTGAGGATGAACTACCCGTTGTCTATAAAGCCAAACACAGAAACCAAGCACAGGGTATTTCTGTAAGGCCTGCAGGGACTGTGGTGCTGGCAGAGACCCCCACAACATGTGAAGGAGGCTGGTACAGGAACACCGTGAGCCAGAACATTCAAATACCTTTTGTAGAACCGTGCTTTGCCACAAGGCGCCGTGCAGTTATGGAGCACAGTGCATCTCAGGTGGCCTCACAGCGCCTCGTGAAACACCAAACAAGGTAATGCAGGTGGCATCCCATGATGTGTGCAATGCTTTTCGTTTGAGTGGAGGAAGGAGAAAGGTAAGACTTTTAAAAAAAAGCCTCGTAGAGTTGCTTCTCCTAACACATACCACTTACTACAGTCATTCAGAGAATGAATAAGTTTTCGATAAACTTTATACACAGGAAATATGTTTACTGTAAATTCTGTTTCAGTTTTCTACCCAAGTATTGGCTTGTGTCAGTTCTCTGAACAGCTGGATTGGGGCGTTTGTTTACTTAGATCTAATGGGATCTCCTTCCAACAGAATTGTTTCTTCCTAATTTATCGAGTACAGAAAGGAAAAGTAAACAAACCAACCTAATTTGTTGTTTCTTGGCTGTTTGCATTTTATAAAGTATTTCCTTTGGGACTATACAGAAAAGAAGTTACCTTTTCTGGTACTCACAATCAGCCCAGTGCTGTCAAGGACACCATGGTTGATAACATAACTTCAGACCAATCTTTGCAGAAGGCTGGCAGTGTGGGCGTTAACAAAATAGTTTCCCTTTAGGAGAATTCCTGCTGTGAATATAGCAGACAGGATGACACTGTGTCCTCAGGCACATGCAGCATGACAGGCAATTAAACCATGCTATGGTAGCCTCTTACTCAGAAGCCGCTGTTTCCACAGGAAACAATTGCTATCAGAAGTGACGACAGACGTTATCCCATGATAACAAATGTCCCCACCAGTACAAGAACAAGAACAAAAGTATGTGCCCAGGCTAATGGAGTACAGAGAACTCTCTGTACGCAAGACGAAAATGAAGCACAACTGGCTGGGCCCAAGAAACCTTTAAAACAGATCGATCTATGGAAGCTTACATCAACCAGAGCAACAAAGGAAACAATGACTGAACCAAGTCCTCATTTTCCCACATGTGCAATGGGTGACAAGCACTGCTTCCCCTTAGGCATGCTTGCAGGCTATAAGGGAACAAGACAGATTCTGACCTATTTCCAACATGAGCCAGGCAAGCGACAAGCCCCCTGCAAACCCTATCGTCCTGCATATGCCAGCATTTCCCACAGCCATGAGGGGGGCCACAAGTGCCTGTAAAACTTCCTATGGAAGCCAAGATTCACTATCTACAAAGGTTTCACCCTTTCTAAACACTTTCTTCTACCACCTGTTTGAGGGAGGGGTCCTCCCCCCCCCCCAACATTCTTCACCAGTCAGAAGATACAATGAGGTCCATGTTTTAGCAGGAAATGGGAATATGAACAACCCGAGCTAACAGTATCCCTACCCCCAATCTGTTAAAACTAATCATGATGGCTGGAGAATCTTCCCAGCCAAATCATCGGAGCAGCATAAAAGGCGGGGAGGGGAGAGGAAGGAGGAGACAGTCTAATCCTTCACCTCTCTCAAAATCACGCGTATAACTTGCTGGCTACTAGGATTTGCTACTAGGATTAATTGATATCTGAACATCCATTCAGCAGCTGTATCCCTCTGGACTACTTTATTTCAAGGTGCTATCTGGTTTCTAAGGCAGGTGTAGCCCTGAGCTTATCAAAGGCTGGACTCCTTTAAGTAGGAAGTAACAGCGTCTACACATAGCCTGGCTTATTTAACACACCGTGTTACCTCTCAGCAAGAGCTGACACGGTCACTTCTAAAAAGAAAATATAAATAACATTTTGTCATTAATATAGAAACGGCATTAGAGCTCAGAATGCTCCACACCATGTCCCACGTGGGCTTTGCACACCAATGGAGGCCTGAAGGCTTCAGGCAAAAGGGAGAAAGAGGATAATCAAGCTGATGTGGACATAGAGGAAGTGGGGGAGGGACTTCTCCACATTACCACTTTTGTGTGTTTGTCAAAGCTTAACAAATTGAAGTCCGTGTGAATTTGGAGTCTGTGATAAGCTCCACTTCTCCACCTGGTGTCATCTGGACAAGTCTAGTCACCAGTCTGGCTTCTCTCCAAGGGATGAGATCCAGCACCTGAACGATAAAGAGAAAATTTCTGGTTAAAACTAAAGAACTTTACTACTTTACTACTGGGTCCAGTTTGGGTCCCACCAGTACAAGTAACACTGTGGTCGACTAGAGCAAGTTCAGCACAGAACCAAGGTGCTCTGAGGGCTAGAGCACTTGCCCTGTGACAATAGGGTGAGGAAGCAGGGCTTGTTTGCAGTTACTATGCTATGATTGTCATTAAAATTGAACTGAGGTCTTCACAGTGATTCATGGAGGACAAAAGGTAACAGGCTTTCACTGAGACATGAAATGTTCAGACTTGATATAAAAAGAGAACAGTTAGCCACTGGAACGGGGAACAGAGAGGTTGTGCAGTCTATGTCCTTTGGAGGTTTGTCAAGAAAATTGTCAAAATCTGACTGGATAAAATGAGTCTAGTCTGAGCAACTGAACAATGTGGTGTCATCTCAGAGCTTTGAGCAGGGAGTTGGACTAGATAATGCCTCAAGGACCCTTCCAGCCTAGGATGTTTCTGTTAATAAGTGTTAATGAGTTAATAAACTCATTTAGGCAAGGCAGGTAAGGAAGAACTCCCTTTGTTTCATGAGTGGTTCTTTTTTGTGCAAGTCAATGGCAGAGATTTTCTCATATATTCTCCAGTTCCAAGTTTTCCACTCTTATTTTTCAGCTTCATCTTGTCAGTCCCCTCCCAGCACTCTGGCCTTGCCTACTCTGGTGTTATCCATTCAAACATGTCAAAGCTCCCAGACCAGCACAACGTTCCTGGCTTTAGGGACTTAGTACTAGCAGTCCCCACAGAGTATGAGAATGAAAGCTCTTAACTACCATCTTCTATCCCTCTAGCTAAGGCCAAATGAGCATAGGTAACAAGAGAATAACACTGTTGGGGGGAGGATTAACTGATCACCTGCTCCTATGCAAAAGATTGCAGTAACCATTAAGGCTGCACATACCTGGGAATGTATCCCATAAACTGGGATCTTGCATTTCATATGCTACAACTGAAAGGAAAGGAGTAACCACGAGAAGCAAACTGATTACCTGTGACTTGCGTGGTCGCTGTCAACTTCTGGGAGTGCGGAGTGGAACTAGGAAAGAGCATTCTGGTTTCCTCTTCCTGAGAGCAGTTTTGACGTAGGAAAGATGTTGCCTCATAGCACACCTCCCTCTCGTCCTGTACCTCTCCTATACCTTGGCAGTGCAGGTAAGTATCTAGCTCAGATGTTCCATCCCAGGAACTACAGCCACCTGTGTGGGTCCCTTGGCACTCTGTAGGTAGAATTAGCTCACAGTCTCTGTCTTCAGGAATGATGGGAATGCGTTGACCCAGATCATGTACACCCTTATAACAGCTTGGCAAGGTGTCATCAGGAAGCGTGTACTGCACATTCACTGCATAGTCTTCTGTATAGCAGCCACCACCTCCACTGCCACTGTTGCTACTACAGGCTACCTGCTTCTCTTCATAGAAGCAGCATGGCAACCCTTCGTATTTTACCCTATCTGTCCTATGCAAGTGGTCTGATTTAATACTGTACAAGCCCTGGGTGCTCCCTGACTGTGGTTCTAACCCTGGGCCACATGCCCCCCACAGCGGAGAACTGAGGAAGAGTGCACTGCAGTCAGCTGTCCCATTTCTAGGCTCCAGGGCAGAGTGCTGGAGTTCAAAGCAGCACGCGCATGCTTGCTCCATAAGCGGCCCCGTTATCTCTGGATTCTTCCAGTTCATTTTAACATCCAAGGCAGCACCAGGAGTGGCCTCAGGTCCTCCCTCTGAGGTAGTGCCATTTGGATCCCTGTGCTCTAGTGAGGAATTACTGCTATAGTTCATATCCATGCTGCAATTAGACAGTTGGTCCCCTGAGGAAGAAGCTGGCACAGGCCGGCAGTCAGCACTCACCAGACTCAGACCGTGAGCTGGAAGCTCATCCTGATGGGGGTCCTCCAAGAGAACAATTGCACCCTTGTTTGTACCACCAGCCTCACCCACTCGGCAAGGGCTTTTACTGCGGTAGATGTACGGGTCATAGTCACTGCTCAAAGAGCTGCGGAAGGTGGAGCAACTCCCATAAACACCTTGGTTGCTGACCTCGGTGCAGTCAACCATGGAATCGCTAGAGGAGCAGTGGCACTGACCAGAACTGCTGCTGCTGCTGTCACTTCCAGGGCAGTCAGCTAAATATCCACTGCACACTGAACGATGACCATGATAGCAGCTAAAGCTGGAGGTACTGCCACTCTCCAAGCGAGATGAGGGCACTACGTGTACCACAGGAGGGAAAAGCACACTGCTACCAGGCTGAAAGGCACGGGAAGGACCCTTTGAGGAAATGCCAGTTGAAGGCTGTCCATCTTGCTCAGGGTAACTAAGGCCTTGGAAGTAGTAGTGCTGATACATGGTCTCATATTGGGAAAAGCACGCTGCTTTAGAAAAGTTTCGTCCTCCAAACTTGGGTCGTCGGAAGTTGTGAGCTGGAGAATAAGCCCTGTGTTCCAGGCTACAGTGGTGTGTGTTTAAAGCGTGGTCTAAATGAATAGGCTGATAACTTCGGATATAGGCTGCAGATTGGGCTTGGTAGAGGCTCTGTTCACCATGTCGCTCAACTGTAAGTACTGTGATGGGATTTCCATGAGGGTCCATGCTTGTCCGTGTAGGATATGCTGTTATCTGGTTTGCTCTGTGCACTCGGCCTGGGTAATGGACAGGCAGAATCACCCTCTGCTGCCGGCTGCGTGCTGAGTTGATGGATTCCAGGCAGACTGGGCCTGTGTTTCCCTTCTTCTGTTCTGAAGGAGAGAAATAAGGATTGAAGAAGTAGAAGTATAGTCTTGCCGGTTAAGAGCGAAGCTGGCAGTCACTGCTGTTGTTTTTGCTTTGCACATTACTTTACATAAACCAGTAGTAATGGAAGACTTTTTCAAACTTACAAAAAAATTAAATTATTATTTAATAATTCTATTAAATTTATTTGTCCTCACTGTGTTCAAAGGCTAACCAGTGCTGCTCTCTGCTGAGCACTGCGCCCAGAACAAGGGAAAAAGAGAAATGTGACTTGTTATTCCAGGGTATGCAGTCATTTTTAAACAACTGCATTTCTAGGGTTGCATTACAATGGGCTTTACAGAGATTTATCTCCAGGCATAACTTCTGTTTCATGTTGTGAAGCCTGAAGTCCAAAATACACAAAACAGCTGAGCATCCCCACCTCATTTGCAGGACATACCAATGATGTTATGGCGGCAGTGAGGACAGGTGTGATGCTGCAGTAACCAAGGATCCACACATTTCTTGTGAAATCGGTGAGTGCAGGGAATGACACGCAGCTCCTAAAGGAACACATGAAGGGACATAAAAAATACTGATGCCTAATGAGTCAATCCTCAATTTTATTCCTAGCTCTTTTTTTAACGTAGCTGAATTCCTGCTCTAGAAGCACTAAGGAAAAAAAAAACACCACCACATTCAGCCAAAAGCACAGTGGTTAGGGATAAACCCTCTGAAAAAGTGGTCTACAGTCCCGTTAGAACTTCACTGCATTTTTAGCCAGCATTTTTAAGGGTGCTTTTTACTGTGTGTCCTGTGTCTTAACACGCTGGGGGAACCCATACTAAAGTATCAAAGTAATCTCCAACACATGAAATGTACATAAATAAAGATCAATGGAGTCCATTTAACAACGTCTTCATTTTTTATATGGAAGTTTAAAGCTTTGATTATTGATTGTTGCTGTTTTAATGGGCCTATTTTCTACTTCATTCTTTCATTGCTTCCTCTGAGTAGAACTATGTCAGAGAAGGCAATCACTGACATCAACACAGAGATGGTAAACAGGAGGCTAAAACTGGATCCTGAACCTTGTGGAGCTCCCTCCCTTCTCTGGTCTCCCTCAGTGCAACCTGAGGGAGGGATCAACCTACAAAGTGAAACCCCCTCAGCTCTCACTTTGCAGTGTGGTGAAAAGCTCTTGAGATTTACATTGGTCACTGCACAACGCAGTTGAGGCTGAGCTGGCTGCTCAATGCAATCTGTCCAGCAAATGGCACAACCTCAATACTTTATGCATCCAACAGCTAGCTGGATGTCACAGGGCTAAAATAAATCAGCTACATTCTCAGCCTATGTTGAAGAAACTTTCTATCCTTTACCTCCCCGTCAATGTACTTCTCCAAGCAGATGGCACAGTCAGAGGTAGAGCTGCTACTGAGTGTATCCAGAGCACCACAGCTACCTTCCCGGTGTCCCTTGCTTTTAGACTTAAACTTCCTGGTCTCCATTTTTTCCAGTGCTTGCACAGCAAGCCTGTTCATGGAATTCTAGAACACAAAAAGAAGAAAAAAAGGCAACACTGCTGCATAAGGGACTGTAGTGTAGTAGCAGAGAAAACATCACCACATCAAATTAATGTACCTTTCAAATCTCAGCAGGCTCAAACTAACGCACAGTGCTTTGCATTCCTTATACATGTATAGCCACACAGTGAACAGTTTACAAATTCAAACTGCAAGGTCCATTAACTTCTATTTGCTTTCTATTTCGTGCCTGATAGGAAAAATTACCTCATCTAGAATGACCACATATCAATATTTTCTACCTCACAACCTTCTCCAACTAAGAATTAAAGGATATTACTCTACTGAAAAAGAGTTGTGATTTCTTCTAAGTCATTATAAACTCTCCACAACACATTATTGAACATTTGGACTTCTTTTGGAGTACAACAGTGTTACTGATACTCAACCTCTGAACAAACAGAAATACTCTTCCTTCCCAAGGGCTAAATGGTTCATTCAGTACTCAGTGTCTGAATTTAACTGAAGGGACATCAAAGGTCAATGTAGATCTCCTTTAAAGACACTGCCACATCCATTCAAAGGTCTACACCCATGGATAAAAACCTTTCCCCAAAACTGGCTATTCTAAGTCAGCATACTGTATTCTTAAAGGCTTTAAGTTCTAGGACAAGTAAAAGAAACTAACTTTCAGCATTCGATAAATAAACCATTACTGCTCTTACCTGACTGCGTCGTTGTTTCAGTTTGATCTTGACAAGAAGAATGAGGCAAACAAGAGACACAACCACAAAGAAGGCCAGGAAAATTCCCATATCAAAGTACTCAGTAGGTTGCTTTAAAATTAGAACAACATTATTATTTTTCCTATCTTTCTATCAGAGTAAAATCTACTGTTCCTTTCTCTTTTCTACTTTCTCAGTGGTCACTGTCACATACATACACAGAAAATGTTAAGTCAATGCACTCTGCTCATTAACGACGATTCTATGGGACAAACCTGAGGTACATGTGTTACTGCAAGTGAATAAAATACACAGTGCCAACCATGAGCTGTCAGGTTCACAGCAGCTCTGGGCTAATTCTACATGAAAACAGATTTTTTTTAAAAAAATTGAATCATACTAGTACAAATTTTCATGCATTATTGGTTTTCTTGCATATCTAAACAAGCAAAAATGAGTATTTACGTCTTCAGCAAATGGTGCACTTCTCACTTTTCTTATCAGAAGTATTCCTTAAAAATACAACAAAACCAAAGTGGTAACTGGGTCATTGCTGACCTCTAGTTCTGTTCTTCTTATATAAGCTATATGTAACGAGTTGCTACAAAAAAAAAAAAATCTCAAGAATAACATTTTATATTAAAACTACAAATATCAGATATAAAATAACTAACCCACATTTAAAATACCACCCAAGCAGGCTATCTTACAAATCTGAACTGCTAGGTGCATGCAGTACCTGTGCTATACAACTAAGAAAAAGGAAAGCCTCTATTATGTAAAATTGTTAGCCATCTAGAAATTTTAAAGAATATATATGGAAGATCAGGTCCCACATTGTAGATTCTACACTTAAATCAAACATAGCCACCTGTCCACAGTAAAGTTCCTCAGTTTATTTAGGTCAACAGAATTTCTCATCTGTTAATTCTTATGGGGAGCCTCAAAACATCTTTGCACTCAGCAGTTAGCAAGCACTGCACGAAGTAACAGCAGTGCAATGTTTAGATAGAGTTTCTTAAAGTCTCACCCGTGGGGGGCGATGCTGAATCCTCGCTCGTGCCACTTTCTGCTTGTTAACTATGTTCATCAGCTTGACAGCATCAGCACCCTTCACATACACCACTGGTCTCTTCAGAGGGTCTTCTAAGCCCTGGTTCAGCTAGAACAACAACAACAAATCTGCTCAGGAGGCACATTTCAGCACAAGTACTTCTTTCCATTCTCCAGAAGAGGAGAAGAGTAAATGAACGTGAAAGCGGAACCGATTCAAGCACCAATTGTTCTTCTCTACTACAAACCTAAGTCGTCTGGCTGAGAATCAAAATGCACGACACACAAATGTCCAGAACTGCATGAGAAGGCAGTCAATCAAGTACCACTTATGGTTAGTGTACGTGAAACTAGGTCTTGTCATTCATCTGGTTGTGAGCGATTGCATAAGCTGCTGCTCTGTCCTGTAATAAAGCCTACAATGCCAGCTGCTGCTCTAACCCCTTTCCATTTTATTTGTTCATGCAAATACTCAATAATCAACTAATTTTCCAATTACTGTAGCTAGCTGCACCCAGTTAATTAGCAACAGTCAAAGAAGGAGAGCTGTTGGTAGATGGAAGACACAAAGAGGCAGCAACTCAGCTTCGCATGTTCAGAGATGGACGGATGGCTGAGAGTAATTGGGAGCTGCAATACAGAGAAAAGGCTGGAAACAAGATAGGTAACACCCTTGTGAGATAATTTTTGAAAAAATACTGAGAATGTTTGCAAAATTAAATCTGTAGCCTTGATGCACATGCAGACCACAGCTCCCAAAGCACCTACTGCAGAGTCCACATTCCTCAGTCCAACAGATGCTCATTTCACAATTAAAGCCAGCTTTTTAAATGTAAACACAGATAGTCTCTCTTTCCCCAGGAAATTCAGGCTGCACTTGGAAATATTCCGCTTCACTTGTTTCTGCTGTAGCTCTCTTAAGACAGTAGAAAACTAAACCAAATGTAGACTATTTTCATGCTTGTTAAGCTCATTTTCTCTACTCAGTTAACTCGAAATTGCCTGGCAGGATCTTCTCAAAGCTTCTCACAGAAATATTACCTCACCCATCTAAAAGGAGAAGATGGAACTTACACAGTGATCCCTGGGAAAAAAAAAAAAAAGAAAAATTCTGCTGGTCCACATAATACTTAGGCCAAAATTCAACAGCTGTGAATAAGAAAAAAATAGTTATACTTTTTTTTGGTAGGAATTTGTTTGAAGTTTGCAGCCCATTTTGCAATTTCAAAAATAACAGCTGCTCAACAATGCTGTTGATCACAAGCTGGGCATGGCCAAGCCCCCTGTATGTAGTGCTGGGCAGAAACCTCATTGCCTCGAAGCCACTAATATTTACCTCTATCCTTTCTCAAAAATGCAGTACCAGTATTGGATTCAAGATTCTAGCAAAGGCTAGAAGAAAAATCTAACTCCCCACACTCCTCTCCTTCTATCATTCTCAGCATCTCCATTGCTTCTTGCCTGCCAGCAGGAAAAACACAGCATCACATCAGTCAGAATCTGCATGTCTTAAGGCTGCTGTGCTCAGAGCCCTGCCTACCCTGCACTGCTGCCTCCACAGTTCTAAAGGAGTCCAACAGAGGGTGTAATAAAACTAAGGTCCCTCCTTCATACCTGATCAATGGCATCTGGGTTTTCAGAAACATCAAAGATGACCGCTGTGGCTCCTCGCTGCACTGCTCTTTTTGCCTGCAATAGGAAAGACAGCATCCTCAGACTTATCCCAAAACATCACAGTTACCACCAAAATTATTCTCTTTCTTCATTTCAGGACACATTCCCCATTGTTAGATTCTGTGGAGTTAGAATAAGTGACAGTCATCACAAACACAAAGCTACGGAACCAACATGGAATGCAGTTAAACTTCACTGTAGCTTCTGCAATCTCTACCTTTTCCCACAGAAACTCCTTCTTCAACAAGCTTTAAAATAAATTCACTTGTCATTAAGACCCTTCAAAGATTTTAAATACAATATTTTTATTTTTCCCCCTTCCATATTACTTGGAAGCACCATCAAAAACAGTGTACCATGTGATTTGGGGTGAGATGCAAGTTCACTAGATTAGAACATAAAGGCAGACCAAGTTCTTTATGATCTGTAAGTGACCTTGGCCATAACAAGCTCTTGGTATCGATCTGTGTACAAAGTGCCTGATTTTTTCGGTCCTCAGAGAACACTGCTCTTTCTGGCCACTGGAGGTCAGAGCTGTTGCATATGATGTTTCAGCATCAGCGCTATTTAAATGTGAAGCTTTTAACTAAGAGCATCCAAAGCTGGAGTTACCAACAGTAGGAAAAAAAAAATTAGAATGTACTAAAATCCTCTGGGATAAATAAAAGAGTACTTTAACCATCTAGGTTAAGAGAGCGTTATCTGTTTCTGCCACTATGCCTCTCCACATTTCACACAAGAGATGCTCAATGGCTCCATAGAGCAATCATTGCTAGAAGCTTCTCAAATCTGCTTCTACCTTTGCTGGATGCAGACAGCAAACCATTATTTCTCCATTTATTCCTCCACCATCACAAACTAAACAAGAGGACACCGGCTCTGCAGAGAGACTGGTAAAACCTGAACCTGAGATATAAAAGAAGCCCCCAAAAGTTGTGGATTATGAAACATCACACAGTGCTTTAGTGCTTTAACACAGAATGAGGGGACCCTAAAGATGACCCAGCTCCAACCTCCTGCCATGGGCTGGGTGCCCCCCACCAGCTCAGGCTGTCCAGAGCCCCATCCAACCTAGTCTTCAATACCCTCAGGGATGGGGCACCCACAGCTCTGGGCAGCAGTGCCAGGGTCTCATCACCCACTGAGTACAGAATTTCTTCCTAACATTCAACCTCATCCTTCCCTCTTTTAGTTTAAAGCCATTTTTCCATGTCCTGTGACTATCAGACCCTATAAAGTCTTTTTTTTTTTTTTTTTTTTCCCCACTAAGATGACTGCTGGCCAGAACAAAACTGTGAATTCAAACATCTTCAGGTAGTTTTCTTTTTTCTATTCTTCTATTTCATTTATTTCATTTTTTATCTTAAAACTAACAAAATCCATCAGACAGCACATGAAGGAAACCAACACCCAGACGGAGTCTCTTTCTCAGAGCAGCAGGTATTTGTCCTCTTTGAAGTCAGCACACCTGGCTAATCACTAGTAGCTGTTGGGGAAGAAAAGTTAAAAGGAATTTAGTACACATTCTCCACTGAAGAGATGTGGCCCTGAGGTGAAAACTCATCCCTGTTTCCCTAAGAGGCATCTTTTACAAACACGCAGCATATGTAGAGCTGTTCAGGGTATTTAGGCTGTTCTTTCAGAATGGTCAGCCAACAAGCGAGGCACTTTGATCTCTGCAAATATTCTTAAAAAGGATTTGGAGGTCGGTTCAGAAAAATTCTTCATTTGCAAACACACCAAATGAGCAGTTTACAGCACAGCAACTCATTAAGTTCCCATGAACGAGATGCAATCTGTATTTTTTACTCTATACTGCAAAATCAGATGTGAAAGGACAAGGGGGAACAGCTTTTAAAAAGGGAGGAGAGATTGAGGTTATAGATGTTAGGAAGAGGATTTTTACTCAGAGGGTGGTGAGGTTCTGGAACAGGCTGTCCAAACCAGTTGTGGGTGCCCCATCCCTGGAGATGGCCAAGGCCATGGATGGGACCTGGGCAGCCTGAGCTGGGGTCAGGGGCACCCAGCCCCATAGGGATGGAGCTGGGTGATCTTTAAGGTCCCCTCCAATCTCAGCCATCCTACATTAGAAATTAAAAGTACCAACTGGGTACAAAATTTGTGCTGGAGATGATAACATTCTTTCCCATGTCTCAATATTAAGCAGTATAAGACAACTGGAAAGAACCCCAAGTAATAAAGCTGGAAATGTTTTCTATAAGGCTACTTAACAGCAGTATTTACCTATCAGGAGGGTTTCCTTTATCATTCTACCTGAAATTGTTGGGAGGGACAAAGTTATACATAGTAAGTTTTATTTAATTCCACTAACGCTTGAGTGCCAAGCCAATACATTGAAAATTAATAATGATACGTCACAGGATTATTTTGATTTTTTGGTACCGTGGAAGATAGAAATTGGAATTGTTTGAGTCAGATGGGATTTTTAAAGGCTATCTGGTCCTCTCCCCTGCAATGAAGAGGGAAACCCACAGCCCCATCAGGTGCTCAGAGCCCTGTTCCCTGACCTTGGGTGTCTCCCAGATGGACGAGCGATGGGGCATCCATCACATCGCTGGGCAATCTGTGTCAGGTGGTTCAGAAGGTGGCAGATGGGACAGCAATGACATTCCTACTGTAAGGCTCACGACCACCTGAGGAAACTGAACATCCATAAGTCTACGGGTCCCAAAGAGATGCGTCCCAGAGTACTGAGTTATGGCTCACACAGTCACTGAGTCATGATATTTGAAAAGTCACGGCAGTCTCCAGTGACCGGAAAAAAGGTCGTGTCACACTCATTTTTAGGAAGGGAAGAAAGAACAACCCAGGGAACTACCAACCCATCTGCCTCACCTCTGTGCTGGGAAAGATCACAGGACAGATCTTCCTGGAAGCTACGCTAAGGCACGTGGAGAAGAGCAGGGTGAGAGGGGCCAACCAGCACGGCTTCACCAAGGCAGGTCTCTGCAATGAGACCAGTCCCACGGCGCACAGATTTTGGGGGTTCCCACCCCTCACACTCGCCTCGCTCACCCCAAGCAGGAAGCAGCACAGCAGCGCCCGCTCCAGCGCTCTGCGGCTCCAGCTCCGCCGCTTGGCGGCAGCCCGGCCTGACCTTCCAGGTTTCGCTGGCAAGAGATCAGAGAGCAGCCACAAACACACCACACAGCCTGCCGCTCCTCGCCGCTCCCCCTTCCTCCTCCTCCTCCCCTAAAACTCGTTTTTAAAACCACAGCGCTCTGTTGAGAAGCAAACGAGTGCGAGCAGGCTGAGGCCTGAGCAAAGCAGCTTCTCTCATCTCATGTTCTCCTTCCTATAGGTTGGAGGGGGGCAAATTAGGGGCCCACCGTGCACCCACAGCCCCAAAAACCTCAGGGTTAAGCTGCAGGGACACCCCGCCTTCCTGTGATCCCCAAACCTGTGGGGTAATTAAAGCCAAAACATCTTTGAAAATATCCAATCTGCTCCCTAGCAATCAGGGCAGCTCAAAATAATGCAGCCAATACCAGTCCCAATTAAAACGATCCCGGTCTATAATAGGCACGTGACTTTTTTCATATTAGGCTATTCAACTCTTTAAAGACCGCTCCCTAAACACGTTTTTCTGAGCAAAGTGGCCAAAAGCTGGATCAGAAAGAGACACACCAGCTGGGAAAGAGGAATAGAAGTCGTGTGCCTTCACGTAGCTTCCAGGAAGATCTGTCCTGTGATCTTTCCCAGCACAGAGGTGAGGCTGACAGGCTGGTAGTTCCCTGGGTTGTCTTTTCTACCCTTCCTAAAAATGAGTGACACAGCCTTTTTTCCAGGGACTGCCGTGACTTCTCAATAGAGGCCTGCTTTACCTTCACAACACCAAGGTCAAACATGTATTTCCCCAATTCAATTTCCGTGCAATTAGCAGAAAGCAGTAAAGAAGCCAGGCACAGAACTTTCTGAGATTATTTCCCTTCAATGTTTTAAAATACATGACATCACTGCATCACAGTGTTCTTCCTCTTTTGCAAGGAGCAATACAAAAAAAAAAAAAAAAAAGCATCAGTGATATACTTTCAGTAATTTAAATAGTTATTCTTAGTTCATAATGACAGTCACCTTCCAGTTCTTTTTCACATTCAGAGTTCAAAAGCCTACACTATAGAATGGTGGGCTCTGACCTGTTTGCTTGACAAGGCTACCACACAGAATCATCACCATCTTAACTTTTACTCTTTCTGAAGAGTGCTCCCACATCCTCCTGGTGAGGCACTGCACAGGGTGCCCAGAGGTGGTGCTGCCCCATCCCTGCACACAGCCATGGCCAGGGGATGGGGCTGTGAGCACTGCTGGAGCTGTGGGTGTCCCTGTGCACTGCAGGCAGTGGGAACAGAGGGCCTTTGGGGGTCCCTTCAGACTCAAGCCGTTCTATGGGTCTGTGATCCTGACTGATGCTGCAGGGGAATCTTTTGTATCTTCTGCACACGTCAACAGCTAACTGTCTGACATGTGCAAACACCAGGCCCAGTTGTGCAAAAACCGCTCACTGAGAGCAGGAGGACTGGAGATGACAAGAGTTTTCAGGAAGCTTTCTATTGGCAACTCCAAAATTACTTTGTGCTCAAGTACAAAGAACAACAAAAAACTAAGTCAACATTAACAATAGGAAGGTGATTCCACGCTGGAAACAGAAATCAGGGTGTGCAGTTGAATTTGTTCTCTGGATAAGGCACTCAATCCTTTGTTTCCTCTATTTTTTGGTATTTAAGTATGTGCTTGTATAGACATGAGCAGAATTAGCTAATTTTTCCATAACAAGCTTATTCTTCTATTCCACCTGGACCTCAGGAAACACAGTTAACAGAGGTTGCCTGGAAAGGTTAGTTACAGAGTCTCCATCCTTGAAGAAAAGTTTCCAGGACACTCTTGGGCAATGGGCGTCCTTGCTTAAGCAGGGGGTGGACCAGATGGCATCCAGGGGTCCCTCCAACTCCAGCCATTCTGTAAGTAACTCTCTTCTTTCACAACCTTCTTTCACTGTCTGAAATGCATGAGGATGAAGCAGGTTCTTGGTGTGTCACGCAAAGGGTGGCTCTCATCCAACATGAGCCATAACCTACTCCCAGCTTTGTGCAAACGAGCCAAAGAGAAGACAGAGCCACAAGCAGTGCTTTCAGTGGATGCAGATAACAGACTGCTCATGCAGAAGCATAATTAGAGGAGAGGAACAAATCTTTAAAGTTGCGTGAAGGGCAAAAGAACAGGAAGAGGTCCATGCAGAGCATGATAACACTGTGGTTATACAGGTGAAGGGAAACACCTGATGAGGCAGGATATGTATGTTTAAAGTTCATCTAAGCAACAAAGAACAAAGGTAGCAAAGGATGCGTAGAGAATTTCAGTCCATAACTGCTCTGAAAGGTTTGCAGCAATGTATTGCAACGATCACAAATACCATAAGCAGTACTCCAACTTAGAACCACTGATTGGTTTGGGTTGGAAAGGACCTCGAAGATCATCCAGCTTCAACCCATTACCATGGCCAGACACCTTCCACCAGATCAGGTTATCCAAAACCCCATCCAGCCTGGCCTTGAATGAGACATCCACATTGAGCTCCTTTGGGCAGCCTGTTCCAGAGTGTCATCTTTATTAGAACTTCATTCGAGTACCTAATCTAAATCTCCTCTTTTAGTTTAAAGCTCTCATTCCTTGTCCTGTCATTTCAATCCCTCATAAGTAGTCTCTCTATCTTTAGTCACAACAGGGTCTCCTTGGAGCTTTCTCTTCCCCAGGCTGAACGCCAGCTCCAGCAGCCTTGTCACAGGAGAGATACTGCAGCCCTCTGCTCTAACTTTGTCTCATATACTGATTTTACCTATAGAGATACAGAATCCATTTCAGCTAATATTTTCTACATTGGTTTCAAGTGCTGTGACTTCTTTGCCCCCTGAACACATGCAAAAAAATTCACCTTAGAACTGCACAAATCTCTACTCATCTTGATTAAAGAATTAACTAATAGAATTTCATTAGCAATAATCCTATTTAAAATCTGTATTTTCCAATCTTCACAGCAGTTTCTACTGGATTATTTTGCTTTGTGCACGTGACATAGTACACAACAGGTTAAAAATGCTTTAAGTATATTTCAGTTAATCATAAACCAGGCATGGAACAATCAAGCGAGGTAGTTGAGTTTTCCCCTTAGAAAGTCAAGAAAGAAAACAAGCTGTAAAAACCTGTGTTTTGTGCATTAGAAATACCACAAAACAAAGCACAGCCATTAGGTAACGTGAATGGGCTGAAAATAAAGTGTCCAGCAAGGAAGACAAAGACATAGGGGTTCTATTAAAAAGAAAAAGGTCAGTTCTGCCTTATCTGAATAAGTTGTAATGCAGACTTTTCCCTCCATAACTGAATGTTGGACATAAATTATTCTAGAGCAACTAAAATCAGAGCTACAGAACCACCTTTGAATTTGCTTTTCCTCAATCCCTTAAACATCAGTCTCTGACTTTATGAAACAACTTCTGTTTCCATAGATCTTTCAGCAGAAGGTGTTTATTATACATTTTAAAGGCTTTGTTTAATGCTATTTTTACTGCAAACACATCACATAGAATTCATCTGTTTCTGTAGCATTTTAATTTGTATGGAGAGCCAAAAATACACTTCTTTTTTTAAAGCTAAATTCCTAGATAAAACTGACAAACTGATGGGAGGAAAGGATGCTTCAGAAGTACCTGCTACCTGTATGAAGCCACAGACATAACTCACTGCTAGCACTTCAGCCTCACAAATACTCTTACATTTAGAATATGTACCTGCCTTCCTAGATGAGCCTCTACAGATCCAACTGCATGAATTTGGTTCTACAACTCAGTGCACTGTAAGTCAAACTATCAGTGATATCTGTAGTGTGAGGTATATGAAGGAGTTGATTTATTCTCTTGGAGAAAAAAATGCTGAAGATGAAGACGGAAGGATTAAGCAATGGTTTAGGTGCTAACTACAGTACAAATGCCAGTAAGCTGCTTTCAGCAAACTATCTAACTGTTCCATCAGGTGCCCAGTATGTGCTATTAGCAGGGCCTTATTGCACAGCTGTCCTAAGTATGACTGGGGCTTTTCTCTTTTCCCTTTTGTTTTAAAATGCATCTCCTCCTGGGGTGGGGGCAGGCAGCAGAAAACATGATATGTTTGCTCTAAGTAAATAGAGTCATCAAGAGAATTGGTTTATACATCCTCATTTACTTGATAACTGAGCCAGCCTAACCAAACCTGCACTTCTTCTGTCAGCTTTTGAGGTTTTTCCCCTCTTGTTTTCTCTATGAACTAAGATTTATTGAACTTGAGGCATATCTTCTACTTTAACCCAGCCCATCAAACCCAATATTCCATGTCAGAACTCTCCACATTGTGGACTCAGCGGTCATTAATCTGCCAAAAGAGTGGGATTACACAAGCTGCGTGAGGTTGAATCCTTTTGTAGCTGATTCTATCATCAGCTGTCTTTGGTCCTCTGAAGAAGTCAGCCAGCCTCTCACACAGCATACTGGTAACATGTAATCAACACTCAGTAGCAATCCATTTGCCTGTGTCGTGACTCCAAGGAACATGATTTTTGATGAGAAGGTCCAGTGTCTTGATTTATTCCTATCGAGTGGTCACAGATTTCAGCAATTTTGACTGCAAGAGATGCAGGTTTCATCTTGCAGCTTGAAGAACTCTATCGTAAACTCAGCAGGGGGCACGAACTGCATGCCCTGTTGTGCAGATAGCAGCTATAAGCACTAAAAAAGCAGAGATTTGAAAACAAAGACATAACATTTGATTTTCAACAATAGGAATGGTATCACTTAAACTAGGTAATAAAAGCCATTTTATTTGAGAAGCATGGAACATCAGCCACAAGCAAAGCAAGATGCTCTGCCATAACAGACTGCTGTGCTCTGCTTATCACTGCCAATCTTGCACAAACCCCACAGCATTGTGTCAAATATACTTTTACAACAAACTCCTAAATCTCTTTTCCCTCTCAGAGCTACAGAGAATGTTGACTGGATCTGTACAACGCAGGTCATCCCTTGTATCCCCCTCCTATGCTGCTATCAGGCTCTGACATTCATCAAAAGCACCTCGCCCCTTGAGCCACAACCATAGTTAGAAAGCCAGGCCACTGGAAGGAGAAAAGGAAGAAAAGTTACAAATTAACCAACTGATGCCTCAGCCCTGTTAATGTACAATTCCCCAGTATTTCCAGAAACACTGAGTTCAGCAAAGCATGAGCAGGATGCCATTTCAAACCTCGCTTTCAGATAAAGAAAAAGGAGCTTTCAGATTTCTGTCTGCAAAAGCAAACACTATCAGAACAAGACAGTGAAGTCCCAAAGGATTGTACTAACATAAAACTTTTTCCTGTCAGTAATTCTCAATTTAGCACCTCTGGCACTTTGAGATCAGTTTTATAATACAAGTATCCTGCAAATACTGCCATGTATGGCATTATACAATTGCTTTATCAAAGAAGCAATACTGAAAGTGCAAAACTATATATTTAAAAATACTACCACTATTAAAAAACATTATGTACTTAAGGTCTGAAAAAATGACCATATACCCATATGCTATATAATCATATTTGGCACAGGGTGCACAGGAAGGTGGTGCTGCTCCATCCCTGCACACAGCCACACTCAGGGGAAGGGCTGTGAGCACTGATGGAGCTGCAGGTGTCCCTGTGCACTGCAGGTGTGGGAACAGACGGCCTTTGGAGGTGCCTTCCATCCTCTTTTCCCCAAATCCTGCCTTCTGCTACTGCAGTCCAAGTGCAGGCCAACTCTCCTTGCAATGAGGAGACGTCAGTTGCAGAAAGAAGGGCGAGCACTGGAAGAGAGCATTGGAGGAGCAGAAGGTCTTGAACTATGTAACAGTGGCTCAGCAAGAAGCATTCATGACAACTAACCAATTAATGAATGGTCATTCAGAAGTCTCGTTACATTCTGTAACCCTTCAGGGCATGAGAATTCCTACAGACTAGCAACCTCCAGAATATAATAGTCACAAGATGTGTTCATTTTTGAAAATGTGGAGTAATATAAAATAACTTTTTCTTGTTATCTACAATGCAAAGACAGAGCAAAGTAAAACTAATTCAGTAAATCACAGCATCCTAGAACCACAGAACGGTTTCTTAGATGTTGTTAGATTTTGTAATACAGCCATTTAAGAACTTAAGTTTTTCTGAATGCCAGGTTATACCACCACCTAATAATCCAAATTTATCAAGATAAGCTCACGTAAATTTTGAAGACTATCAGACAAGTGTTTGTACAATCACATCAGCTTTCTGTTTCCCAAACTCACCTTCATATGCCCAGCATCTGCACAGGTCTCTAACTCACTTAAAGCTAGCATTCTGAGGGTTGAGTTATGGTTCTTGTGCTCCATCCCACGTTTTTGAAGATCAGAGTACTTGCATAACTACAGTCATGTGGATATAAGCTGTCAGATCTCACACTTGGGGCAGGCCCAACTCCCAGTCAGGTCACATCCAAGTGACTTGAATGCCACTTGAACACAACAAGGTCATGGAAGCAAAAATTATAAATGAATGATTCTTATACTGTTCACTGCTGTCTAGGAACAAAAACATTCGTTATCTCATTCACCTCTACAGCTTCTAGACTACTCCCCTCTGTTTTATTTGTTATCTTAACTGTCTGCCTATTTCACTTGATCTCTTCCTAATCACAGAGGCTGAAATGTGTTCTAATAGAATACCAATTTAAAATTAGAAATCAGAATGCACGCACAACAAAAGGAAAAAATGAGTATTACATCTCAAATTCAGAAGTGTTTTTTTCTTATCACAAAGTTTTTGAAATTCTTAATTCCTGCAAGAATTCCATCCACTCTCAGCCAATTCAATAAGGAAATTCAATCTTTCTGAGAAACATGCTTTAGAGCTTATGGTGGAAAGTTCTTAATGTAACGACTTGGAGTTGTGGTTCCTGACCCACAACCTTAGCTAAATATTTCAGTATCTTAGCTGAAACTTCAAACAGATTCAGCTCAGGTGAAATTACATCAAGAGTAGAGAACAGACCTGAAGCATTTGCTTGATGTAGCCTATCAAAGATGTGCTGACACATCTACAGCAACCAGAATATGAAAAGCTGAAGAGCTTTGTGCCATCAGTACCATGCTGCTATCCTCTAACAGGAAAGAGAGACAAGGTAGAATACAACTACAGCTCACCAGAAGAATTGTAAAGAAATGAAAGCAAACCTAAGTGCAAAAGACTATGAGTGATTAAGGTCAGTGTGGGTTATGCATCTGTCTTCAAAAGTAAGAATATAATAGGAATGGAAAAATGAGTGTTTTCTGCTTAGTGTCATTCTGCCTTATTTGGCCTCAATCTCAAGCAGCTGGCCTTCATCCATAGGCTGAGCTTTACCATAAACAAGGACATTTCAGAGATAACACAATCATCATGTGAGGTGGTGAAACAGTAGATCCAAGTCACAACAGAGAGAGAAGCAGTGCTCTTGTGTTATAGCTGCATAGAGTCTGTGCAAGTCTGGTCAGACAGATCTCATAGAAGCCAAGGTGAACTGTAAAAGTATTTTCACTTCCACATCTATTAGAATCAAAATGCTGCAGCATATTCCCCTGCAGCTTCTGTCACCTCGGTCAGGGAAGAGAATCTGCATCCACCAGTACAGAATAAGCATGCAACTCCCAGTACAGGGCTTCAGTGCCTGAAAGAACAAAGGCTTGTAAAACTCCCTTGGTGTCTAGCAGAATACTGCTGGTGCCTCAGTGAGATCTTCAAACTTGTGCCTTCTTCCTCAGAAAGAATCAGCCTGGGTAATAAGCTCAATAGCAGAAGGATGAATGGCCCACCCCAATACTCCAATTTACCTAGCAGCTTTCCATGGGTTGGCTACGAGAAGATGACACGGACTGTCTTTCAGATAGCGGTTCCTGGTTTAGGATTAGATTCATTTCAAGGTCCCATACTGTGGTGGGCCCTTGTTGTTAGTTTGTTACTTCTTTCAGAAAAAAAAAGGAATAAAAAAGGTAGAGGATTCTTATTACAAAGGGAAACTGGAAACTTCTCTCCACACAAGCAGCGACATGGCTGTATTGCTGAGGCCTCGGGGTAAGGATTAAAGAAAAACAAAATAGAAACCCTTCCATCTCTAATTAGGGTCTTCATTTGCCAAAGAGCCATTCCACAGCGGGAGGAATTACATTCAGGCTGTTGCTTGGATAACGTCTCCCAGCAGGTTGGCTCCTCAGAGCAGCCTACTCCAAGCCAACAATTTCTGGTTACTTGGAGGCAAGCAGCCTGCATATTGTTTTAACTGGCCTGGCTTTTGCAGCCAGTTTTGCTGAAAAACAATCTTCTATTCAAAATGCAGAGATAAAAGCTTCACTCGGTTTGAATTTGTCCCCAGTTTCTTTCTCCCTTTCTTTTTTTAAACATGGGAATTATAGGTTCTGGAGTTTGCATTATTTCTCTTGTAGACATCAGTGTTTTTCTCCCTCTGGCCACTTGATTCTTTGCCAGTGAAGGCTGCTGTCTGGAGTCCAGCCATTCATCAGCCCCTACCTCATCATTAACACTGTGGTGCTGGCGGTCACAGCCCATTGCTGGCGACAGGAAATCCTAACTTGCAAGAGGTTAACCACAGCCCATAAACAGCCAGGCAGGCTCATTAGTCCCTTACAGTCAGCTGAAGGGTCCGGACCCTCTGGGAGTTTCGACACCATTCATGGACTCAAGAGTCTATGCATTCCATGCCCATAGGAAAACAGCTCCACTTCCTCCTCCCTTAAAACATTTGCTACTTGGATCCTCTGGCTACGGTCTGTCCTTTTTTCCAATCCAAAGCCAACCAAGTCATTAGAGTACGTTGAGAAACGGAATGGCTGTGACGCATTGTCTGGGCTTACCAATTATAACACTGATAGGCCACAACTGAGACATAAATTCAGCAGAATATATACAAGCTTTTGATATTTTTAATAGATTTAGCCAGTTTCATAGCCTCTGTGAGCACATCTAAGGCAATAGCTATGCAGAAGTTGATAATATGTGCCTAGTTGTCTGAAGAACTCATTTCACAAATACACTCAATTCTGAACTCCATGAAATCACCCACCAGAACTGCAAATGGCTTCAGTGCTCCCTATGTTGACCAAAAAGCCCCTTTCACTCTTTTTGGAGTGTGCAGCATGAATTGATACTTGACCAGTAAGGAGTTGGTTCCTTAAACTTGTTATAAACATAAAATTGTCATGTCATTCAAACAGCCACCTCCATATAATATCTACCTGGCAATCATGGAGACATGTTCAGAGCAGAGAAATAGTTTCTGGAAAGTTATCACAGAGAAACAGGATGTGAAGCATGTTTTGTGATATCAACCTTTTCTCTTTCTTCTCTTTCAATCTTGCAAAAACTTCTGCAAAACATCTCTTCTTTATATATGCAATTTCTTTATTACCACTGCTTATTACATCTGTCCATCTTTTACTCTGAATATCGCAGTCCCTCTCGTGCAGCTCCGGTTACATTCCCCAGTTCTCCAATTTCTTACAAAGCCTCCTGTCTCTCATGCACTGAAATTAGGCACGTCACTCATCTATGAAGTCCTACAGAATTCCATCCCCTGCCTCTATGTCTGCTCCCTATTTTCTTCACTTTCTGACCCATTTATCCATTCTGCTTGCCAGCCTTTTGTGCTCATCTCTGCTCCAACATAGCTGCACCTGAATGATCATACACTTTTCTGCTTCAAGCTCTATTTCTGTAGTTCTTCCAATGCATGTGCAACTGCACATTACTCATCATTCCATAGGTAGATTCTGCATATAAACTAGCACAAAGCCTCTCTCAGTGTTAGAGAGGCTCACAAAGAATGAGCAAGTACTCAAGAGACTTAAAACATTTACATGTTATCATTATTTTTATGTTGTTCCTTAGACTTTTAGTCCTTACTCAGCCTGAATTTCCATTAATTTCACTGAGAGTTCTGACTGAGCAAAGACTCCAGTAACACATGTTGTTGCACAACAGCTGCTTCTTTAGCTGAAGATAAAAGCAGCTGTGTTTCAGTTGGTTGGAGAGGAGCAAGGGTGGTGGTGAGGACTGCTGAGGACTCAACTCTAAAACTGGACACTTATGTGAAGTAATCAATCCAACAATAGCAGACCTAAGGAGTGCCCAGAGGGGGAAAGCATCAGAGACAGCCTTTCTTCATGAATAGCTGTTGCTTTTCATAACAATGCAGCAAACATGAAAAGGAAGCTAGTAAAATAATGCAATAACAGATTGCTGGCTAATGGAAACAGCCACCACCTAGCACCAAAGACTGACAGATCTACTTCATAACTGCACGACCTGTCCCAGCCCTTGTTCACCCACGGCTCGGTGTGAGCCCCTCTTTGGCTTTGGCCCCATCTTCTTTCCCTCTACATCTTTCACCATACGATCCATACACAACACAAACCTTCCCACTGTCTCAAAAACTTCATTGTCTCACTTGACAGTTCTTACCCATCCTCAATTTTTTCCCTTCTTAAAACCACTGCTGAAAATAAAGGTGCAAACTAAGCACAGAAGAGAGAGGAGAAACATGAGAAACTTGTGAACTCGAGACTTCAGTTGTAGTGATGAGACTGCTGCTTCATGCCCAGTCCCCATTTTTGCTCCTACACGTTTCTCTGTGCTCTCTGCTGCCAAACACGCCTACATGCAATATTTTTTCCTTTTTCTTTCCAATTCAAATTCCTTTTTTAGTCTGTTAAAATAGACTCGGTGTTAAGAATGTGGGCTGTGGAGGATGGAAGGAAAGGCAAGGAGAGAGTAACAAACGCCCTGAGCTTTTGTCAAATGTGTTTTGCTTTAAAGTGATTTTTTTTCTTACTCAAAATAATCATTTGCCCCTATCGGGAAGGCTAAGATGATCACTTCTGTATCTGTCATTACAAAGATTCCAAATCTTCCTTAATAAAGATATTACCCTCTCTTCTGGCCTTATCTGTACAATTTTGTTAGAATGCCAGAGATCTTTAAGTCTAGATGCTGTTGAGGTCTCACCACACTGCTAGCACTGGAGAAGAAAGAATAATGTCAGAAGATGAATAACACCAAAATTACTTGCACAAATAACAGCATCACTTCAAATGCAATTACAGAAAACGTTTTGCCATTGTTTAAGATGGATTTTAACATTTCAGGTGTCCTGAGTATCATAAGCAGGTTGCTGCAAAAATAATGCCTCCTATTTATTTCCACAAAAACAATAAACACAAATAGTACAATAAAACTATTTGATAAAGCAAGTTGTCAGCTACAAAACACTACATTTTCAGCACATTATCTGTGTGCTTTCACCAGCAATGAACATAAGCCTGCATGTCTCACTTGTAAACATCTGCATGGCCGTCTTCCACACTGCTGTTTCTACAGGTGAAAGGTACCACTCACCTTTCACTGTGCTCATGTCCATGGCTGGTCTCTGTAGATATTCAGAAGTGTCAATGAACATCAATGGGAGCTCAAAATAACCAAGACTAAGTTTCTACTGAGGAACAACTTTCCTTAATCTGTAAATTGACGTGCAGTCAGACCAGCACTGCCATAAGAAAGCATATTTGCTGTAGTTTCCTTCCTACCTCCACTGGACTCTACCTTGCTAATACAAGCCTTCATGTAGCCACACAGACAAGCAAACAAATTGAAATAAAGGCTGGAAGGTCACCCATTCTAGTTGCTTCTCAGGTCAATCAAAACTTTACCTTACATTCGGAGACTCTATAGATTAAGATAGATGGGTAAAGAAACAGACTGACAAACAGAAGGCAGCAATGGTCCCCACATCATGGAATAGCCAGCACGGGGTGAGCTGCTTCGGAGGATGCAAGTTCTCCTGAAGTGACAGGATCTTCTAGTGCAGACACAGGGACCACCATGGGCAGCATGACTTCACTGGAGCTAATTACTGTGACCAATTAAAAATATCTGAACAAGCAAAGCCTGCGGAACTTTTATCAATATCTACAAATGTAGCATAATTTCAGATCTTGTTCTACATACGTTTCTGCAATTTAGTTGAATCCATTTATATAAGTTACCCACACTTGATATCCTAGTTTGATAAAATAAGAGCTGTTATTATACAGAAACAAAAAGCTTATCTAATCCCTGTAATTCTAATTTACATATACAACCGTATGCTTAATTTAGACTATGAATATCAAGATACAAGTTATTTTATTTAATTTGCCTTCATTTGCTGCAAATGAAAAGGATCAAAATCACTTTTTAAAGAAAGTGAAGATGCTGCTAATACTTTAGAAATGAGCATGATATAATTCAATGTTCTTTTTACATGAAAACTAAAAACAATTTGAGCCTTCCTTTTTTTCGGAAATGGATTTGTAGGAGAAAGTAACTTAGCAAGGAAAACTATTTATGAAGTATATGATAGAGTTACTCTATGCACTTAGAGCACAACCCACCCTATCCGAGAAGGGACTCATTCAGTTAAGATTCACTCAAGTCATAGCTCACACAACAGAAAAACAGGATGGAAAGAAATCAAACTGACTGCGCTTCTCAGGCTTGATTTTCTTCAACTAACAATTACTGCTGCAAAAAAGGACTGTTTTCAGAAGAACACTTCTTTAGAGGCATTTTGACAGGTTATAAGGAAGGACACGTATCAGCTGATTACTTGCTCATCCAGGTATGTTGATTTAATCAGCACACATTAGAGCATTTTTGACTCCCATAAAAATACCCATAAAAATACGACTTCCAGATGCATTGCAGAGTCTCCCCTTTCCCCCACGGCTTATACCAAAAGCTTCATTAAGGAACACCATTGCCAGGACAGGGAACTAAACAGGACTGCATTTCAACAAGACAAGCATGCAGGCTCCCATAGTGCAGGTGTGCTTGAGCTCACAGTGAGGTTTACAATATTCTTGGATAGAAGTATTGCATGAGTTAAATAGAAGCCAGGCAATTCATTTATGCACCTTCACAAAGTGAGAACAAAACTCCCCACAGGCCCATTTGCTGCAGTTCCTCAAGCCTTAGATCACTCTTTATTCAGAAACTAACTGACCAACGCAGCCCTGTGATTTCACATTTGATTACCATACAAGAATCTATAAATTTAAATTTACATATTGGACAAAAAAAGGTTAGGAGTCACAATTAGATGGTTTAATGCAGACTGAACTCATGAGGATTTTGGCCCCAACCTAAGGAGTGCATTTATAATCATGATGTGGCAAAACAAGATTCTGCTGATTGTTTGTGTCAATGTATTTGTAAACAACCCCTTCAAACAGAGATAAGAAGTGAATGGACACTGGGGGAACTGTTAGGAATTTCCTTCTATTACAGATTCCTTTGATCCGAAGAAAACAGGAAGCTGTAGTAGTGGGGACATCCTCTCTTTGTTAGCTTCTACTCAGATGCACATCCTCAATTACACATATCCTATTAATATAGAGGAGTCTCTTCAGAAGGCTCTGGAAGAGAAATAAGAAATGAAATCCCTCCCTGGGGACCTTCAAGCCTGCAGAAGAGGGAAGAAGTGCTGCTTTTAAGCAAGTCTACACTATTTTCTGAGCTTCTACGCTGTACTGAAACAAAAAAAAGCAGTGGCACTGCTAAGTTGTATTTCAGCACCTTCACAGAATGGCCGAGGTTGGAAGGGACCTCAAGGACCATGAATCTCCAACCCCCCGACGCATGCAAGGCCACCAACATCCCCATTTAATACTAGACAGGCTGCCCAGGGCCCCATCCAACCTGGCCTTGACCCAAAAGTAACAGGGAGGGGGAGACAAGAGGACTGCAGATCAGCCTACACAGGTAGCGTCACCCCAGCACAGTGGATGCAAACGCACAACAGGTAATTTGTAGGCAACAATGCTTTTCCCTTCCTCCAGAGTAAAGCTACGCTGCTGGAGCATGTGTGCAAGGCAGGCAGAGGGGAAGGAGTCCCATTGTGCTGTCTGCAGAGAAGACAGGAATTCTAGGAGGGGAAAGGTTCCCTTTGAAGCACATGGCACGAAGAGCTTCCCAGTGACCATGGCAACAGGCTCAGTGGGTTCCCAGCCTGAGAACCAGTTACTACAGCCATGCCTGAAAAACAAAAAGTCTAAAAGAAGGAAAGAGAGGGGGAGGTGGGGTTGGGGTGGGGGAGAGGGACTTGGAGCAGAATTAGCCTGGCAGAAACTGAGCGGCTCCCTGGTAGGCAAATCCAGCCAATAATGCTTGCTGGGTTCACGGGGTTTCCTTTTCATTTCCAATGCTTTCTTCTTCCTCTGTCACTCCCCTCCCAGCCCTATTCAGGAGCTCATGAGATCAGTAAAGCCCAGGCCTTTGCTTCGCCTGCACGCAGCATTGCCTCAAACAGGGCTGCACTGTGATCAAAGGCAGCGCTAAATCACGGCTGCCACACACACCTCTTCCCCCATCAGAGCCCAGTTTTCACAGGCACTCTAGCAGAAGATGATTTCCCCCCCAAAAAAAACCTCTTGTGCTTTCATTACAACACACACATCTGACAAAGAAGGATGAACAATTCAAAAATCTGTACGGAAATGGACACATTAAATTCTGTACGTTTACCGATCCCATTTAGCAGATGGATAAACTCAGGCAAAGCTTCTAAGAAACACAGGCCAGCATCTTACTAACAACCACCACAATTAAAGAAAATCAACAAGAGGAAATCTTTGTACCAGATTCGTGTGCCATGGAATTTAGCAGACAGCCTTCAAGTATTCTCTACATTCTTCTTCACAGTACTCCAAGCTTCCCAGAGGATCTTACATCAGTTTTTCTTTTGCTACTCAACATAAATTTATTATTTGCTCTCTTGTATACGCATGCATTTACCACACTAACACACACAATAACCTCTTCTATTACCATAAAACAAAGGACAATGATTTTCAAGGAATTTAGGTTCTGGAGGCCCAAAGATTCCAAAGGGGGAGTACAGATGAAAATTTGCATTTCTCTGATTGAGATACTAAGATTCATTTGTTAGTAGCAATACCTATCCTCAATTGCAGCAAGAAGTCTCCTGAAGGGTTGAGGATTCTCCTTCCCAAAAGGAAATTGAATTAGTATGCCTTCTGAGAAAACTGTATTTAAGAACAGTAAGCAGCTTTCACTTGAACTACTTTTGATAATATTTGATAATAAGCTTTATTTGATTGAGCCACCATCACACTGGCCATTCACTCTGCTCCTACTCAAACAGCACTACTGCTAGCTTTTGCAGGGCTTCATTAGATTCCTACACAGCACAAGAAGGGCCACGTGCTCATTTTGCCATCACCACCTCCTAACTGAGAGAGGACATTCTTTCCCTGAGGCACCAAGTGCAAAAACAGGCAAAATGGGAATACTTCATGCACTACTAGAGGTCTCATTTAATTCCATGGCAATTTTTCTCAGAAAGAAACTTCCAAAGAACAGTTAAAAACAGTATTTACCCCCAAACTATTCAATCCATATAGCCCTTACCTTTCCTAAAACAGTGAGGCATGGCTTTGGTTCCAGCTCAGGCTGTTCCAGCTTCACCACTCCTACCCAGCCATATTCGTACAGGTCTTCCTCATCATTGCTATTACACAGTCCGAGTGGATGCATCTGAAATCAGTAAGAAGCCATCAGAAAAACAGTGTAAATCAGAGAACATGCAGATTGCTTTTGAATACCTTAGTTTATAACAAATATTTATTAAAGTACACCAGAAAGACCAAAATACAAGGCTGCAATTATGAAGAATTCCATGTTTCTGAAGCATGCTACCAGTTCAAAATCTTGGAATGTCTGTGAGGTCACTGCCACCTTGCTTATGAAAAATCATTTAATGCCTACAATTAAAAGTAACCATAAATCCTCATCTAAAATATAAAATAATTGAAGGTTCCACTTCAGCTTTTCCTTGCAAACTGACAAAAAAAATCTGTTTTGCAGAACCACTCATAAAAGCTTCACAAGACAGAACTGGTGTTTGAAATGCATTAGCTTTCTTGCTTTGATAGTTGCACAATACCAACTGTCACCCTTTGGAACACGTCTATCACAGTTCAAAATAAGATGAGAAGCTTCCTAACTATTTTGGAATAGTCACTATTTTTTCCTGAACCGTAATGAGAGAGGCATCATGAAGTGATGAAATTCAGTCTCCTTTTTGGCATTTATGTTGCCTGGTGTAGGAAACAAGGAATACTTCAGATACTCTCTTCCTCCTCCCCTCAACTCTAAGTAGCTCTTCTAGTTCTATTATGACAAGGAGCTAATTATGCACCAATACTGTAAACTTATTTTACCTGTTCTAAGTTTGATGTGCTTTACTAGCATAACTTTGTGCATGAACCAGGCTATGGAACAAGACTTCCCATGCTGTTTCACACGTTCCCTGTGTTCTGCCATCTCTTCTGTTTCACCAGCTTGTCCTTCCCACGTGCATCTCTCACCTTGCAAGCGACTCAATGCAAGAACAGCTTGCGGAGCCCCAACTTTGTGAATAACTCAAGCAATTACTACGAAATAGGGGAAACACAGTGGTAGCACAACGCAGAGGTTTTCCTACCACTCATTTTTCAGGATTCATTCCCAGTTCATCTGCAGTCAGAGAAAAAACAAGTCTCAGCAATACTCGGCAGAGAGAGCAGAATCCTCCATCCGACTCCCAGCTCATCCTACCTCTGTTTTTTGTTCTGAGCTGCTATGAGCTGTCTGCACTCTCACACAGATGAGTTCAACTCATTCCGTGCAGAGTTTGAGACAGGAACTTTAAAGTCAGTACCTGATGGAGCAATTGCTCTGTGCTGACAAAAAGCAAGGAAAGAATCAGATAGTGGAAGAACTCTCTCCAAAATTGCCATGGCAATATTCCAACGTAACCAAGTCCCAAAGGAGCCCGTGGGAATCTTTAAAGTCAACAGAAAACTTTAATCCATATTAAAGTCTAATGAAACAGAACTGCTCCTGTATCAGTCACGCTCTGAAACCGTAACCCAGAACCTAACCCTAACCCAGAGGTTCTTAGTTTAACATCCTTGAAATGCACTTTGGCACTTTCCATGTGTCTGAAAGGGCAGAAGCAAAAGCACTCCTCAGAGGTGCTCTTCTCCAAGGTTACGGTATCTGTATACATTGCTGGGGGTTTAAAATAACTTCAAAAAGGGCCGCACCAATTTTAAGTGGGTTACTGTTACAGAGCAGACAAACAGCAAACTGACAGCAAAGGAGGAACATTTTATGCTGTAACTCAATCACCTCAAAGCAGCCTTGATGATTACAGGACAGCTTTCACCCTTTGTCCTCTTCTCCCCCCCCCGAGTGCCAGGGTGAAACATTATAGTGTTACAAACCTCCTTAAGAACAGCTCCAAATCTTTCCACGTTCTGCCATGAGATTACAACGACTGGCCTTTCTTGGCCATACAAAAATACTGTCTCTACCCACTTCAGTCCAGAAATCATCCTGGAGGAAGGACAAGAACTGAAAGTTCCTTCTACAGCCACTTTTCTCTAGAACACTCCTTCCATAACAGCTTCCAAGCTATAAGCAGACCTTCAGATTGTAGTCACAAAATGCACTCTACAGTTACACCTCTGAAAGCCAGGACAAGTCCAAGGAGGTTAAAAGAGCCTCATCTCCACCTCTCGCAAAGCCTGGGCTTCCTTCCCTTTTAAAAGGGAAAATAACAATACTGCATGACATCTCTTCTCCAACACAAACACCCCAAACTCCTGAGAACGGGCTTCTTATCTAGAGGAAAAAAAACACAGATTGCACATAATTCCAAGGACAGGGAAATATGTGCAGTGCAGAGCAGGAGTCCTCTGAGGGCTCTCTCAATAGCCAGGAATTTGCAATGCCAGCCAATTGCTCAGGTACCCAGCCTTGTGTGTTTCAGCCTCACACACAGCTTTACCTCTGAGATGTCACAGCCACCAATTCTTTATAATTGTAGACTTCATTAAATAGAAGAAGTAGTTTCTTCCAACCATGATATAAATACTAAAAATGCAGTTTGGGAGGGGAAGGTCAAGGCATAGTAACTGAAGCAGTCATCAGCAATCTAATGTTTAAAGCACTCAGGTTAGCTACATGGTTAGAAGCCTGAGCAAAGAGCATAACTATCCAGAACAAGTTCTGTTTCCTTGTACTCTTCTGCAGCAAGAGGCATGCCCAGAAGAAACAAACACTGGAACTAACCAATGATGATGAATGGCAGAAAAAAAATAGGGAGCAATCTGAGACACAACGAGGTAACAACCAACCTGTTGGCTCCTGAAGCCCTATTTCCATACACCAAGAGCAGAGCTGTGCCACAATGGAGACTGCCCCATTTGATCCCCACCTCCAAGAAGCCGTGATCCAGCAGAAGCTGAAGAAGCTCACCTTCCTGGATGACATGACACAAAGCTAGAGTCCATAAAATCATTTGAGTTGGAAGGGATCATCTAGTCCAACTCTCCTGCAATGAGCAAAGACAACTCCATCAGGCGCTCAGAGCCCCATCCAGTCTGTCAGTGTCTCCAGGGATGGGGCATCCACCACCTCTGGGCAACCTGCCCACCCCTAAAGGAATACAAGATCTCCAAGAGGCACTCATCTCTTTCTGATTTACCACTCACCACATTCACTGTCTCCACGGTTCTGCAGGATAGAACTGCAGGCTTCTTTCTCCTGTTGCATGAAAAAAAACATTGATTGGCAACTTACAAAATCAGGAAGGTTGGCCACTCTGACAGCATAACTTTGCAAGCCCCCTACTTTCCAGTCAGAAGAAAAAATGAAGACAGGCTATCCACCCATTCAGAAGAGATACTTCAACAGGTATACATTGTCCAGAAACTAAGAAAAAATTTGGAAAGAGTTCTCTCACCCCACCAGATCAAAGATACCTGAGATGCTGCACACATTCAGAAGGCTTGGCAGAGTCCTGTGTGCTTACAGCAGCCTTAAACAAAACATGGATGAGAATTATAGCTAGTATTGGCTGATGTATGTGTGTCATGCAGAAGGTATCAAGCACTAAGACTGAAGTCCAGAAACTGAATTTTGGAATATGCAGTAAAAAGCAACTAGAAACAACAGCATGTGTAACTAAAGGAGCTGTCTGTCTGAAAGGTTGCACAAGACTTAAAACTGAATGAGGAATATGAAGCTGGGCTGCAGAAAAAACACTGAGAATGAGGTCTCTCTCAGCTCAGTACCAAGATTTTCTAGCAAATTTGACTTCTACACAGCATTTACTGGTCACTGTATTGCATTCCAAAATGCCTTAATGAACACCAGTCTCTGCTTTTTGAGACTTGTTCAAAGAGCTTGGTTTCTGAGGAAGTTTCTGAAGTCCCCTTGTGCAAGAGTGTAAAAAACAAAATCCCAGAAATGTTTGTCAATAAAAAAGAAAGAAATGAAGCAGGAACTCATCTTCTCAGGACAGAACTGGGGCCATCCATACAGCTGTATTCACCCTGAGGGGAAGAGAGTTTCAAATTCTTGTCCAGATCCATTAACTGTGCTCACTTCAAACATTAGTTTACTCAAACTATAGCAAGGTTGTGTTATGAACTAATGACCTGCTTAATAGATGAAAGCTGTGTTTGTTTGCTAGCCAGAACAAACAGCTGTCAAAAAAAGAACCCTCCATCAGCATGGCAGTGATGGCTGCTACTGCCATTTCAGTTCTGTTTGTCCACAGACAGCGAGCATATAGACTCCATAGTACAGTCCAACCCAGGCACAGAGTTGCTCCAACCTTGTACATCCTAACAGTACATGGAAGATTGAAGCAGGGAGAACAGTGAAACGTATAAACCACCACACACTGGCAAAATAATTGTGCACATAAGAAACCTCAAATCCAAATGCAAAATCTAGTATAAGCAGTAAGCAAAACTAATAGGGTGCCTCCGGCACTGTGTGGGCAAATAGAGAGGACTCACTAGGCTACAAACTCCCAAGCATTCTGTTGCATCACAGTGGAATCTCACCAGAATAATTAACAAAACAAATTACATTACGCCGTCAGTACTCCTTCAGTCGTTTATCAGGAAAGGACAACTGACATTGTCAAAAACATTGCCTTGTTCAATTAAAAACACGTGGCTGAACTATTCCAGACTATTTGCTCCAGCAAATCTTGAAGACTTGCAGGACCAACACAGCCCTGTGTAACCACAAACACATTGAGGGAACCCATATTAAAGTACTCAGAGCCAGCATTTTTAATCAAGTAGCATGATGAAGTTAATGTTAGATAGTACAGTTTACACACTGATCTTCTCATGGCCAGATCCTGGAAGCATCTTTGTCCTCAACCCCCAGTACAATTAGTTTCCTCCTCCTCTGGTTTCTCGTGTTTCAGCAACTCCTCTCATCTTCTGATTGCTCTCATCTGCTCATATTACTCATTTTTTAATGCATATTATTTAAACTTCCACTCAAACCATATCCTCCATCAACCTCAACCTGATCAAGGATAAACTACTAGTGGCCTGATCTACTAATACCTGATCACCTTCTTTAAATCTGTCTTTAGCTCACCTGCTAGGAGAGGATACTTGGTTTGTTGGTTTCCCCATTTCAAATCTCTTTTTTGCCTAACATTTTCACAACGCCTCAAAAAAAAAAAGAAAACTGCTGTTCTGTCTGTTTCTGTAGAGAATGCACTTAATACTTCTACTCACTAACTCCCATTTTACCTATTGCAACTGTCTTCTCTTTGAAGGTGCCAAACCCTACAGTAACTCCTGTTTCACATTTTTAGACTTATCCTTACAGTCCATCACTCTGAGTAATCAACTTCCACTCAGGAATTTCTTTGCATAAAATTCTGTCCATCTTCACATCACAATCAATTACATTTCATTTACATTTCATATTGAGACTAATACCTAAAAGCAAAGGAAGCTTCCCCCCACCTCACCACCAACTCACACTACAAGTAAGGATCCCAGAGAGCCTAAACAAAGAAAAAGAGAGAAAGGATACACTCACACCATGCAAAGATAATGGATGACTGCAACCCAAGGCTGCAAGTCCACATTGTACACCATGACAGCGAATGCTTATTGGCTGGTGTGGTAGGACAGTCACATTTCCACACACCACGATGATCCCAACACATTGCTTTGGGACCTGTGTTCTCCCCCCAGAAAAAGCAAACTAGCATGTTTATGCCTTACACAGTTCCAGGAATCTGCACACAGAGTATGTTGTTGCTGTAAGCAGGTTTTGTGATTTCAGTTCCACTGCAAACACCACAGTATGAACAGACCCCAACTCTGCACCTGCCTTGCAAAGACATCGGTGCTAAGGAATAAACCAAGACTGAATAATGTGACCTGGACAGTTTGAAAGTCTTCACTAATACGCCTTCTGAGAATCAGCACTACCTTTCCAAATAGACCTGCTGATGTCTCCTCCTGTGCTTAATTCTCATACAGCAAATCAAGGTGTTTCATCTTCTGACAAACAACAAGGGAAGTGATACAAAGCATAGTACATTCTTCCTTCATTTCCACTTCAGCATTCAGGGAGCTTCCCACCCAGGTAACCATCTCTATTCTTTTAAGGCTCTTTCACCTCTGATGTAGCAGTATACTTTACGATGCAAAACTAAAGTATTTTCCCTCTTAAAAAAAAAAAAATACATTTAGTAACTCACATATAATGAATTCTCATAGTTTTGCAACAGTAATCAGAAATGACACTTCTGCAGGGATTGGGTGAGGGCCGACATGACTTTCAGCACACACCTCCCATCCTCCAGGCAGCTACCATCCCTCCAAGCAGAGGCAGAGAATTTACTCCGAGTGAGAATTTACCAGGACAAGAAAGGGCAGAAGTGAGAAAAGACTTTAGAACGGCTCACAGATGCACGCTGGGAGAAGAGAAGACTGAAAGATACCTTTGTAGAGGTGAAGCTGGAACAACTCCAAGACCACTTTGATCCGCAAAAGAACACAGAACAGCCCTGGGGACATACCCCTGACCTAAAGGCTGCAGAAGAGGATTTGAAAAGACACAGCACGTCGTTGTTTGTGTGCTCGTACGAAAATCAGTGCTATGCTCAAGGTGCAAATCATATGTCAACCTGGTAGCACCTCTTTGAAAATCGTGTACTTAAGGTACAGAGCCAACACCAAAGCTAAGACACGGGCTACACTGACAGCATGAAAGAAGGTGGGGAGCTTGTTTTAAAAGAAAACAAAGAATTGTCTAGAGCTGCACTGTAACAGGTTCTCCAGTGAGCAGAAGATTTCCTAGCACACGAATGCACTGGGTAACAGGAAACTGAGACCTTGCTAAAAGGTCTGTATGGACTATATGTAAGTACTCCCTGAAATACTCACTGAAAGCTACAAGTTAGAGGCGCTTTTCAATGAAAACCAACCTTGCAGCTTTTCCTCATTCTTTACCAGCATCACTGGACTATTGAGGCTCACATTCATCCTCACCTCAACCTACGCATGGAAGCCATTTGTTTATTCTGTTTTAAAACTAAAGAAGTTATATGGAGAGTAAGACTACTTGAATAGAAGATCAGGAAGGAGCCGAGTAGAGAAGGCTTAACATTTAAAAGACTCTGGACTCCTATCTTGTAAATATCTTATTTCCTTGGTTAGCTCAATTTAGACAAGCTGGAAAGTTGAGCTCTGCAAATACCAACTTTAGTGCCAGTCCCAAGTATCAAACTTCATACAAGGAACTACTAGAAATCCCTCCCTTTGTCATTCTCTCACATGCAAGAAAGAGAATCCTCATCCCCTGCACTATCCCTGCTGGGGTAGCATAGGGACAACATGGCAGAACAGATAACACCCTCCTGTTCAGCAAGGTAGAAAACAAGGTACACTGCCTTTTAAAAAATGGTGGGTAAGCATCTCCCCATCCTATCTTCTCACAGAGTCCCATAGAAACACCTGAAAAACGCTGAAACACCTCAGCTGCAGACATTTTCCTTTGAATTGTATAAGAGGAAGCCAAGGGTGTGTGGGCTAGGGGCCAGAATATGACAAAGACTGAGGAATCTTCTCACTTTGAAGTCTAAAGAGCTCACAGGACACCAGAGAGTAAGGCTAAATGAGAATACATAAACAAAAAGTCAGGCCCAAGGAGGATCCAGGGTGTTTCTGGGTCACAGACCTGTTTCACTTTAGACATCTGCTCTGCCTGGTTTCCCAACTGAAATCCAGACCACAGTACAACAAGTCTGCATATTTGCTCTTCACCACTACAGAACTCCAACAGACACCGAACAAAAAATATCACGGACAAACTAGAAAGGCAGCAATAAAAGTGAGTAATTGTTTTATATGTGGGAAAAAAATTACTAGCGATTTCAAATACCTGCAGTAAAAAGGCAAATTCAAAGAGGTATTCTGCATAAACCTCTATAATTGAGCAGAACTATTGAGACTCGAATTCCCTACTGCTTTAGGATCTGAAACAACAGATATACTAATATAACATAGCTTTCCCACCTGAAGCATGCTTGGCACAGGCTCAGCTCACTCCACATGGGTTCACATTCCTTCACCAGACAGGCTTTTGAAATAATATGTATGAGGTTTTGCAGTGAAGGCAAAAGAAAAAAGCAAACCTGAATGAGAAGTCTATCATCAGGGAAATGCAAATTCTACTCCAAGTGTTCCCTCAGAGAAGGTGCATGTCAACTAAGAACTGGAAAATAGAAAGTAGTGAGCCTTCTTTCTAGCTTCCCCTGGGTGCACAGAAACTGGAAAATGGATGGAATAAAGAAGTTAAATGAAAACCACAGAGGGGGAAAAGGGGGCAAACCCCCAAAGATGGAAATAGAAAAATATTGTTCAAACATGCAGACTTTCCTACAGAAATCTCAAAGTCCAGCTGACACAAGATGCCAAGGATAATATATATGTTAATAGCAAGAAGCAGGAGCAACACGTAGATCTGCTACCGAATGGGGTTGGCACAAAGCAGTAACAAAGCAAAAAACAAATAGGCTTAGCTGTCACTGCAACATGATTCTCTATCACCTTTCAGGTATCACTGAGACCAGGGAATGCCCTGATGACTGGAAAAGCATGAATGCTGCACTTATCTGCAGAAAGGAAAAAAGGAAGATACAAGCAGCTACAAAGCACTCAGTCTCGCTTCAGTGCCTGAGAAAATTATGGAACAGATCCTTATGGAAGGTACTTGTGGGTACATGATGGATAAGGTGGTGAGTAAAAAAGCCTGGTTTATCTTTGGCAAATCCAAGCAATCTCAATACAATAAATCAACTTGAACCAGGGATAAGAAATCTGCGTATGCAATCTACCTTGATTTTAGCAAATTGGTTTACATTGGTCTCCTTCAACATCCTAGTTGACAAGCTGCTAAGGTATGGACTAGGCAGGTGGGCCAAAAGATAGTGGATAACAAGTTAAATTGGCTCAAAGGTGGCTAATGGTTTAAGTTGAAGGGGCTACTCAAAGCTGGAGCTCCTTAGGAGTCACTACTAGGTCTGGTAGTGCTCAGTACCCTCCATCAACAACAGTTGAGGCAGCATCTGGAGCAAAGATAATGAGGGTGCATCCCTGCATGTTTATCTGCTGGCCATATACAATTGTGATCATTCCACTCTATTTGGCACTTTTTAGATGACCATGGAATGTATGTCCAGTTTTGGTTGGAGAAGGTCCATTGAAAGGTGATCAAGATGATAATGGGTTGGAGAACTTGACGCAGTAAAAGAGTTGAAGGAATTCCATTCTTCATATTAGAGAAGGGTCAGGAAGTTCTGCCTTGCAGGTAGCAGTAGAGATGATAGAAGTAATCTTTTCACCAGGGCACATGATGACCAGACAAGAGGCAACAGGCACAAAAATGCTTCAGGGAAAATTATCTTTGGATGAAAACAATTCTTCAGTGTAAGAACAAGTAAACATTGGAACAGGCTGTCCAGAGAATTGGTGAAGTATTCCTTACCAGAAACATTCAAGATCCAGCTTGACAAGGCCCTGGATAACCTAGGCTAAAGACGTGCTTTCAATGGAAAGCTGAATCAGACTAAGTCTTTGAACATAGCCTCTTTAAAATCATACTTCAGTTCTACTCTCTGTCCTTCAAATTAAGGTAAAAACCATTTGCAAAAGCTACAGACTTGCTTTTCTGTGACTTCAGCAAGCTTCTGTCTGATACCTGAAACAATTCAACATACATATCCCACTAGACAAACGGATAAGCTTCCCATTACATAAGTTTGATTGTATTAAAGTGATTTACTATTCCACCAGACTAAACAAAGAACTACATATAGAAAGAAAACTCGGTGCATAGTTTCCAATTCTCCTCAAATCTTCAATTCCAATTTACTGGCAACAAGAACAAGTACATAAAGAATCATAAAAGCGACAGGGTGGGTGAGTATGAAAGTTTTAAATACTAAATTCAGCTTCAACATAATTAAATCACAAATGGAGGGAAAAATAGAGAATCTTGAAGAACTGAACTGCCACTATTTGGCATCTACAACTTCTTCACAGCTAGCCAGTGGTAGCTATTTTCAGACCACATACTGAACTGCTAACTAATTGTGCAAATCTCTATAGCTTCTTACATGTACTGCAAGTAGAGAAGGTTGGTTTATTCACACTGTTGATAGACACAGCCTTTTTAACAAGGTGGAAGCCAGAAGCACTTCTCCATCCTCTGCTCACAAATCTTAGCTGTACAGAAGAACATTCAGCCTCCAGCAGAAGTTAAAAATTTAGCTGGTAAAACTCTTTTTTGCTTTCAGATGCTTTTTTTCTTTTCTTTTTTTTTTTGAGGAAGAATACCCTGCCAAAACCCAAATCACCACAAAATGTAACATTATAGGACCTGAACATTCCAGCAGTGCGTTTTTCTTGGCTATCAGTTGTGACCATGTGGTTCGACCCAGCGGTTAGCATTGAGCCCACAAGTGGGTTCCACCAAACTTTCTCTATAGCAGAGCATCAAGCATTCCTGAAATCCTCTCACAGTCCACTTTACTCCAGGAAGTACGCCAAGAGAGATGATGAGAAATCCAGTCTATGCTGTAATTAAATGTTAAAACAGAGAAACACAGTTGAAAGCATCCACCATGCACAACAGCTCAGTAAAATGCTACAACACAGACAGGCCAGTATTATATATACAGCCCATCAGATCTTGTGATGTAAACCTTGAGCAGCAGCCAAAATAATTAGGGACCAAGCCACCAGCACTGACCTAATTGGTCAGCATGCTTATCACCTGAACCTAGAAAGCAGCACCATACCTTTGACACCAGGACACCAAACCTGTGACTAACAGACCATGCAAAGCATATGGGAGCAACTCACCTGCTCAACTGCTCAGCTTTGAATTCCTTAGGAGAGGAAGAAAACTGCCAGCAAAAAGACATACCTAGCAGTAGCAGCATGCTCTCAGACTTCATCCTGCCAGGGTCGCTCCATGTCAGAGAGATGCAACAGACAGACACAGCCCATGCACACTAACAGATATGTAATTGCAGCACATATGCATTAGATTTACTGCAGAGGCAGAGATCAAGTGTAGCTGAGCAATTTACTGCAACAAAGCAGCTGGACACTTTGCAAGGGAAGCTTACAGACTGTTCTAGCAGAAACTTGGACTTGCATCTCTTCTTGGAATCACGCATTTGAGACCCTCTGAAGGAATGCAAATGTGAGATAAATTTGAGGGTAGATTTCTTCTCTCAAGAACTTAAGCGTTTTAATTACACCACATTTTCCTACAACAGTAGCGACAGAGCTAACAGCACAAAGTCATGATTATAGTATAGTTTTCCCCCTTTAAATGGGCAGAAAGATGCTGGCAAAAGATGCAGGCATAATACCACTGAAGATGGAAAAAGTAAAATCAGAAGTAAAACAGTATATTCACAGATCATTTTGGCAAGAGAATGCTGCCAGTAGGTACAAAGTAAAATACGAATTCTGGAACTACGCAGAAAACAGCAATCCTCAAAAAATAAACTGATGGCCAGAACTTTAAACAGAGTCATAATTGGCTGGGAAAAAGCAGTGGTTCATGAGATGTAAGGTAATCCATTTGTTCCACAGCACTCAGTGGAGACCCAAAACTGCCAGTATCAGATTAGTGTCATTTAATCACTTACATTTAAGTTAAAGGCCTCATATGAAGCTTCAAATATTTCGTAAGCAAGTTTTCTCACAGAAATGGAGTAGTATGAAGAGATCCAGACTAACACTGCACAACTGAATGGGGGCTGTTCAATCCTAGAGATTGTTCTGTGCCTGGAAAGGATGAATGTCACTCTACAGCAGAAAAGTAACAAAACAGTTCCTCAGAACTCTTCGTATGAAGACTCCTAAAAGAAATTTCCAGACATGCGAATAAGGCAGGTTAATGCATATTTATGGAATATATACAATTTGATCTAAAGAAGCTAAGAGTTTATTTAGAAGCTAATGGTTTTATTCAGGAGAGACTTTCAGCTCACGTATGGACTGGAAGAGTAACTAGACCAAAAGCTTGTGCTGTTTCACTAGTTGATAACTGCACAGTTATTTCAGGCTGCACAAGACTCACTTTTCTTCTCCTTCCTTTTCTAGTCTGTTGTGTGACCGGAGAAGCTAAAGATAGAGATGAGTGGTCATGAAGTCCTGTCTTCTCTACAGCAAGCCTGCTGGTTAGTTTCATCATGCTCCAGTAAAAAAGGTTAAATTCCAACATTAATTAGCTATTCACCACTATTCCTACTCCCTCCCCAGAAACAAAATCCTTCTGCATATCAGTCCATTTCCCAGTCAAAGCACTTGGAAGACTTAGCAAGCATCAGTTTTGCTTGGTTTTCTACACACTCACAGACACACTGCTGCCTATTACCCAAAGCCCAGGTGCACCTGCATTACTCACACCAGCAGCTCCTAGAACATAAAGAACAAGGTTCAAGTCTGCACAGCCTACTTTTGTTTAGGTTGCAAAAGAATAAGCAAATTACATGAAGGTAGTAGGCTCAGAAAAGGCACAATGTTTAGATTTTGAGAAGCAGCAGAGGAAATGCAACCATCCCTGCATTTATCTCATTAAGTCTCATGTCCAGGGAATAATCTGTTACCTTTATTAGTTTACATCTTTGATTACTACTCCTAATTGAGGTTAAAAGAAGGCTGGGTTTCCTGAAGAGATGACAGTACCAGGGCATCCAGTTAAGAAGCATTCCAGGTAAGGATGAACTAGTTACATGTAGAGATCAAAGACACTCCTCCAACATCCTGCCCTGATTTTAGGTGCTGTGCTGCACTCAGGCACACACACATGCTGCATTCACAGGCACACCCAGTTATTTACGGGACATTTTGCAGAGAACATGAAGAGATGTACATCATTCCTGACTTTATTCATCAACATCCGATGGCAGGTGTCAACCACCATTTTATTCTCTGTGCCCAGAAACCTCAGATTGAGGGCTGATAAAGGTAAGTTAAAATGATCTGATCACAGAGAAAACACATGAGAAAGAAGATGGTAAATTGTGTAGAAGTAAACAGTTCCAGTGCTCTGTGCTAGGACAACTCACTTGTTAACATTTCCCCATGAAACTGGACACACATGCTTCGTTCAATCTGTGATACTACTTAGCCCTGCTTCCACTCCAATAAAGGATTTAGTTAGTATTTAGCAACGTTCAGTTGTTTGGACTTCCAGAAGTTGACACACAGCCTGTGCAAAATGCAGCATAACCACAGGGCTCTGGTCTCTTTCCATTTTGGACCATAATCTTTATTAACAAGGTGATATATTTGCATTGTCACAGAAAGAACGTGTTTCAATGGGGCCGGAGGGAGAGAAGAGCACAGAACATGTAAAGCAGCCTTTGTGTCCACAATTAAGAACAATTGTCCTCAAGAAAAAATGGGGTGTGAGAGGAAAGGAGCTAATAGGAATAGATTCTTACAAGAATGCACTATCCTCATCACAAAACTAATAGAACTCCTTTTGTCTTATACACAAATACCAAGCAGGATCCATGCGTTTCTGCCAGAGGCTGCTCTCTGTATGCATGGCAACATTTTAGCCAAATACAGAGGTAGAAGCCAAAGAGGAAAAAAAGAGATGAGAATGCAGGAAGAAAAGAGGCTTAAAACGCACAACACTCCATCCCATCCCCCACCCCTCATGCCAACCTCTCATCTATAATCCAACACATGACAGACAACAGGCAAACAGCAAGAGGTCATCTTCAAAGGGCTGGTTGCCAAGGGAGGCCAGTGGAAAGAGTGCAGGCATGTCCCCATCAAAGTCCAGCAGCTGCTAAAGAGACACAGAGGTGCAGCTTCCCCTGGGGCTGCAATGAAATTCAGAGATGGAGGACAGCACTGGAGCTGCTCTAGCTAGAAGTATCAAATGGTAGCTTTGCACTTTGCAACAGGGAAAGCACAAAAGAGAAAGAGCAGAGATGTTTGCATCCTTCTATCCACCCTGTTTTGCATTTCAGATAGTTGAAATGCTGTTCAGACTCATCAGGATACATCCTGATGAATAACAGCAGAAGGAAGCAGCAGCAGGTGGATGACAACAACACATAGGATAGACTTTCTGTTCTATTCAAAATTAAGACTTTGGTTCACCGATTAGAAGTGGAACAGGGAGAAGGTACAAAGGATGTATAACCAGCTGCAGTTTCATTACGTCTCACAGAAAATGAGAACATACCTTCAGATTGAGCTTGGGACAGCGTCCCACTGAAAACCATCTTCAAATATTAGCCAATGCATGTAGCATGTTGGATAAAAAATAATTCCATGGTATTTATCTTCCAATTCATTCCCAGAATCCTCCTTAAGACAGAGCAGGGAAGCAGATGACACTAAAGAACAGACACTTCTACAACACATTTGAGAGCAGCATGAAGTTCCAGCTGGCATCAACAGACAGTAGTTTGAGTGAAAATGCAAATGGCAGAGTTACGTGGTCTGAACAAACACTCTGGTGCCCAATACAAAAGTCAATGGAAATAAAAGTTTTAGTATTTAGTAAGTTCTTGATTACCACCTTGATCAAAGTCAGTCTGGAAGAACCACCCAGGAAGCAAGAGATATTAGACCTGCACTTCTGTTAGTCAGCATGGAGAAAGTTCTCAAAACCAAGAGACAACAGTTAATTCCCTACAGATGCACCCTCTTTGGTCAACACACAAATTAAACTTCGGATCACATCATTGTTTAAGTTGAAAAAGACCTGTTTATTGCAAATCCCATCAGCTCTCTGGGCACCCTGTGCCAGCGCCTCACTGCCCTCAGGGTAAAGACCTCCTCATATCCAGTTTGTCCTCCTTTAGTTTGAAACCATTGCATCTAGCTTTAAATACAGTCATTTAGTCAGATCCAATGCCATCATTGATACCAGCACAATCTCTCTGGCTTTCTGAAGTAGAGATGAAACAAAAGCATCTGTTGTAATTACCTGAGAGGATGCTCAGGTGTATGCAAAGGAATAGAATTGCCTTTGCTCCATGACAGACCTACTCACTGGATCTAATCCTAACAGAAGATGAAGGTAAATGGATTTCTGCTCCAGATACTTCCCTGTGAGACTACATTAAAAAAGCATTACTTTCTTCTCCTTAACTCCACCGTTCACAGCAGATGGAGAACAAGTCCCTGCACAGAAAGGACTGGAATACTTAGGGGGAAAAAAGGAAAAAAGTTGTGCCCAGTGTTATGGCACATAAACATGGGCCAAAGAGTTGTTCCAGATTAATAGTACTATTTTCCTATAAAAGAAAATACCTGCTGCACTGGCTTCTCCAATTCAGATAAAATAATGAATAACCGCACTGTTTTCAGAGTCTATTATATAAGAATTTAGAGAACATGGAGACCTTCTTTGTCACCACATGAGAAGCAGCATTTCAGTTTGCTGGAAGAAAAATGCCCTTCTAAGAACAGCCACCTGATGGCAGCCTGTGGCTTCAGTCCTATTGTTCCAAGTGGCAACTGGCAACCATTTTGAATGAGATTAGCTCTACGTTAAACCACCTCTGAAGAACGTTCTGTAGTAGGGAGCAAGAAAAGAACAGCTTATTTCAAAGTTATTTTAATGTAGCAAACTGCTGGAACAGTCACTGCAAACACTGCCATTTAACTGATCGTGAAACTTTTCTCTTTCAACCTCAATTTGATCCATTTTGTAGGGCAGACCAGGCTAGCTGCAATTTTCCTTCTTTCTCCACTTCTTGCTAGATTCCTTCTCCCAGTGACCATTAATGTGGGGACTAATCTCTCTTTCAGACTACCCCTTCATTTCCTCTCTTCCACAAAAACCTCTTTTTTTAAACTAACTCCTGGAGCGCTGGCATACAGCCCACTCTAACAAGTCCAGTAGAGCTTACTGGCTTATGTTTAGAGCTGTGTATCTACTGTTGGCACTTCTCACCACCGAAGTATGCCTCACTGAATGGGAAATCAATGGTGTAAACTCTACTCCAGTCATGCAGCACTGCGGGGTGAATGAGTCCTGTCTGTAGGATGTTTCCCTCACACATTACAAAAAACTGGACAGTATGCAGAGAATGAGGTAAGTTACTATGAGAAAAGAAGACACAGTGTTGTGATTAAAGGAGCTGAATGCTTCCCAAGAGACTGGATTGCTTCCTCTGCCACAGAGCTCCTATGCAAACTCAGGGAAGTTATAAAAGCAATGGTGGAGGGTGTGCTCAAATAGCCAGTCTCCCATCTCCAACAATGACCAACTGCATCAGTCCAGAGAAAAAAGGCAGGATAGATGCTTCTTAATTAAGGCTACCGATAACTAAAAGATTTCCAGAGGTAAGACCTCACCAAGATCACTGGGTTTAATGTGTTGGGTAAGCAACGCGTTTGTGTTCCGTAATTTTGCCTAATTCATTTTGAACGACGTATGCTTTTAGCTCCAACACCATCCTACAGTAACACAGCTTGCCATGTTAGAATTATACATGATTTTGTTAACACCAAGGCTGCTTTGTTAATTTCACTCATTAGACTCTGGAAATCCCCACGTATTGTAAAGAATAGCCAATAATTGTTCCTTAGTCACCATCTCTACAGCAGGCTTTGAATAAAGTCTTAACTTGCATCATAAGGTGTAATTTGCCAGCTTTTTTTTTTTTATTAAAAAGTCTTCCATTCCAATTTTAGGATGCACTGACTTGAGCAGCATGCAACATGCAGACACTTGGAGGCTGGAAGTACCCATAAGATTTTGTTTCACTCTGCTCCTTACCTAATGATTCCAACACTATCATGATCACATGAACACATCAAATTATATTCTAGAACTAATGCAGTACTTGACTTCAAATCCATACCTCTTGCTGGCAGAACTGGTGCAATTCCAGGCCCAGGAGCCATGAGGTTTTCCAGTGTTAAGGAGCGAGACCTTTACTCCCATTCTTCCTTGTTAGCTCAGGATAAGCATTCAGCTTTGCTATTTCACACACTTACACAGACTAACAAAAGCTTCCTGTGCAAGATCACATCATCTCTCAATAAATAAACTTCCTAAATTAGCTTGCTGTGCTGGAACTTAATATTGTGCACTGTGGATACATATATGCTACTACTTGGCTCAAACTCCACTTTCTACGCTGCCAATCCAGAAGAGAAAGGCCAAGACCTCCACAATATTTAATGCTGTTCATGTCAGGCTTTAAATGATGTTTCATCAGTCTGAAGTGATAGGCTTTAAAGTACATGCATGGAAGGAGAGCTGTTGGAAAGAAGTCCCCCTTTCCCTACCCACTGATCACTGCTACACGAGGTGCCATTAAGTTACCTCCCATAGTATTTCTGGACATGCACAAATCTGTTTAGACAAAATTCTGTCACTTGTTGTCCTGTTTATCTGTAATCAAACATGACTGAGCTCATTACTTCAGAATGAAGTGACTGACAAAATTCCTAGATTTTAATTGAGATATGATGTGGTAGATACAGAAGTTCAGCACATTTTCTCTCACATCAATACATTTTCCCAGCTTCTTTAAACAAAGGAAGTGTAAATATCAGACTTTGCAGTTGACAGTGGGAGAGCTCAGCTCCTACACGAACTCCCTCAAGTGGAAGTCTGAGTAAAACCTGTTGAAGATCAAACTCATCTGCTCACTATCATCAGCAGCTTCCTGTTCATTCATAATACAGGAATGGTTACAATAGAGCCATTGAGACAAAAGATAACTTCACAGGGAATGTCTTGCAGAGGAAGATTTTACATCAGCCTAACACTCCTTTGTTCAAAGAGCTCTGAACATTAATAGCAGCTAAAGACAATGCAGCTGCTGCACAGAATTAGAGAGACAGAAAGAACAATGACTTCCTGGCAACACAGTTTCATCCGTAGCTCAGAAAGAGAAACCTATGAAACTTACACTGACCAGTAAGAATGAGACAACTCTGGAAATTCATTCTTCCTTCCATTCGTGTTAGCGAGCAATTTAACGAGGTGTCAATTAAGCTGCTGTTCTAGGCCTCCCTCACTGCAATGCACCAACTCGGACTCCTTTACTCTTCAAGAGTATGATGCCATAGCATTAAATGGTTGAAAAGGCTCTCAAAAACAGGATTTGCTGTCTCAAAGTCAGATAAGCAATCCACGAAACAACACAGTGAAAGAAGAGTGGGTGAAATAGCATCAGCTAATACATGCAAGCACTAGATGGCTAACAGGAAGTACTAAGGCACAAGCCAGTAGAGCCTGGAGAAAACACTGCAGCACATGGTTCCATGTGCTTTCTTTAATCTTATATTCCTTCTTAAGTATCCACAACCAGATTCTGCCTGAGAAAGTCACTGGAGCAGATTAATTTTTAGGCTGACTTGGTATGGCAGTTGTGTTAATTCACGTGACTGCACGAATCAAAAGGCTGATATTGCTGACAGAAGTGGGAGACCAAACTCAGTAGAACACACAGGAGTCAGCTAGCATATCTTATTTCATCCTATTGCTCTTTAAGAGAGAAACCATGGGGATGCCATATTAATAGTTGTACCCTGCAGTGCATTTTCTGCTACAGGTAGAAAAACCTCTGTTTTACCAACTGTTCTCTTATTACAGCAGACCAGATTACCAGTCTCTTAGAATCACAGGATGTCCTGAGTTGGAAATGACCCACGAGGATGATGGAGTCCAACCCCCTGCTCCACACAGGACTGCCCAAACCCTATATTTGAGAGCAGTGTCCCAATGCTTCTTGAGCTCTGGCAGCTCAGGGCTGTGCCCACTGCCCTGTGCAGTCTGCTCCATGCCCATGGAGCAGCCCCTGTCCCTAACCCTCACCTGACCCAACTCCACACCATTCCTTTGAACCCTGTCACAGTCACCAGAGCTCAGCACTCCCCCTCATTCCTTGTGAAGCCTCCCCTCAGCCTCCTCTGCTCCAGGCTGAACAAACTGAAGGTCCTCAGCCACATCCATCTTCCCCTCCAGACCCCCACTGTCTTCACTGTCGCCTTTTGATGCTCTCTGAAGTCTTACACCTTTCTTACATGGTGGTGCCCAAACTGCATGCAGTACTCAAAGTGAGGCTGCACCAGCATAGAGTGAGCATCTCATTGGGATTCCCCAGAAGGATTTTTTTTTTTTTTTTTTAAAGTGGATGCATGAGTTCCTAGAAAGTCACAGTAACTGCTAGAATTCCCATCCCAGAATTTCTCTCAAGCCTCTCTGTATCATGAGGGGAAGTGCCTGCAGCGTTAAGAAAAGTGCATGTCAGAGCCCATCTCAGAGCTCTAGAAGATGCACAGATTTCCTGGTGCCTGAAGGTTTGGTAAATGGAAACCAAAAGCAGTGTACTTCAATTGTATTGAAGTTCCTTTCCTAGTGTCAAGTATCAAACAGACATCTGTGGAAGAGCATAGCAAAAGTGAAGGTTCAAGGGAAGGAGGGGAAGTAGTTTTGATATTAGCCAGCAAAATGGAGAGGCTTCCATATGAGACAACACCAGGAACACCACTGTCATCTCAGATACTTCACAAAAGAAGATGCATCACTGTGAGCCAGGACTTGTTATTAAGATAGTAAACTGATTTAGCAGACTATAAACATGGCTTTGAACCTGGAAAGCAGCATCAGCACCTCTCCTTTCCACCACGATAGATTTTCAAACTTGAGTGCCACAATTTTGGGCACTAATCTGAATTACACTGTAAAGAATCTCATGGCCACAGGGGAAAGAGGTGGAGGATTTCCAACTAGAAATAATCATTGTGGTTTCCAGCATCTTGCAATAAGTTTTGGGACAGAGATAATACAATTAGATCTTTCTTCTAAAAGAATCAGTATGCAAAACAATGCGGAATGGTGAAATAAGTTTTCAGTTTCAGAATTTTAACAGCTCTCTAGAGACTAATAAGAGCAGCTATTCCTCCCATGGGACGTGTTCAGGCAGTTCATATACACACACTTGAAGTCTATACCAAGAGCAGACACATGCATGGAAGGTTTACTCTCAGTCCAAGCAGGTAAGCTTGTTTTGCCTGAATTTCAAACATTTACAGAAAAGAAAAATCAATGCAACTACTCCAACTAATACAGGTTGTGTTTCTGGTAATGCAGTCTTTGTATCATGGCCACTGAGTTTTTGCATATCAGGCTGCACTAGCCCATCATCCACTGTACAAATAACTTTGGGTGGAAAAGCTACACTATCATGCTCTAGGTTCACAATTTCACAAGATTTCCTTTGTAAAGCCATTTTCTATCCTTCACCTTTACAACCAGAATGGAAGCTCAGAAGCAGCTCTGTGGCACTTCTGCAGCCACAGCCTATAAAGAGAACTGAAGTTTGTAGAAGAGAAAAAGGGAAACTCTTTCCATCCCTACACATCTGTTACAGTGAAGTCACACCTCTCCTTCCTCCTTTCAACATAAAAAACTGTTTCTTCCTTACTCATAGTTTGTGCCCAGACAAGCCTGTGCTGCCTGACACCAAACCAGGCTTATCACTTTCCCTCTGAAAAAGAATACAGGCAAGGTGGAATCAAACAAATCCAAAAGCATTTTAGTGGGAGTTGAGAGAAAACAAAATAGTTTCCACTCTAATAATGAGGGCAGTCTGAACACAAGCACTCCTCCTGTTGCCATTCTCCTGCATGATCCCACATGGACACCACAAGTGGGAGAACACCACATGCAGAAGCCATACACAATAAAAAGCAAAGCTGCGAGTTCGCAGTTATTTCTAAAAAGTTGGAATCTATGCTATCCATGGAAAGCTTCTAAATACTCAGGTATCCATGCCCTACATCTGTGTGGCACACGCTTCACCTCTCTAAACAAACAAGGGCTGTCTTTGTGCCTTTGTTTAAATTTAAAAAAAAAAAAAGCACAACACAACCTGTCTCACAGGCTGCGATTACATCAGCAAGAGCTTTCTCATTCTCTATCAATCCTGCCTTACTCAGGCTTTGAAGAGCCTCTGTGCTGCTGCCATGAGCTTTGATCTTTCTATTTTATGCCCCAGGGCCAGCACTGATAATATCTGCTTTGCCTGCACAGTTTTGGGCAATGCAGGAGCACCCATTCCTGCCCAAGAGCAGCTCTGTTACCACGCTGAAACAGTGTGCAGAGAGAAAAAACATACAGTCAATGCACGTATGCCACTGTTAACAACATTTGGCCAGACTAGTTTCCCTACTGTTAGAAAGATGAGTGTGACAGTTTTGCATTAGTCTTCCACCTATGCACAGCAAAGTCACTATACCAGCCATGTCTAGAGAAGAAAGCATTTAGTTAAAAGGATATTTAATAATAATATGAAGAGTGACCAACTTCTCTCTCATAATAAGTAGGAGCCATCCTTGGTGTCAAATGGAAGCATCCTGATTGTCACAAATCAACAGCATGGTAAATGGAATGGAGGTTTTAATTCTTGTCTACACAAAGCCAGCTAAGATGACCCATGTGGTCAACACAAAAGAATCTAGGTCTGATAAAATAGAATATCCTCAAAATCCTGTTCTAGGACCATTTACTTTCACTCCTGCCATGGCACTGACTCTTACCTTCCCGGAAAATAAACACGTTCAGCATCAATCAGTGAAGACTGAGTGACAGCTTTGGGATGAGGCCAGATTACCTCTTCTGAGATTCTTAGGCCTACGTTTATATAAATTTACCCTAGAATTTGAGTAGTTAAATGGGAAAGCAAAGTACTACAAGCATTAATAAGTATTTTAAGGACAGAACACTTCATATAACTCAAAAGAGTAGAAAAGCTAGACAAGTATTCAGCTTTTTGGCTACTCAATTCTTGATGCTTTTTGCATTAAGAGGCAGACGTAGGAAACTAAAGAGCAGCAAGAAACAAACAGGATGACACTAACAGCCAACTGTCAGACCCTTATAAGTAAATAATAAGGGACAGGATTAAGGGCAGTTGAGAAACCCAAGTAGAGATTTGGAGATGCGACATGTAGCACAATCACCTGCCCAGCAGGAACAGATCCAAAGCATCATCTCACGATGGTAGGCAACGTGTACACTCACAGCTTACAAACTCACTTACATGAGGGCAGGGGATAGTTAAAGAAATTCAGATAGGAAGTAAATGTAAAGCAACTTTCCCCTTCGACCCCCACCAAAATGCTCAGACAGCACCAAAGAACCCCCCTCAGTTCCTGAAGTAGGCTAACATTTGATAAACTGTTGATTTAGAACTAAGGAAAATAAAGCCCTTTCCTGAAGTGAAAAGCAGACTGAAGACAACACAGAACAAAGGCATTATAATGTCACCTTCTTATTACTCGGTGGGTAAGCTGCTCTTAATCACCTTCATTGGCAGCAATCACTAAAGGGAAGTTTATTTTCCACAGTTTAATATAATGGTGTCAATTATCTCTCTCAGATTCGAGCCTTCCCCAAAAGAAGCATACAACTATTTTCCATAACCAGTTACCAGTGTGCCAAGTATTACCCTAAAAACTGGAGTCACTACATTTTGCCTAGTTTCACTGCTGGCAAGCGCACTGGAGTCATCTTGCATCAGGTTTCATCTATGAAAACATTTGCTTTGAGCCATATCAGGCAATTTCATTCATAGTTATGTAGTATGCTGTATCAACAGAAGGCTTCCTATTGTTGTACAGCACTCCTCAGAAGCACGGTGACCTCTATCCAGCCTGGATGCAGAACTCTCATCCCATCAGTAGTTCCACTGATGGAGTGAGTTCATCACATCTCAAACCTGGCATCAGGAATGAGACTTTGCAGATTCAAGCAGATTTGGAAACAAGACCCCTGAAAGCTCTTCTTAGCACGTACATTATGCAAAGGAGTTTGACCTCCTTCCCACCACTCAGCGGAGGTGAATCTTTCTCACCACGAACAGCAGCAGTTTGTATTTCACTACCAGATCAAATCTCAGGCAACCAAGGAGCATTCAATAGGGGCCCTGTATTTGTCCCGTCTTTATGGGAAGGGATATTTTTAAATCTATAGTTCTTGCAACCTGTCCCAATCCAAGAATTTCCCAACAATAGCATTTAAAGAATTTCAAAAAGAAAGTCTTCCCACTGAGACCGTAAAGGCAAGAGAGAAAGCAGCCCTGACCTTCCCTGCCATCTCACACAGCAGTTGCAGGCACAGCTGCCCGTTGCAGCTAAGCCCACTACAAACTACTAGCTGCAACCCCATTCCAGGTTTTACCCTTAGCCGCTCCTCCCAGTACTTCAAAGGAAAAGTATTTTTGTACAGCCCAGCAAGGAGTGTAAACTGCCCAGCTGCTTCCAAAAGCAAGATGATTTAACCCTTCGGTAACCAGTAAGCTACATGCTCCACAGAGGATGTGTAAAGAAAAGAAAAAAGGCACCAGGAGTCTAAAGATTAAGTGTGTTAGGTTAATGACTTAAATTAAAAGTGACATAGCAATGGTTATCTTCTCATCTTTCCTCTTTCTTGCTTTGATGTGGGGAAGTAGAAAAACTTATTTTTAAAGTTTATGATAGTTACAGAGATTGATTTTAAGACACCATAAGATTGTTTCTGCAAGACCATTATTCCCAATCATGTAAACAGTCAGCTATAAATACCCAAATATCCTCTCAAATTGGACCCTCTAAGGACCCAATGTTCAGTACTTCGGTACAAATATCAGTAGATGAAATGACCCCTTGGCCTCCCACTCATTCTCATAGTAGCAAGAAGGTGGGCTTTTGTAACAAAGAAGCCTCAAATAACTACAGAAAATATTGAAGTTGCCTGGATGCCTTTATGGTGGGAGGCAACTGGAACAATAGGAGGACACTAGATGTGCTCCTCTTACTGGAAAAGGATCAATAAAATGTTTTCTTGTGTTTGAGGTTTCTCCTGAAGTCTGAGTTTCCATGCTTTGCAGTTATTCCCCCACTGTGTGAAACACACCACAGTTGCACCGCTCCTCTACTTCCCTTGGATTTTAATTTTGTTTCAGGCCGAGATGGTCCATGGTCATTAGCATGAGCTACACTTGGAACTACTCCTCCATCCACACACAGGCCCACAGAGGGATGCTCATCTTTGAGAACAGGCAGTGGGTAAACTCTGATCTCAAACAAGCCACTTAGTTCTATATGACATGATTGCATACACTAATATATTTCATTTAGACAGCCTGCAAAGCCTGATATCCTGTTAGGATTTACAAGACCCAAACTTGACTTTGCTTGGTTATTAAGCAACAGAGGCTGTCTGCTCTGCAAAACTCTGGCTTATGATGAGGATGTCCACACCACTTCTCCTGGTACATTTTTATTCTACACACTTTTTTTTTTGTTCTGGAGCTCAGTTGACTTGGATATCTGTACAATGTTACAGGCAAACCAAAGCACAGCTTTTCCCACAGCTATGGTGTGGTAAAGGGGTTCATTTGGACTGTGCTGCATATCTATACAGAAGACAAACCTTTCCTCTGAAGGTAACATGAGCATCCCGTGCTACAGCACAAGCCCTACTGGCTGCACTATCTTCAGGATAGAGATGGAGTAGTGATCACCACAGTATTTGCCTTTCATCACCCACATGCAGTGCTGTTCACCCTTAACATGAATATTTTTACTAGTCATTCAGAACTTGCCAAAGTTAGAGGGCATACCAGTTAACCACCCATGCTGTCTTCTGTCTGATGGTCTAAGAACTTCTCCTTTACCACCACCTTTCTTTACAGCAGCCTCACCTGGTTGGAGCACAGTTCCCAAGCTCTTAAGAGCAGGACAGAACAATCACTGGAGAAGTCAGGGGTACACGTGTGGAAAGCAATAAAACACCAAGGTGTGTGCACGTCAACTGTACACACCTTGGGTGTGCTAAGGAATGAAGTAGAGTTGAGTGCCTTTGTCCCAGACCTACATTTTCTGACTGGCAGCAAAGTCAGGAAATCTGTTCCTAAAACTATTAAGAATCTTAAACATTCAGCCCATTAGCTGCCTCTTAACTTTAGTCTTCTGTAAGGCTTCAGGATCTGCCTGAGGTGACTGCAGTGGAGAGATGAGCAAGCACTGCTCTCCACAGAGGAGCTCATGTCTTATGCATTTAGAGGACATCTTCAGATCCCCCTCTCTGTGGGTTATCCAACCCCTCCCCACACTCTAGAAGTAGAAGCAGAGACAATTGCCAAGGGACACTGAGCTACGTTTCCAACCCTCTGGCTTCCCAAGAGGAACACTGAGCACAGATACTCTACAGCTTCACAGATGAGTCAGTGTAAAAAGGAGCAAGAACAAGAAAGTCTGAAAAAGACAGCTTCTAGTCATCAGGCCTAAGGACTTGCTCTCAGTTTGTTAAAGTCCCTTTGACTCTTTGCTATTGCCAAGTAGTACAGAAGTTAATATACGTGACAGCCATTTTTCAGCCTCTCTCCTTTTCACTGGGGAGTGTGCCTGCACATAGGACACTGCCACTCTTGTTATTCACAAAGGTATAGAATTACAGAGTTTCTGCCAGAAACATCCCTTCCTGCATAGGTATGGCTTTGTATTCCAGGATTGCACTCACTAGCTGTCAACTGAGCAGTTTACTTTTCTATTTCACAGCACCCTATTTCATCATATGGTTGGGCATACTTCGGCTTAAATCAGCTGAAATGCCACGCAGAGGTCAAACCTGTGGATGGACATTACAAGCCAAGTGGATTCTACATATAAATGCAGCTTGGCATTCTCTGCTATATGTACTGTAAGCAATCTTTCAAAAGGTATTGGACAAATTCAAGGGAAAAGGCACAATTAAGAGTTAAACTCCTGATGCAAAGACTTAAGACTTGCACTGGATACAGAGCAAAGCCACAGCTCCATCATTCTTGCACACAGAGAATGACTGAAGTAGGGAAGAAAATGGGAAGACAGTTCAAGTATTTCCACCTGTCCAGCAAGAAAGGAGTCTCATGCTGAATTCTTAAGAATAGACAAATGCAATGACAAAGTCTATTACAAACATGCTAGGCTTCAAACTTCAGCCATGCATATCTCAGTTTAAATCCCTGAAGCCAAAGCAGCGTTATTTAACTGCCAGTTCTGTATTTCTCCTCATCATTATCACCCACACTATGGTACATAAAAAGAGACACAGATAGTAGCATAAGAACTACAAATTCATTTATGACAAGTAAGGGTTAGAAATGTAAAGTTTGTAAGATCTCCTTACTTGACTGTAGGTTGGAAAGATACACATCAGACAATCCTATACAAATATGAAGTTGGCTGAAGAGCATTCCTAGTATTTGGGGCTAAGACAGATACAGAAGAACATCAGCTACAGGGAGCGTGGATGTCACACAGTGATGTCTGAGGCTGAACGTCAAACACAGCACTGAGGGCAGATTCCCACACTCCAAGCCTTACCAGTGAACTAGCAAATAGGACAGAATCAAAACTATAGCAGTTTAACAAAAGATCACCATTACCTGGAAGCAGTATGAAGTTCACAATGACAGCTTTCACGAATGGATTAGTTACTATGGGGGCAAATGAGAAAAGAAGTCTAACACTTCATGTTGCAAGACTAGCAAATGAAATAAATGAAAAGAATAAAATGAAAGTTGCTGACAAACTTTAAGCACACAAGTCTATGATATCTACTACAGAACTACCAGAAGGTAGAAGTCCTTATGCTAACAGATTGGTGCACTGACACAACTAGGTATGTAGGAGATCCCTTCTTTATGCAACACTGGAGCAAAAATAAATCCCACTGTAACTTTGTGGCATACCTGCTTAACAGCTAACTTTTGGATCTGCTTTCTCTCAGCCCTAATTCTTTGTCAGACTCATTGGTTTGACTTTAAACCTTTAAGAAGGGTACTGATTTTCCAAAGCAGTACTAATTGCTTTAATCAATAAATTTAAGATAACAACATAAAAAAAAAAATACCAACTCTAGACCCTCTGCGTGCAGCTTGTCATGAATCCAACATGTTAAATACTGGAATACTGCAAATATTCCATATCTATGCATGAAGGATAGCTGTAATTATTTTGAAAGCAACATGCACAGGGTTGGTGAGAGCATCAAGGTTCCAGAACACCTTGGCATTTCCCTTCAGTGTCCTTTTAGACCTCCTCCATCACGAAGAACCAGAGATAAGACACCACACTAAAAACATCAGTTAGAGAGCATCACACACAAGTTATTTCTCCTCTCCTCAATTCTCTCACTACACACTTAAGTCCAGATAAAACAAAGACAACTAGCTTGTATCAAGTACACTCTGCTCAAGATTAAAAGCATCTCCTTCCAAAACAAACCAGAGCTTCTCCCTTTGAATGCAAACATCGATTATATGAAGAATTCTGAACTACAGGTTTATTGTATTTTTTTCCTCCCATTTTTTTTTACTCCACCTGTCATGGGAAACATTTGCAAATATCCTTCTACAGATCCACAAGTTTAAATGAAGTGTCAGATATCTGACTCCTTGAAGTTGCTCCCCAAATATACCATTACCTGCTCCAATACACCTTGTATCCAGAATTCGAGTTCAAGCTTAGATCCTCTCAAGTAACAGACTGCTCTATACAGAAGCACCCACGTGTGCTGAAAATCAACAGAAGCAGCCATTTATGCTGCCTACTCGCTCACAGAGGGGAATGATACAGACTGCCATCATACAGAGACAAATCTTATTTCAGATCTTCATATTTGATGAATATTTAATGCTGTTCCTTCAAAGGGAAACAGGCAGAAACCCACCATTTATTCACCCTGCGAAGATGTGCTGGGTCAGAACATCTCCTCACATATCATAGCATCCACTAATCCATAATTATTACTGCACAACAGGACCCTAATGGTTCTTTTTTCTATTTAAGTTCAGGCAAAGACATCCACCACAGATCCATTCAAGAAAACCTTCAGACACTGGCTTTTTTCCCCTTATATAATTCACTTCTAAGTGTATTTTCAAAGCAGATTATTCAAATAGTCCTAATTTTCATCTTCTCTAGTTCTCCTGCACCAGTGCAGATGGTCAGACAAATCATCTGGAAGGATTTAGTTTTGATTTATTAATGTAAGCTTTATTTTCACACCATGTCACAATCAGAAGAAACCTAAGGCTGCAATACTCCCACAGTCCAAACAGACAGTATAACACACACATATGGGCAGAGCCTTTATTTAGGAAGACATTTCTTGGCTCATATGACAGGATTCAGCTCTGCATACTGCTCTCAAGTCAGGTTTGCTGTTCTTCACCTAGACACGCTCTAATAACCCTTTTAGAAAGGGAAAAGTTAAGATAGGTTTGAGGAAATAAGCGTTTCTTTCTGACCAGCTTCTACCCAGGTCAGCAATACACACAAGTTCAGACAGCTTTTCAAGAGGACCAACAGCTCCTTCTCTTACCTGATGTTAACTCAGAGTACCAAACAAGGCTCAGAAGAAGAAACAAAGGCACAGCTCTGCTGCAGAAGGCCACACCTGATTTCTTCCCCATACACTAATCACTATGACAAGCTCCACTTCCTCAGCATTCTATATCATTATCAGTTTTCATTCCTTTTCAAACTTCATCCATCAAGAAATGGATATCCCTGCTGTGTTAGGTGTCGGCGTTAAGGACAGAACAGAGGCAGCTCATGGATGGCATACATCATGGCTGTGAGCACTGATGGAGCTGTGGGTGTCCCTGTGCACTACAGGGACTGGGACCACTTGGCCTTCAGGGATCCCTTCCAACTCAAACCATTCTATGATCCCTTTAAATAGGCAGCATACACTCACCCATAACAGAGCAGAGCGTTGGTTTAGTTCTGATGCACTCTGTTCATCTTCCAATAATTCCCCTAGCTCACTGCTAATAGTCATCCCCCAGCTTGCACAAGGAAATGCAATAAAAGCCTGCACCTATTTAAAAAACATCTACATTTATGCAAATGTGACTTTATTTCCAGAGATTTTTTCCCAATTATTACATTCTTCTAACACTGGCCATATTTTGCTTATGTAAATAAAAGTCCCCCCTCCCTAAGGCAGAGTTTGTGGTGTTTTCACTAACTGCAAAAGGTACAAATTCACATATAGATTATCTTTCAAACCAAGAAATGTTACTCTGTGCTGAGAAATGGAGAAATCCATTTGGGCATGGACATGTCACATTACTGTGCTGACACTACAGTTAAATTCCTCTTTCTTATAGCTCACAGGCTCTTCCTTAGAGCAAAGAAGCCTCTATAGACAGAAAAAAAGTGCTACAGCATATTCTCCAATGGTTCAGATCTACACCCAGTGAGGGCTTCTCTCTTCTAAGCTCATTCTTCTCTTTATTCTAATGAGTGTCTCATTTTCTGTCAAGAAAGCTATTTTGAAAAGTGACGTTTCCTTCCCCACAACTTTCCCTTAATGCACATTCAGGATCCCCACTCCTTTTCCTCAACCTTCCCTAGGGAACTGCCAACATCAGAATTCTGCCTTAAGACTATGATCAGCATTCACCTCCAGTATTTACTATGTTAGTTTGTGTTTTGTTTTGAAGATGTACTACTTTATCTGGAACACCTTTATAATCACTGGATTTCAAGATTCAGCAGCATTTGGACAGTACAACTGCTAAAATACATATACTTCAGCTGCCCAGGCAGCATAACCTAGTCCAAAAAAGATCTTGATCCAGAAGTTATTCACTAGCAACATCCTTATCAGCAACAGTATGTCAAATTGCTCACACAGGGAACAAACACCCTCCTAGCTTCACCAATTCCCATTCAAGGAGACCACCTATAACAGGGTGGCAAGGCATGGGGACAGGCTGCCCTGAGAAGTTATGGATGTCCCATCCATGGAGGTGCTCAAGGCCTCGGGGATCAGCATGGTCTAGTGGGAGGTGTCCCATTTTTATGATTTTACTATTCTAGTTTTAGGACAGAAAATAATTTATACTTGATTGGCAAATATTGTCTCTGCAATAGGACTAATTTAAACGTATGCTGTTATCTGCTGCTTCCTCCTAACACAAAAGCACAGTGAGAGCAATATAGTGTCTGCAAAGCCTGCTTATAATTCTTCAATAACAGTAGGGTCTCCACCATCAGTCACAACCCATAGCATTTCAAAACATCATATTCTGGGTCTACACAGAGCAACAACACACTTTGGTGCTGGCATAAGCATTCCTGAGATGCTACCCAAAAACGTAGGCAGTGCTGTTCTCCCCTCACACAGGGGGAGAAAGAACATCATAGAATGGTTGGAGTAGGAAGGGACCCCCAAAGGCCATCTGTTCCCACTGCCTGCAGTGCACAGGGACACCCACAGCTCCAGCAGTGCTCACAGCCCCATGCCCTGGCCTTGGGTGTCTACAGGGATGGGGCTCCACCACCTCTCTGGGCACCCTGTGCAGTGCCTCACCGCCCTCAGTGTCAAAACTTCATCCTTATGTCCAATCTCCCCTCTTTTAGTTTGATTTAATTTATATACTCATCTGTTTGCCCCTAAGGCAGCATATCAGAAAATACCAAGACAGCAAGAATCTGATTGCCTGTTGACCTGCACAGGATGAGAGAATCATTATGCAAAAATAAAACTATACAAATGAATAATCACACTAAATAAGAATAGCTTAAGCAGAGCAGATCAAATGCAAGGGGGTCAAAAGCTTGACACTGTCTTGTTTTAAAAACAGTTTCAATGTTAATGTATTTAAATTACAGAAAAAGAGCTTTCTATATGCAAACGTGCTTCCCAAACAATTTTTCTCTAATCACAGGAGATGCTCAATATCCTTCATCAGATGGAAGTAGCCCCTTCCAAAGTTGAAAAATTTTCCAAAGTCCATTCCTTCTCTAAACATAGGTTGAGTAACATTTGTCAAGTGCAGCACATGCTGTTTAGCTCACTTAAAAGAGTACAACCATCCGAGTAACCTGAGAAGACTATAAAGCTGTAGACTCAATGGCTCAGCCACAATGGCTCCAGCCACTGCCTGCATATGTGTTTATCAATGACTTCAGACCATAAAACATCACTGAAAAATATATTCACTGGGGAAGCAGAGTTGGAAAATGGAGAAGCAATTGAACAATAAAAACAGTTCTCATTTGTGCCAATAACTAAGCATGGATGCTGACAGGATCACGGTCTCTGCTACAAGCTCTGTAGTAATTCTTCCTGACAGAACTTCTTTACCATGAAAGCTGCACCTTGAGACATCGTGGTCACAATCACAACACTCCTCTACAGAACATCTTATTAGCATAAGGGTCTATTCAAGTCATCCAGCTCTCATACACTTAATATGATCTCAAATCACTTGAAAAGGAGCAAGGAAAAGCAGACTTATGAACAGAGAATCCCATTCCTTCTCCATCCTTTGTATCATGGGATATCACATGTCAGAAGCCCTAGGAGCATCTGGGCCCTTTCAGCAGCTTCTCCTTGGTCTTGATGACTTCAGGCAAGGTTTCTCAGACACAAGGAGGGAACTGCAGCCCCGAACAAGGGTGAGGACATCTGTCTCAGCAACAGAACACTAACAGTGAGAAAATGTTTGCCTAACTGCAATGTGTCACACAGGTGCCATACACAGGTTGCATTTTGTTCCCTTGGGATTCTAGATTTCCTTTTGACTACAATAATTCCATATGCTAGAGGCAAGAGGGAAACTCATTAAGACATAGCCTCACATCAGTAATATCAGCTTTCTATTACAGCTTTACCAAAGTTCCACAAAAACCAAACTAAAACCGATACACCATCTTTAGTTAAACCCTTCTTGGAGATGAAAGCATTGAATATTTTGATACTTCAAAAATTCTCCTGTCTCACAAGGATGCTACAGAAAAAACACAATGAGGTCATAGTCAGATCCGTCCATCAACACAAGCACCAAAATTGTATTTCAGCAGCCACACAATTTAGATGACTTCACATCAGCTTTAGCAGAATGTGGACAATTCTGACTTCCTGAATACAGTCCACAGCTGCTTCACATTCTAATCACCTTGATATCATACTAATTTTTTGTAGTTTTAAACTCCATAAGCAGACTTCTGTTTTTCCATTCTACAAGAAGCAGTACTGAGATCTTCTCCTAGCACAGTTCTGTTTGCTGTACTTTAGAAGCTCTACATTAAGCTGCAGGTCCCTATTCCCCTGCAGAATTGCCCTAATAAGAGAAGCATTACTTTGAGCAAGCTACCTGCTTCAAATAGGCACAAATGCAGTAGGGCTAATCAATCACTTCTCCTGTGGTCACTCCCTGTCACTATTTAGCTATGCAGACAGTGACATAATTGAAATCAATTGCTGAACTAGAATAGGCTGTACCAACAAAGAGCATCTGCAGTAAGAATGTCTACATTCACAAATGTTTTCCAGTGTAGGACATGCATTAAAACATGCATTAAAAGTTACTATTGAAAGGCTGAATTTTTACATGAGAAATCTGCTGCTTGGATAACTGAGTTCCCAATTAAGCAAAATAGAAAATGTTAAAGTTACACAGCCACATGACATGAAACGAAACATACAGAATTTTGTAAAAAAACAAAAACAAAAAAAAACCAACAAAGCAGAGCAAACTAGAGAGATCTGCCCCAACTGTTGGCATCTGCATGGAAAACTCTAGGAAATAAAACACTGCTGTTTTGCTTTCCCTTCCAACTCAGAATACTCTATAATTCTGTGATTCTATTCTATGATTTCATGTCCCAGTTGACCATGATAAGGCTTTCTATGGAAGGAGTAAGAATGATAAAGCAGTCCACAAGAGATCCACAACGAAGTTGCGAAGATAAAGTAGAAAGAACAGAAACACAGCAGGAAAAAAAAAAAGGAAGAAAGCAGTTTACTGGAATAGCTAGCCTGAGAAACGCTTTCATATGACATAGACACTTCCTCTTCTGGCACAATCAAGGGAAAGATCCCAACCACAATCATGCCTTTCTAAGATACCAAAACTAGTGAAAGTGGCAAAAAAACTCCACATTACTGTTTTTGAAGGGCCTACAGTGCCAGCTCTGACAGAGCCCACAATTGGTGTTGAGAGGGGCTCCAGTTCAGAGACAGCACGCCTGCTAAGCTGCCCAGGCAAAGGAAGGTGAGAAGTAAAACTCTTAGCTGATAGTTGACCCACTGGGTACTTTTTTATTAGGATTTCTGCCTGAGTATGAACAGAGTTCCACGTAAGCCAAACCAGCTAAGTGGAATAGCTCTTAAAAAAAAAAAAAAAAAGCAAATTCCACCTAAAACTTCTTTTCTTTCCCCCCCATAATTTCTGATCAGCTCCCACTGAGAGCTTAACCTCAAATTTTCAGTTCCTCTTTAAGCCACAAAGTGACTTGAAAGCTCTTATTCTTGTTATTTCTGTTGGAGTAGGTCCAGAGGAGAGCCACGAAGATGATCAAAGGGCTGGAGCACCTCTCCTGCACAGAAAGGCTGAGGGAACTGGGCTGTTCAGCCTACAGAAGAGAATGCTCCAGGGAAACCTCACTGCAGCCTTCCAGTATTTGAAGGATGCTTACAAGCAGAAGGGAGCAACTTTTTACTCAGTCTGATAGTGAAAGGACACCAGGGAGTGGCTTTGAACTAATAGAGGGGAGACTGAGGTTGGGTGTGAGGAAGCAATTAATCACTCAGAGGGCAGTGAGGCCCTGGCAGTGCTGCCCAGAGCTGTGGTGCCCATCCCTGGAGGTGCCCGAGGCCATGGATGGGCCCTGGGCAGCCTGAGCTGGGGGATCTCTGAGCTCCCCTCCAATCTCAACCATTCTCCAGGACATGAGCACATCTTCCTGAGTGCCCTCTGACTTGAACCCATCACAGGTCTGAGACCCTGCAGACACAGAAGAGCTCCCAAAGATGATGGGAGAATGTTGCATGATAGCTGCATTTTGCTTAAGTTCAATTTCACTACATCAGTCTCTCCCACAATGTCACTAGCCGTATTTGGGCTGAAACAAGGAGCTAAGATGCAGTAACCAGACTAGCCCCCAAACTGAGGAAACTAGAAGAGAAATCAAGCAGCTCCTCCCCCACTCAAACTGTATTTTTGTAACACAAAACCTCTCAGATAACTGCAAATCCAGAAGGGACCCAAGAGTAAACAGAGAGAATCAAAGTTTGTTGTATGAGGAGGAACTTCTGCTCCAGTTAAAAAGAACATATACTGCAGTGATCTGAAGCTTCCTATAAATATTCGAGCACATCAAAGCCGGTCCTGTTAAATTAAAAATGCTGTCACACAGATAGGAACTAGCCTCTAGCACTGCCAGCTTCAACATGTGAGCCTCTGATCTGAGAAGCAGAGGCTCAGCTCTTCAAGAAATTTTATTCACCATAAGAAGAAAAAAAAAGTAAACCAGTAGTTGAGTTTAATAAGGATATTAAATACCTTATGAGTGAGCTAATTAGAGCTTAACTCTTTCAGGTCACTTCAGACCTGACAAGGACAGTAGCTTCTTCCCATATTGCCTGCACAGTTGTAATGTCTGTCTAGGCTCCAGGCACATTTCTATCCAAGATGTGGAAAAAGAAACCACTTGCATAGTTTAAAAACAATTTTTCCTAGCTTCATCAGCTTCAATTTAATCACACTGCATACATCACACACACAAGCAAACATATTGGCTGACTGTTCCACATCAGAGATCTACGCTTAATGCTAAAGCTGTCTGAAAGATTTCAAGACTTCTGAATCTTCCCATGGCTGTCTGAAGATGACAAGAGGGATAGATGAAAGGAAAGCCCTATCTTTAACTTCTTTTATTTCGGGAGACAGCTCCCAGAGGCAACTGAATGTACACAAAATACATATGGTTTAGAAGTTTATCCCAGTGTGTCACAGCAGTCCTGTCATTTTACTACAGAAATCTCTCTGTATACTCCCAATATCAAAACACACAAAGATACACTGAAAAAAAAAAAAATGTGGTGGGGAAGGAGGAGCTCTGGCAACACAGCTTTCTCAAATAGCAGGAGACAAGATCACACCTTGAGAATTTTTTGTGTTAGCTACTCCACGATGCCTTTCCAATGCAGTTCAGGGATGAAGAGATATCATCTTCGAAACAGGCAGAACACTGCCAACTAGCAGACTGGGGATACCTGCCTCTGAGTAAAAACAGCTCTCTAACCCTTGGCTCCTATTAGCTACTGAACTCACCAGCACTGCCTGGCTCTGCTTCAGAAGTTCCCCATAGTCTTGCTATACACCATGCAGGATGCCTGCCAGCTTGGCATCCATCAGGTGTTCATCTCCCCTTCATCATCAGAGCATAAAAGACAAAAGCCCCCTAAAGCAGATGCTAAGTAAATATAAAACAAGAGAGGGTAAGCTGGACCCTTGTAAAATGCAACACTAGAATGTAAACCTATATTGTTTTCATGTTACAGCACACACACCATCTATGGGCCTTAGACATTTCCCTAAGAGAACTGCCAATCAGTCTTTAAAAAAAAGCAGCAACTGCTACACTGAGCATCCTTACCTCCAAAACCAGCAAAGAAGTAAAACTTCAGTAGAGAAGGAACAGAGCACTAATCTGCATAACTGGCACATTATAATATTTTATCTAGGAGATCCAGATTTCCATTATTATTATTTTGGAAAAATCTATCAGGGCTGAATTGCAGCTGCCACCACGTAGCCAGGCTCAAATAAGAGAAGTCTATAAGCCTTCAAGGATGGTCTCTGCAGAAAATATGTCACAGACTTTAAAATAGATCCTTCCCCACTATCTACAGACTTGAGAGAATTGATCCATTCGTGTACAAAAAGGAACAGAATAGTTCCTATAATTCCAAGTCGCTCCTCCAAATGCATGCTTTGCTCTAAGGTTGGAAGCTTTCAGTTCCAAGGGTAAATCTATTGAAAAGTTAAGTTCTGTGCTGGGGGGGAGGCAGAGTGAGAAATAGAGAAGGCTTTCTCCCACCCAAAATTACTACTTTTCTTTTTTGTTTTACAGCAGTTAAGCATCAAAAGGCTCGAATTAGGAAAACAGATGTTGGCAGAAACTGTGCGAACTAGGGTCTTTCCTGAATTAAAAGCAATTTTTTCAAACACTACAATCAGAAGCATTTGAAAGTTGCTTACCAAGCGCATGCAATAAATTCACAGCAGGAGACACATACTTGCAACATTTGTGCCTGTACAGCTAATTAAACAGTTGCACTCCAACCACGACTGCTGACTCTCAAATCTGTCCCTTAGTTCCTCACCTCTTCACTGAGGCTTCAGCTTGCTCGATTACTAACGATGATGCAAAAATAATAAAATAGCTTCAGCTCCAGAAAACAAACAGATTAAGCTGCCAACAGCCTTAGAAAACAATGAAAATCTTTACATCAACGTACAGAGCAACATGAGTCTGGGAAGCCTAGAGAGTCTGCATATATTAAGCTGCATATTTAAGGGCGTACTTGTGTCTGGAACATAACAGGCACCTAATCAACCTTTGTAAACTGGTTTTTCATCTTAAAGCCAAATGCAACAACAGAAGTCTTTTAAAGAAGCATGAAAAGGAAATAAAGAATGATAGCAGCTCATCACTGTGAAGAGACACTCCAAGGCACTACAATCCTTTTTCTGAGCACTGCTACTCAATCCCAACATAAACATAGCTCCACCAGTGATGGGAGTGCAGTAAAGTACACATTTTGATGGTTTCTATTGGATATTAAAAAAAAATAAAGTCACACTTTCCTGGTCATGTCTGGTTCAAGTGTCAAATAGTCAAGAAAAATGCATTCATTTTTTAATCTCATGTTGTTGTAGCAATTTCAAAACACGTCTTTGTTTGAAAACAATCTCTTCTTCCTTTGCCAATCTTCTTTAATGTGAAGGGCTCTCCCTTCAAGTCAGGAAGCACAAGAAATGAGGCCAAACGTTCAACTTGCATTCATTTTGTCTCCACATGCAGACACAACCACTTCTGATCTGACCACACTCGCATAGTAAAGCGTAGATGTCCAAAGGAAGAGATAGTATGTTCAAGTTAAATATTAACACTTCCTAAATGGAGCACTTTTAATGTATTAAGTATTAATGCAAATACATGCACCGCTTCCATAGCTGGGTAAAGAACTCACACAGAGGATACGAGAGATTACTGCCTCCAGATGTCACCTCTCCTTAACCAAGGAGATGCTGGCCTCTTGAAAGCATTCACACTTTGAAAAACTATGCTTGTGAAAGTTATTTTGGTCCAGAAGGGCCTCACTTTGAAACGCCAAAACAACGACTGGAAGACTGTAATAAAGACGGGAGCATTTTTAAATACATACTCCACCACAAGATGGTATAAACTGAAAGAAAATTACAATGTATGCTAATCAATGGTTTTATACAACTACTCGAGACTTTCCTATAAGATCTGCTTAGAGCAAAGCTGCCTACATTTCGTTCTTATCGAGTTCTGCCATGCCAAATCATGACCTCTACCTGCTTCACCCAGAGACATTTCGGAAGCCCTTCGTGAACAAAGCAATTAAAATGAAGTTATCCCATCCCATAATCACATCCACCAGTGGTGTGCTCAGGGTGAGTGTGTGCCAGTCCTATCCGTGGGGCACAGCTGGCCACAAGCGCTGGTAACACTGCAAAGCAGACTGCAATTATACCTAAACCATTATATTCACATAGATCCAGTCTTAACGTAAATACATATAAATGAAGAACGTCTCCAAACAGCTCCATATTTAACAATTTTTGAGTCTTTCCTCTGGGATATTTTTCCCCCCCATGCCATCTCTTGAATGAGCAACAGGAGTACCTGAAAGGCAGCAGTCAGCATTCTGCCAAGGGCAAGGCTTGCAACTGCATAAGTCTTTGTCTGTGAAGGTCTCTCATTAAACTACGTGCAAGAGTTATCTGAACTGCCACAGATGACTTTCTACAGACAAAAATAAGGGATAAAATGGGGAAGCAAACAAAACTTGCACTAGCTGGCCTCGGTTCAAGACCTAGACTCGTAAGCTTATTTTCTTTGCCATCTTTATTCTCATTCTTCTGAGAAGGTCACATCAGCACTTTGTGCTCTGTTACACCTTTTTCTCCATACTTAGATACCTTTTACCTCATTTTTCTTATGCTGTGTCTCCTGCCTTGCCCTCAAGGGACAGCCTCAGCCTTGAGTGCCGCCATGGCTCTGATAGAAGGATTCCACCCAGTACTGCTCACAGACAATGCTACAGACATAGGAGTTTCCTCTCGAAACACCAATTCCTCATTCCCTGTAGTAACACCCAGAAACATGTATTTACTATTGCCTTAGATCCATTTAGAAACAGTTCACACAGGTGCCTTCATGCTCCAAGGCCTCACTTACTGCAGGCCTACAGCTTTTAAGTTACCAGCCCCTAGAACTCCACATTAATTTAGGTTTTGTACCATGTTCATTGATGAACAAAATGAAAGATCCTTATTTATAAAACTGCGTTCAGAAGCCCAGAATAACAGCCAGCCTCCTACAAGTTAAGTAAGTATTGACACAACTAGACTGGAGCTCACAGGTCCAAGACAAAAGCATAAGAGCATGAACAACCTAGGCAAAACACTTTGATGGGCTGCCTTCTACACATGCAACCAATACCTCTAGCTACTCATTCCACTAGCAGAAAGATCCCTCCCTCTCACAGCACAGAACCTAACAGGTAGCAATAGAGCATGGCACTCAGGCAGTCTTTCGCATAAGACAAAGCAAACAGGTTCCAGGTCTCCCACCTGTGCATCAGGATGGACCCACACAGTAAGTGCTCAACAACCTTCCCCCCTCATCCCATTCTAAGCACCTGCAAGGTGCCACATTTCAGTGTCTCCTCAGCACCAATTCACTGCACTGCAAGAACGTGATACTGGTGCAACCCAAAACCAGGTACCAGGAATTCAGTTCTACCAGAGAAAACCATCACCCCAACATCCTTCAGGTCATTACTGGAAGTCTGAGCGCCACGTTTAAGGTACGGGAAATGACAGAAAACCAATCACAGGTGTCTTCATTGTCTAAGAGAGTAACTAGCAAAGAAAACATCCAAAATGGTGACTCAATGCCACAAATAATTCCACTTCCTGAGTTTGAATGGCCCTCAGGCACAAGAAGAAACTCAACCTGCCTGCTCACAAAGCAACAGCATCAAATAAAATAAAAAAAAATTCCTACTCTCAAGGGACACAAACGTTCCCTTGACTCAGTCTCCTCTGATTACTGCCAGACATCTACATATCCGCACAGTTATTTCCAGTTGCTGCTTTCAGCTCTCTTAGAAACTCTGCCAGTACTTCAGAGAGCAAAGCCTACCTGACAATTTAGCTATTTTTGCTTTTTGAGAAAACAGAGGAAAGATTCAAAGTTACTCAAGTAAATAAGGGGTGGGAGGCAGACTGAAGGAGGGCACGCATCCACATGGTGTTGCAGTACAAATCTAAGCCTCCCCATCTTCTGCAACAGCAAGAAGATGAAAATACAGGCAAGGGCATTGCTACAAAAAACAGCTGCAAGAAGTTTAAGTGTTCAAATTCTGTTTTCCTCCTGGAGCTTTTAATAAACAAAACAAAAAACCCACTGTGCTTGTTCACCCCAGATTGGTACCTTTCAAGCACAGAAGGTATTATATACAACTGGAGATTATTACATAATCCACGTCACTTCTGTTCAATAGCGACATAGAACTCATTATTTTCCTGTTGAGGCTTCCAAGCAGAAACAAATCAACTAAAACCTGAACTTCTATCACACAAGCAAAACCACAAATAATATTTCAAAAACTTCTCCCCCACAATGCTTCTCTTAAAGTAGTATATATTTGTGCTCTGATCACAAAAAAGCAAAACCACTTCCAACAGATTCTCAGTGATACTGGGCAAACTGTGCACAACAGATAGGTCAACTGTCTGATACAGCAAGAACTGAACTTACCAACTGATGCAGGGGCCCTCTGGCCATATAGCACTCCATCTTCAGAAGCAGCCCAGGTACAAGCAATACTCTTCCATATGTGGCTGGCCCTCATTTGAGCCCAGGGAGGCTCCACTCTGGGTCCACCCCTTCTGGTCACATGTGGAACACAGGTGCAAACAATGTGCCTGTGCTCCCTGGGCCAGCTGCACCCCTTCATCAGGTGCTCCATCACCAATTCAAGCTCTGATCTAACAGTTCCCTACAACTGGCAACCCAGATCAGGCTGCCTAGGGCTGCATCCAGCTTTGGACACCTCCAAGTGGAAATGGTTTCAAACTCAAAGAGGGGAGATTAAGATTGGACATAAGGATGAAGTTTTGACACTGAGGGCAGTGAGGCACTGCACAGGGTGCCCAGAGAGGTGGTGCTGCCCCATCCCTGCACACAGCCACACTCAGGGGACAGGACTGTGAGCACTGCTGGAGCTGTGGGTGTCCCTGTGCACTGCAGCCTGTGGGAACAAATGGCCTTCAGGGGTCCCTTCCAGCTCAAATGATCCTATCATTTTACGAGGCTTGCCCAGTACAAATAGAATTAAGGTATGTAATCCCTCTCCAAGCAATAGAAATACTGCTACTCACATCAGTGATGCTGCCCTAGCACTGTAAGTCTGTGGTCACGTAGCACCTACTTCAACACAGAACTACCATTTAAGCTTTCAGTCCAAGTGCTGCAAGAAGTCTCAACCAGAGGGAGCTCGTTGGTCATCGTTCGTTTTAATGCAAAATTTCATTTCAGTGGTTTCAACAAAGTCTTGTTTTCCCAATCACTCTCTAAGCAGAAATGTTTGACTCCCAGTCTCAGCCATCCTAGCACCAGGATGCAGCCCCAGATAGCACACTGTATGCCAGCATGCCAATACCACCAGGGCAGTCAGACCTTCCAGCAGCATGAGGGCAGCTGACACTGTAACCTGGCAATGAGTTTGCTGAATACAAACTGTGGCCACATTAAAGAACACATAGGGACATTTCATCTCTCTGAAGAGTTATTCTGATAGACATTTGACCCTAAGAAGACTTGGTCATCACAACATGAGAAACAATTTAATAGCATACCGCTGCTGGATAGGAATCTGACCAATCACCAGTTGGAAACTGAATGGATAACCTATCAAAAGCTGAAAGTTCATTGTTTCTTACGTTGTTTTTTGTTATTATTGTTGTTCGGAGACTTTCAACACTAATGAGTAATTGAAGCTATTAACATAAACAAAAGTAAGTCTTTGTATAGTCCCGAAACCACAGTTCCTTTGATTCATTCTCTAATGTGTGGCTGATTTTCAAGAATTTCTAATATTTCACTTAAATGAAAAAAGCATTTTAATTCTGAAAGAGCTGTGTTCACTGACAAAATGACTGGGGACAAGAGAAGCTCATTGAACTGCTGAAAGCACCGCTGGCCACTGCTGAAGAGTTCCTAGGGCCATCAGCTGCCAAATCCCTTGCTAAATTTCACAGTGATCTTTAAATGATGACCAAAACCAACATAGTCATACGAGTTCATAAATACACAGCCTTGGTGAAAAGCCACAGCAAGAAAGCCATCATCACAGAATCATTATAGAATGGTTGGATTGGAAGGGACCCCCGAGGGCATCCAGTCCCACTGCCTGCAGTGCACAGGGACACCCACAGCTCCAACAGGTGCTCACTGATGCTCATTGTCTGTTCTGTCCTTAATACTAACACAGCAACACGTCAGGCTCTTGATTTCCCCATAGATACACAGCATTGAGTGAAACATGAATGATTTGACAATGGACCAAAAGGACAGAGAATGTCAGTATCAGTTTCAGCTCCTTCCAGCATTACCTTTTAAACAATGTCAGAAACATAAATTAATTGTTCCATCCCCCTTTTCCTCTGGAAGAATAAACAAGAATGCTCCCCAGCAGCTTGTCCTCACAACTCTTTTGCCTGCAAGTGAATTCTTACAAGAAAGCCTCCCAGCAGAAACTCTGAAAGAACATGCACAAAAAACTGGTATTCTTTACTTTAAAAGAAAAAAAATGTCTTGCTTTGAGAATCTCTTGTTGTAGCTTTAGAGCTTTACTAGTTGTTTTTAGAGCTTATGAGGCACTAGAATTTTCCTTGAACACGTACACGGAGACAGAAGGAGACACTCTTTAGGAGGATCAGTTGCAATGGCACAAAGAGAAATGGTTCCTAATGAAAAGAAGGGAGATTTAGATTGGATATAAGGAAGAAGTTGTTTACAATGGGGTGGTGAGGCACAGGGTGCCCAAAGAGGTGATGCTGCCCCATCCCTGCACACAGCCGCGCTCAGGGGACGGGGCTGCGAGCACTGCTGGAGCTGTGGGTGTCCCTGTGCACTGCAGGCAGTGGGAGCAGACGGCCTTTGGGGGTCCCTTCCGACTCCAACCATTCTATGATACACAACTGTACATATATAGGTACGTATGTGTGCATACACAAAACTCAAGCCAACGAACGCCATTGCTGTTAGAGAAATAAGGGTTGCTATTGGCAGCTGCTTAACAATCAAACTTATTAAAACACCATTTAAGTCATTTTTCTTTACTTAGCCGAAGGGGAAAAAAATAAAGTCAACAATTACAGGTGACTACAAAGAAATTAGATAAGCATTTCAAGAGTTTCAAACAGAGTAACGAGCAGCCGCATCCAGATAAAAACCGAACTTATTTCTCCGACGAGAAGTCCAGAGGAACTCGAATAAGGAGCCGAGATCCGGGGCAGCAGTAACAGGTAGCTGAGCGCAGCGCCAGACCTGCAGGGGGAACCGACGGAGAGCGGCGCGGCGCCTCGTGCGCTCCCACCCGCGCGCCCCGGCCGCGCTCTGCAGGCGCTGCTCCGACGGCGGCCCCGGGCCGGGCGGCCCCGCACCATCCCCGCCCCCCCGGCCGCCGTCGCCGCTCCCGGCGCGGCCTCGCACCGCGGCTCCCCGCGTGCCCGGGCTCCGCGGCCCGGCGCGCTGTCAGCCGGGGCTCCGCTGCAAGGTGCGGGCCCGGCTCGGCGGGGCGCCCCGCGGCCTTTGTGCGCGCATCTGTCACCGCGGCGCCCCGCGCCCCCCAGGCCGCGCGCCGCACGTGGGGCCCGGCCCGGCTCGGCGCGGGCTTTGTGCCGCCAGGTGACGGCGGACGGCGCCGCGGAGCCATCTTGGGGCCGGCGCCCCCCCCTTCCCTTCGCTTCCCTTCCTTCCCCGTCCCCTCCTTCCCCTCCCCGCGGCGCTCACCTGCACGATCTCGCCCTCGGCGCTCAGCGTGGCCCCCGCGCGGGAGAAGCGGCCCTGCAGCCCCGTGGTGTAGGTGGTGTAGTCGCCGCTGGGGCTGGACTCGAAGAGCACCACCTCCACGAACGCCGTCTCCTTGCCCAGCGCCGCGCCCGGCGCCGCGGCCAGCAGCAGCCCGAGCAGCAGCGGCGGCGGAACGGCCGGCCCCGCGCCGGCCCCGCAGCCCCTCATCGCGCGGCGGGGGGGAGCGGCGCTCCGCCGCCACGCATCGCTCCCGAGCGGCTCCAGCTCCGGGGCCGGGCTCCCGGGCGGCTCAGCGCCCCATGGCAGCCGCCCTCCCGCCGCGCCGCGCCCCGCTCCTCGCCGCCGCCGCCGCCGGCCCCGCGCTCCCCGTCCCTCGGCCCGGCTGCTCCCCGCCCCGCCGAGCCGCTTCCCTTTCATCTGCTCCACGTGACGGCCACCACGGGGTTATCTCCGCCCTCCACGCGTCTCTGACCCGCTCCGTCCCTCCCTCGGCGCGCACACACACGCACACACACACGGACACACACACGCACACACATACACGCACACGCACGCTCGGCCCCGCGGAGCCCAGCGGTTCGGCCCGGCCCCGCGCCCTCGGCCCGGCGGGCCCCGCTGCTGCCGGGAAGGCCCTGGCGGGAGGCGGCCTCCCACGCGGGCCGGGCCTGCGGGGTCGGGGCGTGACTGCGGCCTCGGCGCTTTGTGGCGCCCGCCCGGGCCCTGCGCGGTGCCGGGGCTGCCGGCCCGGGGGCTTTGGGGATGCCCCAGTGGGTCAGGCACGAAGCCCCGGGCGCGACGGCTTCACGGCTGCTGCCGGTGCGCTTCTTGCACGGGCTGCGGGCCTCTGTAAGCCATGTACCCGTGGCGCCGATTCTCCCTGTGCAGGGGAGACGCCGCTCTTCTGCATACGTGTATGGCGTTAGTCCAACGCTTGCCGTTTCCAGGGCATTGCCGGCGATCCGGCACGATCCTCGTCCGTGTGTAGGGCAGGAATCATAGAATGGCTGAGGTTGGAGGGGAGCTCAGAGATCCCCCAGCCCTGCCGTGTGCTGGCTGCCCACAGCTCCGGCTGCCCAGGGCCCATCCATGGCCTCGGGCACCTCCAGGGATGGGGCAGCACAGCTCTGGGCAGCACTGCCAGGGCCTCACTGCCCTCTGAGTGAGGAATTGCTTCCTCACATCCAACCTCAATCTCCCCTCTTTTAGTTTAAAGCCATTCCTCCCTGTCCTATCACTATCAAACCGTAAGTTGCTCCCCACTTGTATGTGCCCTTCAAGTACTGGAAGGCTGCAGTGACATTTCCCAGAGCCTGCTCTTCTCCAGCCTGAACAACCCAAATCCCACAGCCTTTCTGCATAGGAGAGGTGCTCCAGCCCTAGGAGTATTGATCAGCACCTTGAACTCAGCATTCTTTGAGTTTATGAGACAGGATAATGGGATCCTTAGTGGGACACAGCAGCATTAGCTTAAATCAGTTAAGTTTTTTTTTTTGCTGAGTATGAATTTGGTACAGTGAAACAAAGGTGGCCAAACCTACCAAACGCACAGAACGGCAGCTGGAAGAGGCATCACTGCAGTGCTGGGGCCTGGTCACAACAGAGAAGGCAGTAAGCAAACAGATGTGGTCAACATGATTTTTAGAATATTGTGAAGTCGTGTTCCATTAGGATGCCAGAAATGAGCATCTAGTGCACTGAATAAAAACATCTTTCCTGCAAACCCCCTGGTTTTCTTCATCCGTGTATCAATGGCTGGTGTTTGGGTAACATCTGGTTTGCTACATCATAACCAACTTGAAGAGCTTAAACAAAGGAGAACTCTGGAAGTCTTCTCCCGGAGTCGGATACACGGTCTTGCAACCTGTAGCAAAAGGTGAGATGGATGCAGGGGTAATTGTTACTGTGAGCAGCTTTCTGTTACCTCCTCTGTGGACTAGGCCAATGATATCTAGACCTGCTGTCTTCTCATGCCTTCAGGAGTTCGGAAGAGAATCTGCATGCTCTGTGTCCTTCCGTTCTTCTTCCCTCTAATGAGTACAGGTCTCTAAAATGAAGAAACAGTGAAACAAAGCCTGTGGTTCCCTCTTGCCGCCCCACAGGTGCCTCGCTCTTCTCACCCCTTCACCTGTTTCAAGAAGTCCTTTCCTAAAGTCTTAAGCAGGGTATTGAATCCCATGGAAAATATCTGGGATAGTTCAGTTCTCCAGCACTGTCATAAATGCTCTTCCTGTATGCCAGCTTCCCTGTGCCAAAGGGTAGATCTGTGCGTGGGGCCCTTCCTTCATCCTGATAGCTGCTTGCTTCTCAGGGGAAAGGAAGAAGAAGAAGAAGAAGAGAACAGGAAGCCATCAGCTGCTGAAGGACAACCACCTCCTCCACCAATCCCCCAAACCACTGCTTCCTGCATCAGAACTGGACTTGATCAATCATGGTTTTGAGATCAAGTCACCATTAAAAACAACTGGGTTTTTGTAACCGCTTCCTGGTGTTCATCTGACCCGTTTATGGCACTGTAACATTTCATGGAGCTCTCTTCTATTTTATTTTCTTTTGTTTTTATTTGAATTGGTTTTAATTTCCAATAACTGGGAGGTTTTTAAGCCTTGCGTGTCAGGTTTGAGATTCTTTCTTCACCAAATATTTTTCTTCCTGTAAAAAGGTCCTCATGCCATTGTAATCAGGCTCTTCCAATGAATGTCCTATTAGTAAATGTAAACAGCTTGAGTCGTAAGTTTTAGGTTAAGGCATCCCAGGTGTCCTTAAGAACTCAGTAGGCATCCGTGAATGCTAGAGATATATTTTTTTCCTTTTTCCCTCCCTTCTATTTTATCTTTAAAAATCTCACAAATACTACACCATTGAGAGATCAGTAAGATTTCAGATTTAAATACATGTATAAAAAATAGGGTGTATTTAGATTGGATAGCTCAAAAGAAATCTTGTACCCTGTCCACTTGTACTGGGCAAGTCTTCTGTTTCCTGAGTACACTTTTGCCTTCACAGGAGGATCCATCCCACTGTAGATAAAAATTATTGAAGTATAGTGAAAATTAGATAGATAGATAGAACCACTGCTTCTGTTTATAATTAAATAGACTTCCAAAACTATCCATAGCTGTGGTCTGCAGGCACAGCAGTGCTGCCTTTGCCATAGCCCCACACTCACACAGCGAGGAGTGACATGAGGCACTGAGTCTCAGGTCACAAAGTTCCCCTGACTTGGGCAGAAATCCAAGCAGGAGATTGCAGGAAAAGAATGGACTGTCTAATACTAAAGCAATCAAATATTTCTAACTGGCTTTCTTCCCAGCTAGCAGTGTTATGGCTCCCAGTTCAGTTTGCCATAATACTTCAGTTATGTTTCCTTTTTTTTTTTTTTTTTCCCTACATAGCAAACTGAGGCCTGGGATCTGACACACAGAAGCCTCAAGCATTTATAACTGCAGCTGAGGTCAATAAGAGCTTTGATTTGAGCATAATGAAATGGGATATAATGCCAAATGGTCTGAAAAAGAATGCCCTGAGAAGAGGGCAACCAACACCAGTGGGTGCTTTTGACACTAAACTTCCTACATCTCATTTCCCATGCAAATAACTAGGTATTATAGAGCCCTCCTCCCACACTGATGGAAAAAAATGTCAGTGAAGTGCTCACATACTCCTGTGTTGAATATCAGAGAAAAAAAGCTCAAGACTGGGCTGGAATATTGTGTAGGAAGTGCAGCTCTGTGCATCAGGCAAGAGGAAAAGCCAGCACTGAGCAGTCCTCACACTGTGACCACCAGCCCTTCTCACTGCTAAACCAGGCAGGAATCGTGCTTCCCTGGTCTTGCTGTCTCTACCCTTGAAAGCACATTTAGCTGGAGATGTCTGAAAGCTGCCTTCTGCCAAATCTGTGCAGTCAACCACAAATACAGCACACGGGAGAACCCCTTCTAGAGCCTCTTTTAGCCTCATTTCATAATGAAATTAAACATACGCTATCTGCCTGCCAGCCCTGTCACTCTTCTGAACACATCAGCTAATTTTAACAAAGCTTAAGGGCAGAACAGAGGTCTTAAGACTGTACATTCTTGCAAATGTTGTGAAAATCAGAGGCTGCTGCCTCTGGGTACTGAAGCAGCACTCACCAGGGTGTGCAGGAGACATGGGAAGCAAGAGAAGCAGAAACATGCCTGAAAACCCAACCCTTTGCAATTCTACTGCCCAAAGTCTGTTATTGATTTGACACTTTTAAAACAAAATAATCAATTTGAGTGCATCTCATTTAATTAACATGAAGCTTGTGTGACTGTATTTGCGTTTTAAGGGACTGTGACTAGGAAAGGACATAAGTAAATGTGAGTGCATGTAAACAGAACTGCATCCTTCAATCGGGGGGGGGCAGGGGGTGGTGTTCAGCTGTTACACATTCTGCATGACAGTAGCCAGAAAAAAAAAAGTATGTGTGAAGCAGCAGATTGGCCACAGCATATGTTGTCTTTTGCTTGATAGGGATGTTTAAGGAATGTGAAACATAGGGAAGAGAAGTCAGGTTGTAGCAGGGAGGCGATGAGGGCAGGGACCCAGTGATGTTAACAACAAATATATTGAAAGCAAAGGAAAACATGGCCTTTTCTCAAAGAAATAAAGACGTGTGTATGGATAAATACACATAAATAAAGACATGAGTATGGATTAAAAGTTTACTTCAATTACTGTGAATTTGGAATTCCCATCTGATTATCTCCAGTATCAGCCAGACCTTGCATAGAGCATAGTTCATCCTTCATTCACTTTGCAAAGAAAACAGAAAATATACAAAAAGGATCTGCTCAGATGTAAGAAAAAGATGGTTCTTACTCCTATGATTTATAATTCAAAGTGATCTGGTAACACCAAATAATGCAGCACGGCACATTTCAGTGGGAAATCCAGTTACAAGGGAGACGGCAACCTGTCACTGCAGAAACCAGTGACTGTCTCCCTCCACTGGTGAGCGATGACCTTTTCATTTTTGGGCTCCAAGTCAAGAGTATTTGTGGGTAATACTGAACCCATATAGAAGGTACTGAGATTGTTTTTTCCATCAACTGCCCGGTACACATCACAGTGGAGAGGAGAAGAGATGGGAAGGGAGGGGAGGGGAGGGGAGGGGAGGGGAGGGGAGGGGAGGGGAAGAGAAGAGAGGGGAGGGGAGGGGAAGAGAAGAGAGGGGAGGGGAGGGGAGGGGAGGGAAGGGGAGGGGAGGGGAGGGGAGGGGAGGGGAGGGGAGGGGAAGAGAAGAGAGGGGAGGGGAGGGGAGGGGAGGGGAGGGGAGGGGAGGGGAGGGGAGGGGAGGGGAGGGGAGGGGAGGGGAGGGGAGGGGAAGAGAAGAGAAGAGAGGGGAGGGGAAGAGAAGAGAGGGGAGGGGAGGGGAGGGGAGGGGAGGGGAGGGGAGGGGAGGGGAGGGGAGGGGAGGGGAGGGGAGGGGAGGGGAGGGGAGAGGAGAGGAGAGGAGAGGAGAGGAGAGGAGAGGAGAGGAGAGGAGAGGAGAGGAGAGGAGAGGAGAGGAGAGGAGAGGAGAGGAGAGGAGAGGAGAGGAGAGGAGAGGAGAGGAGAGGAGAGGAGAGGAGAGGAGAGGAGAGGAGAGGAGAGGAGAGGAGAGGAGAGGAGAGGAGAGGAGAGGAGAGGAGAGGAGAGGAGTCTCGACTTAAGATCTTCCTCCTACATTGCAGATATTCATTTAGTATTTAGTTTGGAATTCTGGGCTGTTCTGATACTCAAATTTAAGAAGCAGTTGGTATTTCAGAGGTCCCCCCGTGTATATTAAACAACAACCATAGAGGAATTCAGGACATACCATCTTCATGCTATGTAGCACGCTGACATCTACCTTAGCTTAAAATGGCTATCAGAAGCAATTGAACACCAACAGCAGAGGGTTCTGATGACCAGAGAAACTTTCTGGACTCTTATCTGAGCGAGAAGGTTGTTTTTCATTGAAGTAATCCTTAAACGAAACTTCAGACCCTTCTCCCCCATCGCACCGCCTCCGGCCGTGGCTGCACGGCGGCACGGCAGCCAGCAGATGTCCTCCCGTACCCGAGCAGCCGCTCTGCCCGGGGCGAACGCCCCAGCAAGGTGCGACAGGAGCCAAGATTTCTCCAGAGACATCCGTCCCACTTAAAGATGTCTCCTACAGCCTTTCGTTTTATGCACTCAAATGTCACTGCAAACTCCTGTCTGATGTGCAGTACAAGCTGACGTGGGAGTTGCAAGACAGGACAGACATGCACCACGCAGTGAGCCTTCAGGGCCCGCACCAAAACGTGGGCACAGCAGCACATGGTAGCAAAGAAAGAGAAAAGAGCACTGAGAAATAAACTAAAGCAATGGTTACTATATACCACATTCGATCTGTGAGGACAAGTGGAAACAGGATGAACATCCAGACTCGTGCTTGGAAACAGCACCTCTTCGTTCTGCCACAAGTAGAATCGTGGAATCGTGGACTCACAGAGGGGTTTGGGAAGGGACTCCCAAAGGCCGTCTGTTCCCACTGCCTGCAGTGCACAGGGACACCAACAGCTCCATCAGTGCTCACAGCCCCGTCCCCTGACAAAGCAAAATAGCTGCCAGGACTCTCAGAGCCTCTGAATTTCCAAGGGAATCCCAAAACCCAAGGAGTGAAGCCTAAGAAATAGCAGAAGCTGCTTCCTTTCAGGAGGCACTGCCCGGTGCCAGGCCCTACCAGCAGGAGGCAGCCATCAGTTTTACTGAGCGCAGTTGTTTACTTCCTGGAGCGTTTTCCAAGAAGAGGCTCCAGTTCTGAATCAGGATGTGCAAACAGGAGAACTTACCGGAACAGGAGCTTTTAGGTGTGTGAGATTTCAACAGTTGGCTGCTCTCCTCAAAGCTCACTCAACACATCAAATATTTACTGAGAATCCAGAACACAAGCTGTCAGCTCAATGGGACAGCAGGGTAACAAGTTCCCTCTCTTGTATTGCCCAAACTAATTCTGCAACATTCCCCTAAAGCTGCACTCATCCATCTCGAGCGAGTGCACTGCTTTTTCCTTTTACTCGTAACTGCCACCACAAACTACCATCATGCATCCCTAAATATAGGTGGACACAATTCCTCTCAAGCAGCAGCACTTCTACAGAGCACTCACAGCACACAGCCCCATCCTTTTCGAGGGCCAAGAGCTTAATCAAATCTGGAAAGATGTTAAAATGAGGCATCTTCCAGTAACAGTGCTACCAGCACCCCAGCAAACCTAGGCATAGGGCTGAAGTCTTCTCTGCCCAGCTGACAACAAACTCAGCAGCCAGGTTAGCAGTCTCCTTTAGAAAGGCAGTGGTGATTTTCCACCTGAAGATAGAGAGGATTCATATTATGAGACGTGCATTCTTCCATCTCAGAGCGTGTCGACGAAATGTAAGAATAACTAAAACGAAGAGAAAGATAATTACAAACATTACAAGTTTGGAATAACCTTGCTTTGGGCTGCAGAACAGTTTCCTTTCTCTTTAATCACCTACTGATACAGATCTGGGAATATGCCAGCTGTTGACATGAGCTGGAGGCCCTAGGCCACTTTCCAAGTGTTTCTAGACACACACTGGGCAAACACATTCTTTCTCAGACTATGACTATTAGTAAAATTATCTTTTTTCTGTATGCTCTCATTTTCTTTACCTCCTCTGTACCCCCTTTTTCACATGTAGATAACATTCGACTCATGTTTCTTTCCCTATCTGATGTTACACAAGGGGAAAGCCTCTCCACCTTTGTTAAACAGAACGATTTCCTTTGGTAGGTCGGCCACCTGGAACACACCACATAAAAGCTGTTGGCAGGAACTAATGTTGTTTCTGGCAGGACAGCCAACAGTATCCTCATTGGCACATCCTCAGACCGTGGTGATGAACTACAGATCTAAAGAGGGGCTGTAAGAAAGAAGGGGCAGAGTTCTCAGCAGGTTCCATGTGACAGCAGAAGGGGAAATGGTTTCAAACTCAGAGAGGGGAGATTTAGATTGGATGTAAGGAAGAAGTTGTTTACAATGGGGCGGTGAGGCACTGCACAGGGTGCCCAGAGGTGGTGCTGCCCCATCCCTGCAGACACCCAAGGTCAGGGCATGGGGCTGTGAGCACTGCTGGAGCTGTGGGTGTCCCTGTGCACTGCAGGTGTGGGAACAAATGGCCTTCGGGGTCCTTTCCAACCCAAACCATGCTGTGATATTTCTACAAGTCTGGGTAAGAAACCCTCTGAAGTAATCAGTGATGCGTGGATCACAGGCTTAAATGCAATAATTGAAAAAAAAAAAAATTAGAAATATAATAAAAGGAATGTGTGAACAGCAAGCTGGCAAAACAAAACAAAACCAAAAAGGCAGAAATCAGAATTAAAGCGTTCTGAAATCACAGATGTTAGAGGGGATCTCAGGGACCCCCCAGCCCTGCCGTGTGCTGCCTGCCCCCAGCTCGGCTGCCCAGGGCCCATCCATGGCCTCGGGCACCTCCGGGCACGGCACACCGACCGGACAATGCCGGTGGAAACGAGTCTCAGCTCACGGCCAGCTTAATTCAACTCCTCTTTTCCAACAAGGCTGGGCTGCCGGGTCTGCACCTTCCTTATACCAGATGTTAACACCGCACGTGGGAACGCACACCGTTACAGTGGGCGGACAGCAGCACCCAGCGCAGCGCTCAGCAGGGAGCGGCAGTCGGGCTTTACGGAGCACCGCACAAAAGCCGGCAGCCGCGCCCTCAGCCCCCGCCACGCGCCAACCCCTCCCCCACCGTCTGATGCAATCCGCCCCGGCCTCGCTCCCTCCCGCAGCCAATCGCTGCCCGCGCGGCGCCGCACGTCACTCCGTCCCGACCAATCAGGAAGAGCCACGACCGTAGAAATGCGGGCGGGGCGGCCGTGCCGGCGCAGCGCCGCTCGATCTGTGCCGGCGGAGCGGTGATGGCGGCGTTGCGCGGAGCCCCGCAGCTGCTCCTTTTCCCCGGCGACACGGCCGAGTCCGCCGCCGGCCGCCGCCTATCCGTCGTGCTGCCCGCGGGGGCGGCTCCCGGCTCCATGGAGGCTCCGCCGCCGGCCCGCAAGCGGCAGCGCCTCACCCATCTGAGCCCCGAGGAGAAGGCGCTGCGCAGGTGAGTGGGAGGCGGCGGTGGCTGAGCGGGGGCGCTGCGGGCGATGTGCCCCCATTGTGCCCGCACCGTGACCGCGATGTGCCCCGCAGGAAACTGAAGAACCGCGTGGCGGCTCAGAGCGCCCGGGACAGGAAGAAGGCGCGGATGACGGAGCTGGAGCAGCAGGTGGTGGAGCTGGAGGAGGAGGTGAGCGCCGGGCCGGGGGGTGCGGGGCGGCTGCGGGACGCGATCTGACCGCGCGCCGATATCCGCAGAACCAACGGCTGCTGAGGGAGAACCAACGGCTGCGGGAGCAGACGGGCAGCCTCTCCTTGGAGAACCAGGAGCTCCGCTGCCGCCTGGGCTTGGACGCTTTGAAGACAGAGCCGGAGTTCGAGCCGACGGTGAGTGCCCGCAGCCCCCGGCGGGGCAGAGTCCGGCGGTGCCGCTCCCTGACGTCGCCGTGGGGCGGAGCGGAGCTGCTGGGAGCGGCTGCGTGCTGAGCAGGCGCCGTGTGCGGTGAGGAACAGCGGCTGTGTGCGGCTGTGCTCTGTGTCATGTGGGAACGTGGAAGGGCTGAGCTTGGAGGGAACCGTAAAGATCAGCCAGACTCGCTTCTGCTGGCTGCCCCCCCACCAGTTCTGGCTGCCCGGGGCACATCCGTGGCCTCGGGCACCTCCAGGGGTGGAGAGAAAGAAAGCTGTTATGCGTGTCTCAAAAGAACAGTGGTGAGCAAGGTGGATTTCTAGGGCTGGGGAGGCTCGAGCCACCGTAGAAAATGGTTTCACCTCATGAGATAACGCACAGTAAGCAAAGAACCTAATGGAAGTGTTTGCAGAAGTGCACGATCTTGAGGGTGCCATCTTGCCTGCCAGAACACTTGTGACTGATGGGGCTTTTTCCTCATGCAGGTTGTGAAGGAATCCCAGGTGGATGACATCGGGTTGGTGACCGGGTCCGCTGAGTCCGCAGCACTCAGACTACGTGTTCCTCTGCAGCAGGTGCAGGCCCAGCTGTCACCACTTCTGACAACCTCCACATGGATTCTGATGGCAGTGACTCTTCAGATTCTGAGGTGAGCATCTGCTCCTGTCCTACATAGTCTAAGGACTTATTTCAAAGCTTTTTAATAGGAAGTCTCTGATCTTTGACAGCTTGTTTATTAAGCTTTGGAATACCCTACTTGTGGCTTAAGACCTAATGGGTATCCCATGAGTCCAGCAGATGTTAATGCAACTTCAACAAGTTCAGTTTCTGTTATTTTAGAAAATATTGCCTGGACAGTCTTCTAGCTTATAGAGCAAAAGCATACAGATGCTGACTACATACTGTAATTTTGCTGAAAACAAACTTGGTTATTGATGACTATGCTTAGTTGGAGCTTGAAGACAATGAGTTTCTTCCTACACTGAAGATTCTGAAATCTTCCATACCTTTTGGTCATGGGCAGATCTGCCTGTGCCTGGTTCTTGTACTTGCTCTCTAGAGCCCTTAGGTACTGTGGTGTTGGCATGTGAAGAGTCTAAGATAATGAGGGTGTATGAATATGCAGTCAGTGCGAAGTTAGGAAACCTCTACTACTACTCTACTCTCTAGAGTTAATGAACAAAGTAGTTCTGATCAATGACTGTCTTACCAGTATCAGTAATTTTTTACAAGTTGCTCTTGATAAAATTGCAGTTGTGTGGTGATATTAGTGTATCTTTCTTTTCAGATGAAAGTGAACTTATGCCACAGTGAGCGCATTGTTACAGTAGTAAGCTATCTTTCTAAAACAGTATTTTATTCTGCAGTCTGATCTCCTGTTCGGATTACTGGACATTCTGGACCCAGAAATGTTTCTCAAATGTGCTGATTCAGAATCATCCAGCCTGGAAAAGCTGGAGGAAGAGATGTGTGGAGAAACAAATTCCATACCAACCTCCCCCTCTCCCTCTCTGGGGTCCCCATCAGCTAAGCTGGAGGCCATTAATGAACTCATAAGGTTTGATCATGTGTACACAAAACCCTTAATACTGGAGTTCCCGGTTAAAATGGGCAATGAAACCAATATGCTTGTGAAAATTGAGGAGGTGTCTCTCTCTCCGTCTGAAGACAAAGCTATTGCTGAGGTCCCAGTATCTGTGAAAGAGGAACCTGTAGACAGCTTAATGCCTGAGCTGGGTATCTCTCATCTGCTTCCCTCTCATCATAGCTTTGCAGCCTCAAGCTATCTGCTGGATGCTGGTAGTGACTCTGGATATGAAGGATCCCTGTCACCTTTCAGTGACATGCCCTCTCCTCTTGACACTGACCACACTTGGGAGGATAGCTTTGCCAATGAACTCTTTCCTCAACTGATCAGTGTCTAACTCGGTAGTGTTAATTGTCCCTGGTTATCTTCTGGCAGGGTAACAGGATAAGCCCTTCTGGGGGGTGGAGAGGGGTAGAATTGATTGTATTCAGAAAAGCTTTGCTTGTTTCTTCCTATGAATGCTGGTAGATGTAGTGATGGCCATTCATTTCTACTGGTAAGGAAAAAAAAATAGTGTTTTTGTCTCCTGCTGCTCCTATTCAGTGTTCTCTTAGGAGAAAAACTTAATTTCTCAGTAACTTGGCAACTTGGAATGAACCTGAAAATCAAAGTACTCTTAACACCAGAAGCGTTACTGGGACATCCATGTTTGGACAGCTGGGTTAAAACTAAATGGTCTGTACATTTTACAGATTTACTGTGTAAATGCTTGTTTTCTGTTGGCTATGTAGAATTGCTTTCTCCATTTTATTTAACTGTATTGGTGCAATTAAAGTGCAGTGCAGCTCATTTCTTGCCTTGTATGTCAGTAGAGGGGGGGGAGGGACTTTCTAGGCCTCTGGAAGCTTTGAACTCTGTAGGTGTTTCTGGAGAGTGGGGTCTTTCTGCACTTTTGTACCTGAAGCTAGCATAGGTGCCTGTACCTGCTCCTCTGATCTTTGGAGGGCTGGACCTGTGCTGATCAGTGCAGTTGCAGCACTGTGAGTGAATATGCATGGGATGAACTACAAAGGTCGTGTAAAATGAAGTAAATGGGATAATCCTCAGTACTTGCTGTTGAAAACAGCTTTAACTCTCTTACTGCACAGCTCCCCAGGTGTGATTAATCAAAGTAGCAGCAACACTGCCACCCAGTGACATGGATATAGATTACCTGCTTTCAGGAGCTTATTATTTCCACTTACTTCAGAGATCAAAACACATCAAATGTTAGGTCTTTAACAACCTGGTGTCCATTGATCACATTTGGAAATGGCCAGTTTAAATTTACACCCGAAACTTGTTAAAACAGGGCAGACAAAAGTGGAGTTCTACTTATGCCATCTTGTTCCCTCTTTTCATCTTCACAGCTGGAGATGCTTCAAGGCATGGCTTATCAAGGCTTACTGTCAGTGTGGGTTCTGCTACAGGCTGGTGGTATTTACTGGGCTCGCTCCCCAGAAAGCACACATCTCATGTTAGGTATGTTGAAGCTTCATAGAACTCAGGATTTTTGCTAGCACTAACATCTCCCAGACTTGAGACTAGTGACTTGTACCTGGTTACCATACTGTTTTTATGTAGTTCATACGATTAAGGAATTGCACCATCTAAAAATACTTCAGAAAATTTATTGAAAAACTCACATACAAATGGTGATTTGGCCCCGAGAGAAGACAGACCAGAATCAGATCTTCCATATTTCAAAATAAAACTTTTTCCTAATACTGCATCATGTTTCTATTCTTCCTTGCAAACAGAGTTAATAGTCTCTTAAGGAAGGCAACAACAAATCAAACTCTTACAAATACAGAAGTGTGAAAATCCCTGGTAGTTTGTCCTCCCTGGTTACAATCCCTGGTAGTTTGTCCTCCCTGGTTACAATCCCTGGTAGTTTGTCCTCCCTGGTTACTAGAGCAATGATTTTGTTCACTCCTTCTGGATAACTGGTTCCTACTTCTACCCATGCTTTTCTTCCCCCACCAATTGAAGCACTTCAGCCCTCTTCTCTCGTAGTAACAGCATAAATAAGTTAGACAAATTTTAAAATAAATCTAAACCAAAGCAAATGTACTTTGCAGTTCTTTCCCATCTCGTGGTCTTTGTCAATAGTCTGCCAGTAGATTCTTCTTTCGGGTGGCAGAATAACAGAGGTCAGTATTTGTTAATTTAATGGACAATTTGTCATTCAGTATTTTGAGTAGGGAGGAAACTGTCTACATTTAACATCTTGGCTTCTCAGTTTTCTGTACCCTATGCCAAAATTTAAGTGTTGCAGAGATGGTTTCATCACGTTTTTGGAATTGTTATCCTTCCTTTTCCATTTATTTAGCATCAGAGCTATCAGCAAAGTCAGTCCCAACCTTAAGCTTTCACTACAATCCTGCAACCTTAAAAATAGATATTTAGAGGCACCACGTTTTCTACCCGCAATGACTGCAGCCTGCCCCAAGCTGCATTACTTTGTACTCAAGCCCTGTAGCAGCAGATCAAAGGCTGTTTGTTTTAAGCAAGTTCAACAGTACAATAATACATAAGAAATTTTACACGTTACATGCAAGAGATTTGTAACTCTGAAATAGATATAAGAGCAAGAAAAAGCTGCACACGCTCACCAAAGTCCCAGAATGGTACTTAGATACCAGTTTTCAGCATAAAACCTATTCAAGTGTTGGAATGTTTTTAGTGAAGCTCTGAAATATTTTATCCAGAGACAGCAAATGTCAGAAAGCCTTCAACAAGAAGAGCAAGATATATATAACAGGGATAACTTTCAAAGAAAGCTGCTGTTCTGAGCCAAAAAAGAATGACTGCAAAAACAGAAGTTTAAAATCAAACTGTCAACTGTGACTTATTTAAACATTTAAAAAACCCACAAGGATTATCAATTAGCTGTGCACAGGATGAATAATTTTTCTTATGCAGACAGCTGCGTTACTGAGGTCAGTGGACTTGCTCCTTCATGCTAGCAGGATGTCAAACACAGACTGGGATGTGGAGACAGAATCTATTACTTGGAAAGGAATTTTTCTCAAGAAAAGCCTCAATTTTGGTTTCTCTGGAAAAGGCTGAGGACTGGAGACCAGAAGATGACGTTCTCTGCCTTATATGAGTGTAATAGCAGTGTGCGTGGAGAAAAGCTGTGAGCCACAGTGCATTGAGGATTCCTTAACAATCTAAGCAGGATACAAAATTATTTTGGCATATATCTGTATAAACTGTGTGGCATCATGTTAATGGCATGTTCTAGCTTAGCCCATAAATCCGGTTTCCTCATGCAAACAAGCATCTTCTTCACCATCAGTGTCAGCAATCTCAAAGTCTGAAAGGCATTCAGCATTTGACCCCCTTTACCCCAGAAAATCAGCTCCCTCTTATCTGATCTATACCATCTTTAGCAAAATTAAAGGATATTTCTTATTTAGTCAAGTTATGTTGTCTTGAACTGACTTGCCAACTCCGTGCTTATAAAGAATCACATCACGATGTCAGATGTGCATCAGTTGGCTTGGGAACCACTTCTCTCTAGACTTTGTGCCACTGGGAGAGGAGGGACATTAAAAACCTCACATTTATGAGACCATAAACCAAAGAGGACCATAGTTAATAGATACCTTACAAGTTAGTAGCCAGTTTTACTTTCCACAAAGCAAGAGGTTCTGCTCAGCCATAACACTCCTTCCTTACCGAGCTGCAGAACACATCATTTCAATATTGGAGTTTACATCAAGTGCAAGCAATTGTGTGAAGAGCTGTATTTCTACAGGGGTGACTTTCCTGTCTCTGACTAGACTCAGGAGTTTGTCTTCCTTCCAATACCTTTCTCTAATGTGAATAAAAGTAACTGACCAAGCATAGTATATGCACCAATCTAAATGGCTCAGTAAGTGAGAAGCATGGCCTAAGCCACCATAACATTCAGTTAATTGGATTTTTAACCTTTCCAGGGACATTAGGAGGATATTTCATCATTAACAAAGATGGAAAGCTGCTTCCTTGTTCCAAAGGCCTCTGGGTTGCCTTCTCAGTAAAAATGAGAATATTTAACAGACCAGAATTATCTTTTTATAACGTTTCCCAAAGTTGTGTGTGGCCAACCCATGTTCTTACAATTGCTACTAGGAAAACAAAAAAACATAACCAAACTTCAGATTCACACAAACCAGAAGGAAAGAAGGTATCAAAATAACAACAACAGCAACAAAAAAACCATCACAAGGTCACCACTTTCAGTCTACAATTTGGCATCTACAGCTCCATTTCTTCTTCTGCACATCCAGAGATTCCCAAACTAGCATATGGATCTGGAGACATGGCAGTCTGTTGTGATTCAGGGAATGTTTCAGTCTGTGGGTCAAAAGCAGCTCTTGGTGTTGACTGCTTAGCTTGACACCCTTCAGTACTCTGCTGCCTGAAGTTCTTAACAGAAACAGGCTTCAGTTTATCTGTGAGAAATTCAGGAAGTGGTTTCCAAAGCACCAGCTCCATAGAAGGACGGCTCCTAGAAGAGATGGAGAGTCAGTTAAATTAAAATTCTGCAGTCACAACTGCTAAATGCAGAAAACCAGTGAATATCTTCATGCACTGTGCTAGCCTGGAACAATATTCCAGGATGCACATTCCAACTTTTTGCCTATTCAATTTTCTTTTCCTTAACTAGTTCCATTACTTCGAGTTCTAACCCTGTGTTTTCCATGAGCACTGTTGGTCACATGTGAGGACCTTCTTTGGGAAACCCACACACATAACAATGAGGACATAACCGTTTATTCAAAATATTTCACCCTGTACAAATCAGGGGTACAAACCAGACCACTGCAGTTACACTTAATTCTGTTTTACACAAGGACAATTTTTCCTGTTTTTGACCAGGTGAGTGGTCTGTTACACAACGCTGGCTGCACCATGCACTAATTCAGGACGTCTCCACAAACACAAGACTGTGTGTCTCATTTCATTTGCACGTGTTAGCTACGTAGCACCATGATTTCCTCCAGCACTTACATAGACTCTATTATTTTCTTTGTCAGGACTTCACCAAAATCCCTCTTCATCCCTTTTTTAAGGGTATCTGACAGGATAAGAGTGGGCAGATTGCTAACATTTCCATCAGCATGAACTTCCTCATCTTCATCAATTATCCTAGGAATGGAGGGGGAAGAGGGAAATAAACACTATTGAGCATACTTTTAACAGGCACATCCACTGCAGACTACAGTTCTACCCATGTGCACTGCACTGTACAGTGCAGATATCTGGCCTAGGCTGGGGTACCAGAAGCAGCGGGGCCATGTTAACATGAGTCTCTTTTGGGCCAATATACCCTAGGAATGATTGCAACCATAGAAGCCACTCGAGCAGCTTCTGGTACCTGAGCTAGCTTTGTTATCTTTGCATCGTCCAGCAGTGCACAATGACACTAAGAAAACATAAACCACATTCACTTCTGAGGAAAGCATACAATTCAGTCCTATTACAACAGTGAGTCTCAGTTTCCCAGTAACTTTGCCTGCTCAGTTCCCCATCTGTTAATTTTGAGAATTAATGAAGAGCTACTGAATATATTTCTTAATCTTGAAAGACTTTGCATCAATCTGAGATTAAAACAGTACAAAAAGTTGAGGAATCCAGATCAAACTGGAGGCATCTCCTCTATTTTTGATAAAACTTTTGAAGAAAATTTAGTAGAGTAGATGAGAAAGGTGGGAAATAATCCTCTGAGAGGCATAAAACATACTTTGTAATGCAGGTATAGCCAAATGAAGAAAAATGACTGCTCTTATTTACCCATGAAAAACACACCCTTTCACCCATCTAAGTACTCATCTAAAAAAAAATTGGTTTTTAAACTTATATAACTTCTTTGCTTCTCTAGCTGCCTGCAGCAGGCATTTTAGAGTATTTTGGAATAGCAGCTCAGCTGCAGTCAACTGATATATACACATGACATTCCCAAAAGTCTTTGAAAGGCAAGAATGCACAGTACATTTATTACATGACTGTAGAGGACTGACAAGAGCCACCCCATTTCCCACTCCCAAGCCACCTGATAGTTAATAAGATGAACCTCAGACTTACATATGAGGAAAGAGATCTGATTCACGCTCACAAATTCATACCTATCCCAAGCATTTTTAGTATTAATCATAGAACAAGCTGTGATTTGTTGAGGAGGAAAAAAAAACAACAAGCTGAGCTCAATTCTGAATAGATAATGTAAATTAAAAATGTGAGCTCTGGATACACACAAAAAAAGCTAAAGACCCAGTATAGCATACTGATGCTGTGTGATGATTCTGAGGAGATTGTTACTTATTCAGCATCTCCTTGCATCAAGTTCAGATCACATTATCAACCACAACACTCAGAAAACCACAGGCAGCTTACAAAGAGACCACTCACACAGAAGGTTCATCCCACACTCAGCAGTCAGGTAACATATTGTAAATGCTGGTTTTGCCCCTTAATATCCACAAAAAAAAAGGTAAAGCTTAGTAAAGCCAACCCAGTCAATCCCTGCATTTACCTGTCCTCAATTTCCTGAAGCTTCCTGCGAGCAACCTCGCATTGCTGCTCCCCCATTGTCTGCTCCATTTCTTCACAGGGAATTTCTAACATGGCAGTTTCAGGATGGCTACCACCATACTGACTTGTTGCTACCTCCCCAGCTGCCTGCTGACCTGCACAGAGAATCCACTCTTCAGTGCTGGGATTCTGAGGGCAGTTTTTGGCTCCTGTCAGTCTCTTCTTCTTCACGGGACAACTAGGAAACAAAACAAGTTACAATTGACCAAAGAGAAACGTGGTTTTCTACAGGACAATATGTTAGAGAAAGCCACGTGTATTTCACCCAGCTTGGCAAACTGCAAAAAGGAAACATCTACAAAATAATACATCAACATTGCTCTTATTAAAACATGGGTACCCACGCAAGAAAATCAGTACTATACAATTAATGAGGAAACTGCAGTGGGTTTGGACTTATGAGCAATTCAGTGGAAGTTCCAAACTGAAGCGATGGAAGCAGTTCCATTCCTATGTATTTTGTAGATAAGATGTGCTCAAATACTTATTGAAATTAATTCTTTTCAGGGTATAAAACACAAATTCAATTTACCCTTCTGACTCTTCTTCTAGCTTATGCTTCTTTCCACATCGAACAGACACGCTGCAAAACAGAGAGAAATAGTTATTGGCTGGTTCCTGTGACATTGATTTTCAAACTTCACTCACAGCCTGAACAATGCTAAGAGCAACAGTTGCCATGAGTCACCACTGTGAGGGGAGCAGAAATTTCTGATTAAAAGGCCCGTTTTGTTCCAAATAAAGTCATGGAAGGCTGTAATCGCTGAGCTCTCCGTGCCCGATCCTTTCTTCTCCTTTATGTCAGTTATTTTTTTCACCAAGTCCAACTGTGCTACCATGCAAATGCTAAAGGAAGCAGTGTGTGATCTGACTTCAGCCTGTTAATACGTTATCTCATGGCAACATGCTCAAATGAAATGTAACCAACCAGCAAAGTTTGACAGAACTGTGCAAGTCTTTACGTAAAAGTGTTGTGTTCATATATTTCAAAAAGCAATCTGATTTTTAAAAGGCATCAGAGCTTAAGAGCTTATCTTAGAAGGCTCAAAAATTGGGCACGTGAGAAGCTACTGATGTATAACAAAGCCAAGAGCAATGTGTTGCAGTTGGGTTGGGGCAATCCCAGATACATGTCCAGACTGGGAGAAACCACTGAGAGCAGCCAGGAGAAGAGAAGGCTGCAGGGAGAGCTCACTGCAGCCATCCAGTACTTGCAGGGTGCTTGCAAGCAAGAGAGGAGTGACTTATTGCATGGTCTAATAGTGACAGGATATGGGGGAGTGGCTTTAAAATTAAAGAAGGGAGACTGAGGTTGGGTGTGAGGAAGCAATTCATCACTCAGAGGGCAGTGAGGCCCTGGCAGTGCTGCCCAGAGCTGTGCTGCCCCATCCCTGGAGGTGCCCGAGGCCATGGATGGGCCCTGGGCAGCCGGAGCTGGGGGCAGCCAGCACACGGCAGGGCTGGGGGATCCCTGAGCTCCCCTCGGCCATTCCACGAGCCTATGATCAGGGTCTCAGTAAATTCGCCCACGTTCCTTTCGTTTTTGAAGCCTTCTTCACCCCTCAGCAACAGACTTCAAGGCAGCGAAGCAAGCGACGCGATCCTAACGCGCAGATACCGCAGTACCGGAACAAAACAAACCACGACCGCCCCGGGAACTAAAGGCGGATCCGCGAGGGCTCCCGGCCGCTCCGCACTCACCGGCTGTGGCTCTGCTGCGGGTGGGTGAAGGATCCCACGGGCGGCACGGCCACGCCTTCGTTGTAACTCCCGAGCGCGGCCAACGACGCGATGTCAAAGCCGCCGGGCGGACACACGCCGGAAGAGCCGCGGCCGCCGTCGCCGCCGTCCGCCACCATCCGCGCGCAGCCCGCGGCGTCGCCGGGCAGGACGGGGCGGTCGGGGGCGGCGGCCTGCGGGAACTCCAGTGCGGGACCCGCGGGGATGCCCTGGCAGGATCTGCCCAGCGCTGCCATTCCTCCGGCCGGGGAGGAACGGGCCGTCGGCTCCGAGCTCCCTCGGGAGGCCCCGCCGCCTCCCTCCGCCCCGACGGCACCCGGCCCGACCCGCGGCAACGCCGGACCCGCGGTCGCCCCGCTCGTCGCCGCCGGAGCGCTCGCCGCCGGGCCGCGCCCGAACTCGGACGGCACCGCCGCAGCCCCGCTCGCTTCCAGGCCTTTCGCCCCGCTCCGAGGGGGCTGGCGGGGCACGCCGGGACCTGTAGTCCTGCGGCCGCCGCGGGGCGCGACGGGAGATGTAGTGCCGGGCGGCCGGAGCCGCGGCGCGGGGCTGGGGCTGCGCTGCGGTTCAGCCGTGCCGTCGCAGCCGCGGGGCAGAGCGCCCAGCCCGGCCCTGCCCTGCCCGAGCGCCGCCCGCTGCAGCCCGGTCACGGAGCGGCGGGGCAGAGCCGCCGTGCGCCCGGCGCCGCTGATCCCCGGGACCCGATCGCGGTCAGCTGGGCGCTGAGCGGCGCTGCGGGCGGGCATGGCTGCGGAGCGCCAGGTAACGGCGTGCGGGGCTCGTTGGGAGCCGAGGTCGGACGCTGGCGGGTGGCTGAAGGGTGTTTTCTGCTCGGGTGTTAAATGTGTTACCGGGAGCTGTTGCTGTCGTGCCGTGAGCTTCTGTTGTCAGCTTTATGAGCGCTGGGCTTTAGGGCGGTGCTGCCCAGAGCTGTGCTGCCCATCCCTGGAGGTGCCCGAGGCCGTGGATGGGCTCTGAGCAGCCTGAGCTGTGGGCAGCCGGCACACGGCAGGGCTGGGGGATCCCCGAGCTCCCCTCCATCCTCAGCCACTCTGATTTCCTTCTTCAAAAGGGTTGAGAAGGATCCCCCGGGCTGGAGGCGGAGCGCAAACATCTGTGTTTTCCTACAATAATAACTCAGTTTCTTTGGCACCTTTTAACCCTGTAGTGTAGTTTACTAATTTTTGCAAAGGAAATCTAATTCAGCCCATGCTGTGAATGGAGTCCCGGCCCCTGCTGAGCGCACCCAGTAAGGTAAGCAGAGGTCTGTGGCCTCACAGATGGGTCCTGTGAAAAGTCTGTGGCTCTAGCAGTGCTGCACGGTTGTGAAACTCCCTGCTTTTCTCATGGTTAATTTCTTGGAATGCTCATAAACCATCACGAGTGCAATAACTCGTGAAACACACGAGGCTGTTGTCTGTGGGCTAAGAAATCTGGGCCCAAAGTGCAGCACACGTGACACAGCAGATGAGGGGAATGAGCAAGCTGACGTGGGCAGGAGGAAAGGTGGAGAGCATGGTTTGGGTCAGTGATCTTCAGCTCCTTTCTTGACCCCCTGGGTGTCTTCTCACTTTAGCTCTCACTCTGGAACCAGAGGCTCAAAAGAGCAAGAGAGGCACAGGAGGAAGGAATGAGCCTGCAGCTCATCATAGCAGGTGTTATATGCAGGTGTTGCTGACCTGTCATGATGTATACAATCAGTAAATCCGTCTGCTACACCTCGTGTAAGCAAACAGGGAGCATAAGGTATTGTAAAGCTGTGTCCTGTAACCATTCGTGGCTTAGGTGCCTTGCTGGGGCTTTGTGTTAGCAATGGGGCAGGTACACTGGTAGTCCTGGAGCTTTCTGCTACAGTGGGGGGATGTGGCTGGAGAGATGTGCATCTACATGTTACAGGCTTAGTACATATATAGTATGTGTTCGTGGTGCCACGGTGTATGGGGCATATGAATACATGCACAATTAGGCATAGCATACCCTTCATATTAAATAAATCTTCCTGTGCTATTTCCAACTTCAATTAAAATGTAACTATACAGTTCAGAATAGATTAATCTATTTGGAGTGCAGTCAGATAAATGTAAAATAATGATTTTTCATGATTGGCCTGAATGGAGCTTGGAGTCCATCGCAAGAATTCTTACCCTGCTGCTTGGCAGATAAGGAGCATGAGGTGAGGGTGAACGAAGGCCTTGTTCAGAGAAGTGGGTCAGCAGGGAACCAAATCTCTGTGCTGCTCTTATGGCTGTGTTGCTGCTGCTGCATTTTTGTAGTTCTTGCTCAGGATTATGCTGTTTCTTGGTTGTTCCCTCTAAGCGTGCTTCGATGGCTGTGGTTCTGTTATGTAGATTAAAACCACGTCTTTAGCAGGCATAGAAAATCATTGCCAGGATTATCTTGACTTTGGACTATTTTAGACTTGAAGTTATGCACGAAACTTCATATTACTGCTGGAAGAAGAAAAAATGGGAATGGAGAGATTGCAGTTCTCAGCAAGAAGCAAATTGTGAGATGTGATCAGCATTGCTTTTTCCCTGTTTTGTTTGTACTCAAGTGGAAGTTGATCACAGTTCCCATTCACGTATTTCTGATGCTGGGGTTCTTGGTCTTATTTTACTCATTCCAAACTGTTCTGCTGGTTCAAAAATAGCACCTCCTAACTGAGGTAGAGGCACACGGCACCATCTGGGAGCCTGCTGCCACAGGCACTCCTCATGGAAGCAAAATGAGGGTGGTTGCAGGGCATGCAGCCCATGAGGCACACGAGATATGTGGATGGTACTTGGTTAATGGGAAGGTTTGAGTGGGCAGTGCTGTGTTTGGCATGTGTTGGTTTTGTTTTCCTGCCACTTCACCGCAACCCTTATTGCTTACTGTTAATTCATTGCCTTGGCTGTCATTCAGACAAATACTTTTTATCCTCAGGGAACCATAAGGCATCTAATGGAAATGTTACTCTGATTTTATTCCTGTTAGGTTCTAAAATTCTGTATAAAAATTGAGACCATGAACAGCACAGGTGGTGCAGAACGCTGATATCCTTTTCTAACCAAATACTTTCACAGTCCAAAAAGTCCCTGATTACCCCGCTCATTTTTCTCCTAGGTGTTAAACACATGTGAGTTCGAGGGCCTGACAGTGTTCATTCCTAACCCTCTTGTTCCCTAGTTTCCCAGCTGGACGTTGTTTCTGGCTGTCTGCTCGGTGGGAATTGGAGGGACCTTTCAGTATGGATATAACGTTTCCATTATCAACGCCCCCACTCAGGTAAAGTATTTTGCTTTGTGGTAATTCAGCTTTCCTGTGTAACTGCTTTAGAATAATTGACAGAATAAAGCAAGTAACATCTTCCATTGAGCCGGGAGCGTTGCATCTGTTATTGCATCTATGTACTGTGTCAGAGAAGACTGTGCTTGTTGGCTCCCAGAGTGGGATTTAGGATTTAGGTGTGACTCCTCATAGCATGCTGTAGGGCTAGGTGGAATGCTGTACTTACACCATTCTGTCTCTACTGCAGCACATACACAAGTTCTTAAATGAAACCTGGGCCAGTCGTTATCACGTGGAACTCAACCCCAACCTGCTGACTTTTCTTTGGTCTGTCATTGCTTCTATCTTTTCACTTGGTGGCCTCTGTGGAGCCCTTATTGGAGGCAGCATGGCAATTCAGCTGGGCAGGTGAGTTACAGGGACAAGAACACACAGAGCACATTTTCTCTCCCTACTTTCTTCCTAGGAGTACTTCCAAGAGTATGGAAATACTGTGTGAAAACACATTTCCCAGAAGTGTACATCTGTGCCCTGTGTTAATGGTAAGGACGTGCTGTGTGATGTGAAATATTTCATTGACATTCCATATAAACAGTGTGAACGAATAAAGCCACGTTCCTACCATGACATGGCTGTTTTTAGATGTGAGTGAACAGTTGTATCAGATTTCCAGTGAGCAGCACGTCTCTTCAGACCAAAGCCCATTTGTCCATGTTACCAAAAAATAAAGCATTTTTTTTTTCCCTTTCAGGAAAGGAGCCCTTCTGATGAACAACATTATAGCCATACTGGCTGCCATTTTAATGGGGATCAGTTTTCCAACAGGATTGTTTGAGTTGCTGATCGTTGGAAGGTTTTTGATTGGCATAAATTCAGGTAAGGGATTTCCTATCCCTGCTTTCAATAAGCTGTGGTGTATGGTGACTTAATGTTACTGGTGAGTCTTTAGTTATGACATTATGTCCTTGTGTGCTCCTCTGTGGATTTGATCTGAAAGACATTCTGCTGTTTATTTTGGACTTTGAAGGCAGATGAATTCACAGAAAAAGCCCCATTTCCTATGTGTTTTGGTTAAGTGTTATATTTCAAAACAAAACCTGGAGACTGAGAAGACTCGAGTCCTGTATTGCTGACCTACCATTGTGTGAGCTGTTGTAGTGGAAATGTTGAGTCACAGCCTGAAGCAGTGATGGAGCACCTGGTGGGAAGGCAGGGCCAACCCAGGGGAGCTCAGCTGCATTCAGTGTACTTAAGTAACGAGAAGGGATGGAGCAAGGAAGCAGCCCTTCCCAGCCCTCATTTAAGGGTTGGCAGTGGAGGTGAGGGTTGTTCTTGTTAGAAATCCCTGCCTATCTGAGGCCTTCCAAAGGCAAGTAGCTCTTTTCCTTCATTGCTGTATCTGTGGCTGTTGCATCTGGACTTGTTTTCATTTGCTGCAGCCAAAGACTTTGCCACCCTGCTATTATCATGGTACTTTCCATCTCGTTATAGCATTACACCTGCTTGCAAAGGCATGAAGAACCATATCTTTGGTGTGGTTGTAATTAGCCAGAATAAGGTAATATTTCCTAATGACATCATTGTTCAATAAACAGTGTCTGGTGAAGGACTGAGTGTTCTTGAGCACAGATAGCCAGGGTTAAGTGCTGAGTAGCACATGGTGTGTGGAAAGCTGCTAAGGTACGGTCTGTTCATAGAAAAATGTCTCTCCTTTGACTTGCAGGTGTTGGGCTCTGTGTGCAACCCTTGTACCTTGGGGAGGTTGCCCCAAAACATCTCCGAGGAGGCATGGCCATGGGTAGCTCCATCTTTCTGACTGGGGGCATTCTGACAGGACAAATAATTGGTTTGAGGTTAGAAATATATGTACTTTTCTACCTCGCATTACTTGTGTGTAAGGAATTGCAATTCCCTGCAGCTTCCTGAAGGATCCTCACTGTAGCACTACTGAATCAACTTATACTGAAGGTGTAACAGAAAAACCTGAAAAACCTACTTTTGCCATTTTGTTCTTAAAATTCCAAACTATCTGTACTATCTATCTCCCAAGGGAATTATTCTCAGTTTAGATATGTCAAATAGAATGGCACCAGGAAATGGACACAGTTCATGTTTTTGCTGGGGATAGTGGGTTATAACTAAATGCATTCAGAGGGAGGGCCTCTGAATTTCTTTATAGTAGCACTGCTGCTGTTTTTCTGCCTTGTGAGAACAGATGAGGTTGCTGGGGACTTCGTACAGTTGGTTCCTGAAAAATTGTAGATGATAAAGCTTCTTTCATGAAGTCTGCACAAGCTTCCTCCTGTCACAGCATGTTATCTGCTTCATCTTTTCTTTCCTCTTTTCTCTGTCCCTCTATCCAAGGCCCTTAGAAGATCCTTATTCCATCTTCTGAATTAACTGATTTTGCTGATTACTGTATGTGTGAAGTGCTACAACATAAATTAGAATACAGACTTAGGCTGCCTAACCTGAGGTCAGTATGTAAAATGCAAAATGCTTTCTATTGGATGTGTTTCTGTTGCCCACCATTCCTCATCCTGTTGATTCTACCTGTACCAACTTCAACAATTCATTTCTATGTAAATACACCTCATTAGATCAGCTGTGAATGGGAGGTGGGATCAGGTGACTTTCTGCTTTCCTTTTAAAGCTGAATTATTGTATCATACTCAAGCAGTTGGGAGTTTCAGTGCTAACCTTGAGGTGAAGTTCTGATGCTTTTATGTTCCTATATTGCTAGAAAACACTGCCACAGCAAACCTGAAGCTAATTCTTGGAGTCAGCACAGCATTAAGCAGCAGGAAAGCAGCATTGCTTGTTTCTTCCTGACTGAAACCTGTTTTCAGGGTGGATGGAAGATGCTTTGCAAACCTCTTTCTGTTGAGGTTCACAAGATTTAGTTGCAAGAAGCATTTATTGAAAGGCAAACATCTTGCTTTCTCCCCATGTCTCTCCCAGGGAAATTTTAGGTGCAGAAGCATATTGGCCACTTTTGCTATCCAGCAGCTGTGTTCCAGCATTTGCCCAACTTTTGTTCCTGCCATGGTTTCCTGAAAGTCCCAGATATCTTCTTATTGATAGAGGTGATGAGCTGAGCTGTGCCAAAGGTAACTCACAGTGGTTCTTCTTTCTCTGCATCTTCAGAAGGTTGTGATGAGCACATTGGGTTCCAGATTTCACTTTTCTCTTTATCAGCACAACGTAGTTACAGTCTTTGGTCTTCTATCCAAATGACCTCAGGTAGCATTTTGCTTTACAAGAATCAGTGATCATCTTCCCCAAAGTCCACTAAATTCATCAAGCAAAATTATAGACATTGGCCTAACAAAAGATGTGGTTTGTCTGGAATTTCAGCAGAAGATGGTAAACAGCTTTGAATGTCCTCCAGTGAAAAGACTGTTTGGCACTTTGTGGCCCAGATATAGAACAATTCCAAGCAGTTTGCTTTGGGAACGTTTCAAGGTCAGATATTTCACTTAAATAAAAAAAAAAAAAAAAGGAATGCCTCTCAAATCTTCTAATCCGTCACAGCAAAACACAAGTAAAGAGGGTACCCTTCATTCCAGAAAACCAGTGTAGTGGAAATGCTGTCATGGCCTGAAGCAGTGATTGAGCACCTGGTGGGAAGGCAGGGCCAACTCAGGGGAGCTCAGGTGTAAGCAGTGCACCTGAGTGACCAGAAGGGCTGAAGCCAGGATCCACCCCTTGCCAGCCCTCATCTAAAGGTTGGCAGTGGAGGTGAAGGAGTGGAAATCCCTGCCTACCTGAGTTCTTCCAAAGGTAAGCAGCTCTTTTCTTTAATTTCTGTATCTATGGCTGCTGCGTTTGGACTCGTTCAATTTGCTGTAGCCAAAGATTTTGCCACCCTGCTATTATCATTGCATCACAATCAGCAAGCAAAAACTAAGTCACAAAGCAAATCACTGTTTTTCTTAGCTTCTTAAAGTAGAAAACTTTTGTATTTTAGCAAAGGTTGGGTCCTTGTGGGAAAAGATGAGTTTCTAGAAACTGTGGAATAGGTAAAACTGAGTGTTGTGGTGTTTTGTTTTTAGCTTTGAAGCGATTTCATGGTTCTTCACAGTATCAAAGGGAGATGGAAGACATACAGCGGGAATGCTTTGCCTTAGATGGGGAGAAACCCAAGAAGCCCTGGCAGCTCTTCACTGATCGTGCTGTGCGATGGCAGCTCATTACTGTGGTTGTGATGACTATGGGCCAGCAGCTGAGTGGGATAAATGCTGTAAGTCACAATATAAAATAGATTCAGATATATGATTGAGATGGACATGATTTTGTCTCCAGCTGACAGTTTACCTACAGCAAATGTTTAATTCTGCTTTTTTTTTTTTCCCCCTTCTGTTGTAGATTTATTTCTATGCAACCTATGTTTTCGAGCAAGCTGGGATCTCAACTGAAAAAATCCCTTATGTGACTCTTGGCACTGGCGCTTGTGAATGCCTCACAGCACTCACCTGTGTATGCAGCAATTCCTTCTGCCTTCTAGTACAGGCTGTAGCAATTTGATGTTGGTAAATATGAGCTCAGTATGGTAACGAAACATTGTCTTGTCCATAGGGTTTACTGATAGACTGCGTGGGAAGAAGATACCTCATCCTTGGGGGATACCTCCTGATGACCCTCTGGAGCGTTGTTCTAACGTTCTCTCTGACTTACCAGGTGTACAGTAGGACTCATTTTTTGTTACGTGGTGTAACTAGCAGTGAGTGTAAGTCTGTGATGCTCAAAGCTGGAGCTGTGCTGTGTTGAACGACACTAAAAAAAATGGCAACAGTTGAAAGATTTGTTTGATTCTGGAACTATTTCTATAAGTGAGCTCTCAGAAGATTTGGTCCTGTATTTGTTTTACAGCTACAGGTGTGTTTAATACTGACAAAACTGTGTAATAATGTTTGTACTGTCCTCGAAGGTAATTCTAGGCTGAAATATTAGATAGCGATGATATTAAGTACCAGAATCCACTGCAGTCAAGTTGACTTCATTAATTTTAAATGAAGTCAAACAGAAATATTTTATGAATGCTTCAATACAAAAGGTGCTTCAATCTATGAAATGTGAATTCATAGAACCAGTGGAAACTCCTGGAGATATTCACAGTGCTTTAAGTCAACCATGAGAAGATAACATCTTGCCATGCTTTTGGATATAGTATTAAAAGATGCATCATGAATTGTTGTGTGCACTGTACCAGCTCAAATTAAGTAGTTCCACACATCTCCTGAAATGAACGTTTAGAGTAAATTGTAGCTTTTGTAAACTTCTGAGTCTGCTTTTGGATGATGGCACTTCAAGCTTAGGTTTGGGTTGCTTGTTACACTTAGTTTTATATGCATGCATCTATTGTAATCCTAGTGCTTCTTTACTGCACTGTTGAACTTTATGTACACACAAACAATGCAGTGAGGAAAATCTGTTTGCTCTGAGTGCACAAAGATAATTAGGTGACTCACAGGATCATTCTGAAATGCCAAAATAAGCACTGACAAAATGCTGAACTAGTAGTAATTGTTTTCCATGCTGATGCAGTTTTCAGCTCAGAGAACTGATGATAAATCTTGACAGAAGTATTAGAAGCCATCTGTTAAAATCTGAGATTAGCAATATTGACTTCCTCTGAAGCAGTCCTGTTAAACATAGGAGACTTAAGCATCTGTGAATGACTGTTGGTCTTACTTGAAATAAAAGAACTGAGGAATGCATAACTTAAGCCCAAATTTTAAACTAGATTATTGAAATACAAACTGAAGCTTTTCATTCTCTTCTGTTCCAGGAACTCTACCCCTGGGTGCCTTACGTGAGCATGATGTCGATATTTGCCTTCATACTGAGCTTTGGGCTGGGACCAGGTACAGCTCAGTAATGGATGTTTTAAAATGCTCAACTGTGTGTTGGAGGGTGTAAGGAGAAATGTGAGCAACTCTGCTGTGTGTAAGCCAGCAGTATTTACTTAAGGCTGCCAGGGCTCTCATTAAGGAGCGCAAGTCTGACAGTTCATCAGAATGAATGGCATCACACAGGCTGAAACTGAGGCTTGGGCTGTTCTTGTCAGGGTCAGCTGTGTGTCAGGTGGGGGTTTTTAGTTCTGGCCTTTCATTCAGGCAAGTCATAGAAGCAAGAAGAAACCTGTTACACTTCTAAAGGGACCTTTGGTGCCTGAGCAGCCCTGCTGAAACACGAGCACTTTAGAAGAATGCTGACTGTGTGGGCAGGGACTGACCAACCTGCCTTAAAAATGGCAGCTCTTTGTGCCATTAGGAGTACTGTGCAAACAGCCACGTGCCACAATCACCTGTTGTCTCTCAAATGCACTCCCCCAGGTGGCATAACCAACACCCTGACAGCTGAAATCTTTGTGCAGTCTTCACGTCCTGCTGCCTGCATGATTGGAGGGACTATGAGCTGGATTAGTTTCTTCACCATTGGAATGCTTTTTCCTTTTATAGTGGTAAGTTGGCATACTTTGTTTTTCCAGATTGCTTCACCTCCCACTTGACTCTGCTCTAAGGTTATTAACTGCTTTCTGTTAATAAAGTGAGACTTCAGCACTGGGTGCATGCAAACCCTTAGCTAATATAACTAATACAGCATTTTGTTACTGTAAGGACCTAAAATTTTTAAGTAAAAAGTCAAAAGGAATGCATGAGGGGTTCGGATTTAAATAGAGAAACAGAAGATGTCAAAACTAGAAAAAACTGAATCTCAGCACTTCATTAAGATGAAACATTTGTTAATACTCCTGTATGCTTTTATGCCAAAGCAGAGGCAGAAGTAGCACTCAGGGCTGGGGGGTCTGTGTTCTCTGGGAGCCCACTGAGTGTCAGGCAATCAGGTTAGCATGAAAATCAAAACAGGCTCTTTGTTTTCCAAAACCCCCTGTCGTACTTGAGGTTTGTTGCAATCATAAATGCCATTTATTTTCAGAGAGGACTGAAGCAGTACTGTTTTGTGGTGTTCTTACTGGAGTGCTCCTTAGTTGCTGCTTTCATCTTCCTCGTAATTCCTGAGACAAAAAACAAATCTTTTCTGGAGATCAAAAAGGAATTTCACAAACTTAATTTTGGAGGAAAAAGCAAGGAAACAGAACTTAATGAAAGAAGCCAACTCCATGATGAATATTAAAAAGTGTGTTTTCACAGCTGTAACAGAATGACCTTAATGAGAATGACAAATGCTGTCCTCTAAATTAGCACTGTAATATTATGAACAAGTAGTTTATGCTTCCTCCTGCATGTTGAGAGGAAGTTTAAGTAAAGGCAGCCTTCCTAAAATGCTGTTAAAACAGATACTGCGGAACTGCTGTTAGAATGTATTATCTAACATTGAGTCTTCTGTATAAAATTGGATGTCAGAATGCAGAAATGGTGGTAATGGTTGTTAAATGAATTCCACTCCTTGCTGCCTCCAGCAGATGCCTTTGGATGGCACTATACTTGAGCAGCTCTTTTAGTTCTTTCTTCAGATCCAAGCACCTGTTAGTGCTTTACTGAAGAATATATAGCTTGTAGCCTGAGGTGTTCAACCCAAACATGAACTGCAGAGCTGCTATTTGGAATATTCTACTCAGTGCATTAACTTGGTCTGTAGTTGCTGCTTTTTAATTTAAGTAATCTCAGTGTAAGATTTAAGGACGTTAAATCCCTGCTAGTTCTCCTGCACAGACACATCTCAAAGCAATCAAGGCAGTGTGACACTGATGTGATTTATCTTTATTAGATTATTTTAAGTAATAATGAGGTTTATTAGAAAGCTTCTTAAAACAGTAATAATAAAACAGTTCCTGGTCTTTGAGTTGTGCTTTTTGTTTTTTCCCCAACCTCGTGTCTTAATACTTCAAACTGTCCAATAGGGCTTTAAAACTTCTGCTCGTTTTTGGGCCAGGAAACATCCTTCATTGAAATCAACATCCCCAAAAGTACAAAGGAGCAGAAAGGACAGATGATAAGAAAAAAGAAATTGAAATCATTTCACATCTAAAGTTTTTTTTTCCAAGGTGGTTGGGTAGGATACATACCAGGAGATGAGGCAGAGCTGACCAAGCTTTCCCTTTGATCCTCCAACACTGCACCCAACAAACTCTATGTATTTTAGTAGACAAAAGTAAGAAGTCATAATTGCACACTGTTTGTGTCTCTCTGAAACTTCCACAGCTGTAACTCTATGAGGACAGTAATCTTAGGCACACAGTGCAGCTTTTCCTGGCTGTAAGCAGGGCCTGCTCCCAGCTGTAACTGACCAGGTGCTGCAGCAAACACTGCGTTCCTGTTTGTCGTCTTTCTCTCAGAATTAAAGCTTTTAACAGAGGCATAGGAGGCAAACACCATTTGTCTGGATTTGGTGACTAAATCAGCAATTTAATTAAAAATTACATTATTCTTAATGGTAAAGGAGGCACTATCAGGAAGGGATCTTCTTGTTCTTTAGTTTGTCCTCTAAGTTTGCAAAGTACTTCATTTTGGCTAGAAGCTTCTTAGCTTCCTGTAGGTCATCTGCAAGGAAATAGAAAAAAAAAAGTTTTGTAACAGAAGGAGGACACAGTTTTCATTTTTAAAATGAATCTCAAGATTCCCTTGCCAGCAGCTGTTTCAGAACCAAGAGCTGCAAGCTGTGAGAGCCCATGCACTGAGGGACACGTGGTGCCTGCTGCTGCTTTTCTACTGGAAAGTTTGGAGCTCCTTAATGGAGGCATCCCACAAAACAAGAGCTGAGGAAGGAAATGGGACATGAATGCTCTTTAATAACTCTTCTGTGAAGTGGCTGTGGTGGTGATGTAGACAGTGGGTAATTTTAGGTATATAGAGGAGACAAAACATTTTTGTAGGGGGAACGTATATACTTAGACCAACTGCCACCACTGAAAAATACAGTTGGTAGCACTCTGGTACACATAGGGGCAATTCCAGAAATGATACTGAAACAATTGCTCCTTAATTAAACTATTAATGGGAGGGGAAGGATGGCTACTGAGAAGGATAGGTGCAATGTAGTCCTTAATGCTCCCTGTACAAAGAACAGCAAACTATAAGGTTCTCATGCTTCATGTGCCACTACTACTTTCCATATGGTGTTTTAGGATTACAACACATGCTGTGTAAGCCTAAGAGTAAAGAAATTGTGGGGCCTAGAAGAGAAACACAAGGACTTCTCCCCAGTATAAAAATCTTGTCTGGAACGGTTTGAGCTCCTGCCCACTTATTCTCAAAAACAGAATGTGGTTTTGGCATTTATAACTGATATATTTATGGCAGCTGAGTACTTAATAAAACAACTACCTCTTTCAAAAGCTGCAGTCACCTCTTTGGTCAGTTCTTCTTGTCTATCTGTAAAACAAATTATTTTATTCAGATTTTGTTCCATATCACAGCTGCATTCAGACTGTGGTGTGGTCTTTTGGAAGACAAGAGCTCACTGTGTTAGCAATGTCAGTTCTTTTCATTACCATTCCACAAGTGTTTCTTTATTGAGCCAGCTTTACAGACAGCAGCACCTACAAACCAGTGCTCATTCACTTCCCAGCAGCTTAAGTTGCTTTGATCTCCAACATTGCACCCAGGATTCTTCCACAACATAAACTCTACATATTTTAGTGGACAGAAATAAGCAGCTGTAGTTGCACACTGTTTGTGTGTCTCTCTGATAACAATTTTCCTTGCTGCGATCTGCTGGTGGGATGTAATCCTTTTTCTGATTAATACACAGACCTATTTTGCCATCAGAATAGGTACTGCTATATGGATTTTCTTAAGCTAGATTGGATTTTTAGATGGCATGAATTAGGAAAGACAGCATTCTTATTTTGTGGGGAAAAAATACGCAGCAAGTCTGTTCAAAACTAACAGAATTTAGCAACAGCAATGCCAAAATACCTAAACCAGAAAAGACTTCTGTATTATACAAAGTACAGGGATGTCAAACTCATTCTGTACAAAACCACCAGAGCTCATTTAATTAAAGTTTCTATTTCTCACCTTTAATTAAAGTTTCTATTTCTCCAAGGATCTCATCGTTCTTAGGCTCTGCTAATTTCTCATTGATTTCCATGATTTCCATGAGAAACTCCGAATCTGCATCACAGTCCGTCTCCTGTGCCGGCTCCACCCCGTTCAGCTCCAGCTGGAGGAAAAACCAGCAATATGGAAACGTGAAAATCAGCTCCTTGAGTGTGCACACACTGAGCAGCAGCCCCGAGGTGGGTGTGGATCTGCTCGTCCCAGCACTCACCAGGTAGAGGCCGCGGCTCAGGGGGTGCAGCAGCGTCTGGTAGGCCTTGTTAATGAGGGAGGAGTGCTGCTCCGAGTAGTGCTGCTCCTGCTGCCGGCGGAAGGGAAATACCAGAAATGCATCAATAAGCAGTGAGTGAAACACACTGCCTGCTGTTAGCTGAGGTCACAAGCAGCACAGCGGCGCTGTGTCACCATCAGTATCTAAAGGGGCTGGAAGAAAGAAGGGACAGACTTTTTAGCGGGGTCTGTTGTGATGCGACAAGGGAAATTGCTTCAAGCTCAAAGAGGGGAGATTTAGATTGGATATAAGGAAGTTTTTACTGAGGGCAGTGAGGCACTGCACAGGGTGCCCAGAGGTGATGCTGCCCCATCCCTGCACACAGCCACGCTCAGGGGACGGGGCTGTGAGCACTGCTGGAGCTGCGGGTGTCCCTGTGCGCTGCAGGCGGTGGGAGCAGACGGCCTTCGGGGATCCCTTCCGACTCAGTCGGTTCTAGGACTCCACGAACCCCTACGCAGCCCCACGCCCGCAGCTCGGAGCCGACACAGCGCTCGCTCCCCGCGTTCCGCACTCACCGCCGGTCTGCGGCCGAAGCGGTCGGGGTGCAGCGCGCGCTGAAGGCTCCGGAACCGCCGCTGCAGCCGCTGCGCGTCGAGGCGGAAGGAGCGCTCACTGCGGGCGACAGAAGGCGGCGTGAGGAGCGCGGCCCGCGCCGCCCGAGTCCGGCCCGCCGGCACTCACCACTCCATGAGACGGAAGAGGTCGGGCCGAGGCTCCGGCGGCTGCAGGGCCCGGCAGCGGGGGCAGAAGTGCGGCACCGCATCGACGCCGGAGAGAGCGCCGCCGCAGCTCCAGCACCGCGGGGACGGGGCGGAGCCGGGCCCGACGCAGCGCGGCCGCGGAGCCGCCTCGGAGACGCGGAGCGCCCGCCGCGCCCGGTCGAAGTGCTGCCGCAGCGCCGCCCGCATCCCCGCGCCGCGTCCTCCGCGCTACGGATCCCGGCGGCCCCGCGCGGCGCCGCGCCGCCATTGGCTGCTCTCGTAGCGCCGCGCGTGCGCGCTGTGCGCGGCGGGTCGGGCTGCGGCGCGCGCGTGGAGGAGCGTGGTGCCGGCGGTGCCCGCGGTGCTCGCCATGTCTCGGGAGACCAGGAGCGACGCCCGGCAGTCCCAGGGCACCCAGCCGTCCCAGGGCGGCACCAGCTCCTCCTCCAGCGCCTCGCAGGGCGCCAGCCAGTCCTCCTCCAGCTCCGGCACGCTCAGCTCGCTGGACACCGTGCCCACGCAGGAGCTGCCCTCCATTCCCGAGGACCCGGAACCCGACGAGCTCGTTCCCCAGCCGTGGGGTCGGCTCTTCGCGCTCGGAAAAGGTTTCAGCAATTGGGGTACGTGACCGCCGGCCCCGGCCTCCTGTCCGCGTCGGGCCGAGGTGCAGCTCCGCGCCGCCCCGCTGAGCTCCCGGCTGTTCTGCTCGGCCGTCCGTGTCTCCTCTGCTGTCCGCTCCGTCTGTCCGCCCCGTAGCTTGGATTGCTTTGCTTTGTTTCTGCGTCGTGTGAGCGTGTCGCTGAAGGTGAATGGAAAACGACGCCGTTAATACAATGAAACTACTGATGTACTGCATGTAGCGAAATCATAGGCTCACGGAATGGCTGAGGTTGGAGGGGAGCTCAGGGATCCCCCAGCCCTGCCGTGTGCTGGCTGCCCCCAGCTCCGGCTGCCCAGGGCCCATCCATGGCCTCGGGCACCTCCAGGGATGGGGCTCCACAGCTCTGGGCAGCACTGCCAGGGCCTCACTGCCCTCTGAGTGAGGAATTGCTTCCTCACACCCAACCTCAAACTTCCCTCTTTTAGTTTAAAGCCATTCCCCCATATCCTGTCGCTATCAGACCATGCAATAAATCTCTCCTTTCCTGCTTGTAAGCATCCTGCAAGTACTGGAAGGCTGCAGTGAGCTCTCCTGATCTTCTTCCTGCAGCCTTTCTGCACAGGAAAGGTGCTCCAGCCCTCTGAGCATCTTCCTCAAATAAAGTATGGGTATAGTGTGGTGTTTTGTTGGAGTTAGGAGAAATGAAAGCTGATGTGTTTGCGATCCTACTTCACTACATTGTGTGGCATCGTTCTGTAGAGCAGTAGTTAATAAGTGCCTGCAATGTTGTGTTCTCTCCACTTGGCTGCAGACTGTGTGAATGATGAGTACTGGTTTGGAAGAGACAAGAGCTGCGATTACAGTTTTTCTAAGCTCGGATTATCTGAGACTGGATTTTACCAAAACTATAGCAAGAAGCACTTCCGAATTTTCAGGGTAGGTGCTAAAAAGGTTATCTGTCCGTCTGTGTATTGATGTAATTGAGAAAGGTGAACTTTTGCTGGGGTCTTAATGAACTCAGAGTTTACCATGTTCAGCACTGACTCCTTTAACCAGGCGCTGTTTCCTCTCCAGCTTTATGAAATACACCTATGTTTTGAGCCAACGCTGCTGTAGTCCTTTTTGCTCTATCACTGTCTTTCTGATTTCTTTCTTTTCCTTCTAGGAAATGGGACCAAAAAATTCATACGTTGCCTACATTGAAGACCACAGCGCGAATGGAACTTTCCTTAATAGAGAGCTCATTGGGAAAGGGAAGAGGCTTCCACTGACTCATAACTCTGAAATCGCGCTGTCCATTCAGACTAACAAGGGTAAAATATACCACAGCACATGCAGGTTCTTTTGGTAATACCCAGGAGGTTCTTTGTGCAGTGATTTGAATATTTTCCTTGTCTCTGAGAATGCCGTATAGCTGAAGAACAGCCATAAGTTTATCGCTGTGTTTGGCACAGACCCAAGGTCTCATTTTTCAGTGATGAGATTGCCTGCTTAACACATCATTGGTAATTTGCAGCATCAGCTGATGTTTTTTTTTTTTTCATATTAATTTTCTAATTCTTGTTTTCCTTACTATTTATGTGCTGTTTCTAGCAGGCAGCATTTGCTTAGTTGTGTTGTTGACTATAAAAGCTCGGGAAGTGTCGTTGTAACCATTTTGAAGTGAATAACAGGAGGATGCTCTCCACCCATCTCCCCAGTGTTTGTCTTTTCTGATCTCACTGTGGATGACCAGTTGGTGTTTCCTAGAGAATTCCGAGAGAAGTACATCATGTCAAAGACTTTGGGAAGGTAAGCATCCCTTCATTTTGTTACCATTTTCAGTACCCTGTGAGCTACTGTTGTAGTTTTTACAATGCCACAGCTATTTCAGGTGTTTTACAGGGCAGGGAGGGCCAGCAGATACCATTAGCAGTGCGTTTACCTTCTGTTTGTTGCACACAGCAAATCAGTTTGATAAGGATTGCGATGCTTTGGTTTAAACGAGATTTTTTCTGTAGTTTGTGATAAGTGTTCTAACGACTGTGGTGGGTTTTAATGAAGATGAAACACAAATGAGACGTGGTCCTACTGACAAACACTTTTCCAGCTGCAGCTTCAAGTTGATCAGCAACTGGGTTAACAGAGACCACAAAGCAGTGCAGTTCCTTAGTTATTTCACTTTATGTGAATGCCAAAACCTGATACTTATTGGCAATATATTTGCTTACACAACAGATTTAGCCTAAGACATGTTGTGGCACACTATATTTATTAAGACTGGAGTATCAAGAATGCAGATGAATTTGTAATTTTAGTGAACCTCACCAAAATTATATTGTATGTCTTTAGTGATCAGTTAATGCTTTTTATCATTATCTATCATTTACAGTATCCCAGAATCATAGAAAAGTTATCAGAGATGCGAGAAGCTTTAAAGCAATTTCTGAATTAATTGCTCAAGATTTGAAAGTGTCTCTTTTTTTTTCTTCTATGTTTTTATTTTCTTTACATGCAAGAACATTTATGTGTGTTTGTAGTTGGTCGAAACTGGGGTCTGACACCATTTGGTGCTTAAATACTATTGAATGTTTTGTGAGATAGTTTTGTCCATCTGTCATATTGAGAAAGATGGAAAACCTGATTGCATGTAGTCTGAATGGGGTGAGAGCCTCCTGTTCATTTCAGCATGCTTCTTAGGCTGAGTTAGGAAGGTATCTGTAAGCATTAACACGCCTGTGCTTTCATGCTAGTGGTGCCTGTGGAGAAGTCAAACTGGCATTTGAGAAGAGCACTTGTAATAAAGTTGCAGTAAAAATAATCAACAAGCGCAAGTTTATGGCCAGTGGTGTTAGAGAGACAGTAAGTACTTTTGTTTCTGTCCTTTGGCCATATTGCAGCCATCCTCGGATATGGGCAGCCTTTATCTCTTACTCTCCAGCCCTCTTGTGTAGCAAATGCTTGCTTTTATTCTTTGGCACACTCTGGTAGGACTGCCTGTTCATGTAGTGTACACAAATGAGGGGAGAGGGGAAGTCTCATGGGGTCTATCTCCTAAAGCACATCAGAAATCTACATTACAGGGAGGTCTGACCAGAGGTCTATAAGCTCTGTTAATTGTGTTGTATCATCATAACACTTAAATGAAATGGAGGAAAGCCCTCCCCAGCAGGCTTCACACATCTGCTTTCATAGCTGCTGGAGAAAGAGCCGTGGCTATAACATAACAGATATTCAAACAACTTCAGATTGATCACTCTCATTTTATGTAGAGATAGAAGATGAGCTGTGAAGAAAAAATAGAAATAGAGGTTGAAAGTGAATGAGAAAGGAGATGCAAATTCTGCAGCTATGGGTTCAGTGAAGTTAAAATAGGTTAGACTAACACTGTTAATTCTGCAGGATTATATACAAGCTCAGTGAATGCTTCTCTAATTTCCAGTTGTCCAGGTTCAGAGGAGGAAGTAGATGCAGATATTTTCAGATCAATCTGTTTATTTTCTCTAGCATAATAAAGAGTAAAAGTGAGTAGCATCTAACTTTAGGGGTAGCTCATGTGGGAAACATCTTGAAGGTAGGAGAAAGCTGTTCAAAGGACACTGCTGATATCTACTGGCTGAGATTAAGTTTTTAAGTTGGAATTTTATTTCTGAAGTTTCTTATCCTAGGATATTGCTGTATGACTCCATATGATATTTGATTCTTTTAACAGAACCCAGCTTTTAATATCAACACAGAAATAGAGATTTTGAAGAAAATAGATCATGTGAGTGTCACTGTACATTTGTATTCATTTTGCTGTGTACTGCACTCTTCTGCTTCACTGACTTAGCATAGTAACGATTGATTTTTACCTGTGTAGAGAATGATGCATATAATTATTGCAGCCTAAGTAAGTCTGTTCAGCACGTTTTTTAAGTCTACTGTATCTTTGCAGATAGGAGGTTTTAAAGTCTTGATGTCTTAGATGTAAATTTGGGAAGGCACTTTGCAGAGGTTTCATTCTGAACCATAGCTGTGGGAGAAATCTCTCCTTGATGCACCCTTTGTACAGATTGCCAGATAACCAACATTAGATTCCACTGGCAAGTTCTTGAGCTGGATCCTTATCCTTCCAGCCCCCCCCCTCCCCCCCAAGGCTTTTATTTTCTTTTTGTTAAATGGGAAGCTTGCACAGATTAATGAACTCTTGCATATCAAGAAAATATTGGGGTTGCTGTGGAAACGGACGACTGGAAAAAGTAAGGGTGACTGCTGAGCTGTACTGGTGGCAAGAATTCAATGTTTTTTGTACAGGGGAGTGAAGTATAGGGGAGAAGACAACAGGCTTTGTTTGCCAAAGCCTGTTGGTTGTGTAAGTGCTAATTTAGTTGCTATGGGGAAATCATACTAAAATAGGAAACTCAAGATGATACACAGTTGATAGCATTAGTTTTTACAAGTGATTCTACTTTTCCATGTGTCCATCTGTTTTCCCTTTTTATTAGCCTTGCTTAATCAAGATCAAAAACTTCTTTGAAGCAGAGGATTACTACATTGTTTTGGAACTGTAAGTAACTGCTTTGAAAGTAAAGGCATGAAATGTCTTTCACAGCTATAAAGAATGTAAATAGTTCTGAATTCTGTTGCGTGTGTGTGTTTTCTTCTTGTTTTCTTTTCCTTTGGCTGGCTTCAAGCGCTGTCTGAAGCCTCTGAAAAATCAGAAGCTGGGATAATCAGGGGAGTAATCACTTCTACACATTGAAGGCAATTAGTGCCTTGAATAGACACCCACTATGCTGCCGTTTTGGGTTGCTGCTACTTTGATTTTGAGCTGATTAGAGGATGTAAATCAGAAATCTTGTAACTTCTTCCAGTCAGGACTTCAGAAGATTAGGCCTCAAGTCAGCAATGCATGTGCTGTGTTTAGAGCATTGCTCATTCATTTTCAAAATTGGAATATATTTTGGAGCCAAAAGAAATAATTTTGGTCTTGGTCTTGTGTAATGAGATGAAACTTTTGAAAGTAATCTATTGAACTGTTATCTACGTCTGTTTTAGGATGGAGGGAGGAGAATTGTATGACAGAGTGTCAAGGCCAATCAAGATGAAAGAAGATACCTGCAAGTTGTACTTTTATCAGATGCTGCTGGCTGTGAAGGTAATCATGAATTCTATCAAGGAAAATATGGTGATATATTTGCATGTCATTTGGATGAATTTTTTTGTTATTTGTCACTTCTGAAACTTATGCAACTAATCAGCACGGTGTTATTAACAAGTAATTGTAACAAGATTCTGTATTTCAATACAGCCAAATAGCATTCAAACTCTCTTACTTCTTAAAACAACAACCACCAGAGATTGAGGCAGTAACGCAGACTGTGCTCGTGAAGACAGGATTATCATGTGAGACTTGCAGTAGTGTGTGAGCAAAGCCTTCAAACAATTAGTGCTTAAGTGCTGTACTGTGTGCCCTGATGAAGCATTTTGGTCTTTGCAAACTGAAGCGTGGACTACTTTGGCTTTAAAAAAGGTCATGAGCTGTGTAGCTTTAAATGCATGCATGTCTCTTAAATAGCAATTTTGGTTATCCTGCCACTGCTATTTGAAAAACTGAAAGCATATATCTGAAAGAAAGAAAATAGTCTGCTTTTCTTCATGTATGTATATTTGTGTATATCTAGTATCTTCATGACAATGGTATCATACACCGGGATCTGAAGCCAGAGAATGTGCTGCTTTCATCTTCTGAAGAGACGTGTCTGATAAAGGCAAGGAAACTTACATTTGTACTGTTCGTGTGGAGATTTGGGAGTACTCCTTTCTGTGCTTCTCAGTATTGAGTTAAATATAGCATGCACACAAAATAGAATTACTCATACAAGTTGTGAAGTAACCTCAAACTTTGAGGCTTTTCAAATGTTCAATTTCACCCTTGTGGATAGTTCTACCCATAAGTTTCTGTGAAATGACTGAGAAACTGTATTGTTTAACATTTAATTGAGAACAATTTTAAATGTGGTGACATCTTTAAAAATAAAATCTATGTTTGTGAATTTCAGAAAGCATTTTCACAAATATCCAGGCTATATGATGACAGAGCTATATGTTTTTTTCAGAAAGCATTAAGTAGATGTGCATGTCAAAATGATTTGTTCAAGTAGTGTCTTCTAATATGCAAAAATACCTTTATTCTGAGGTTGCCCATTCACATCCAAATTTGAGAATACTTTGTACTAGTTTGAAGCCTGATCCTCTGTCAAATTTCTCCCTACTCATATTCTCCTCAGTTGCTGTTCACTGACTTTAATAATGTTTGAGGTATATTCTGTTCATAGTCTTGTACTGGAACTGTGCCTTGGAAAGAAGAGACTTAATGTTACCTCCTATTGTGTACTGAGGATATGGTATGTTCTAGTCCAATCAATCCTGATATGTAATGTGGTGTTACAATTTTTACATACAAGATTACAGATTTTGGACAATCCAAGATTCTTGGAGAAACTTCTCTTATGAAAACATTATGTGGTACTCCCACGTATCTTGCTCCTGAGGTTCTAAATTCACTTGGGACTGCTGGATACAGCCGAGCTGTGGACTGCTGGAGTTTAGGAGTTATTCTTTTTGTATGGTAAGATACTGCTTAGATGCCTTGGGCTTTCATTGAGATACGTGGCTCAAGATGTGGCAACGTCAGTATATTTAATAGGAAGTGAAAGTGTGTATAAAAATATAAATGACACTGTGTGACAAACCTGTGTTGTTTAATTTGTTTTCTTCTTTTATATAGCTTGTGTGGATATCCGCCATTTAATGAGCAAAATACTCAACTATCTCTGAAAGACCAAATCACTCGTGGAGAATACACATTCATTTCAAAAGAATGGAAACACGTATCCAACATGGGTATGACTCCTTTATATAGGTAGCAGAGTATCTAGATCTTTTCTTTTGTTGTAGTCTGTTTTCTTTTAACTTCCTCTCAGTTTTTATTTTTGTGGTACACTGCATGCTGATATGTTTGCATTTTTTAAGTAGCTGATTGCTTAACTCTTATTATCTTAGCTCTGGATCTTGTGAAGAAGCTGTTGGTAGTGGATCCAAGCAAACGTTTTACAATAGAGGAAGCCTTAGAGCATCCCTGGCTTCAGGTAGGAATTAAGTTTGTTAAATACAGCCAAGATGAGCTGTTCTGGAGATAATTTCTTGATATAAATTCAAAGACCATTCAATAACTTGAGTTTCACAAGGTTTTGCTTTTGCAAGAAGCAGGGAAACTGTGAATGCCCTGGTCACCAGAGATCTCTGTGTACCCAATCCTGCATCTGTGGAGAATGCCAGAAAAGGTGATGAGAAATGAGAGCTTCAATTCTGCAGCTTCTTGGGAATAACAGCACTTACCTTAAGTTAGAACTTCAGTCCACTGGTTTGTAGGCTGCCCCTGACAGCAGCCAGCAAAAGAGCAACTGCCATGTTGTGCTTCTTCTGGGCAGGTGCTGCTGCCTGCCAGCTGGACGGACTGTTTCTGCTGGCTGTTGTAAGACTGCAGGGATCCTGATACCTATTTGCAGGGAAATAAGAAGGGAGGAGCATACTGTGTGTCTGTGAGTTGTTCATTTCTTTTACTGGCATTGTGAATGACATATGGGAAAATGAGCCATCAGATCCCAATCTGTAGAATGACATTAGCCCAGATGCTAATAGTCACAACTTTCCTGTTGAACAACTTGAAGACAGAGTGAACATTCTGAAGAGATTGCTGCTGTAAGCAAGATGACCATGCAGTACTTAGTTGTGTGCCAAGGACTTTCTTGCGGTGTACAGAGCAAACATGCTTCATTGCTGTCCCAACAAATGCTCTGTCTACAGCACAGAGATTCTCATTTTTTCCTGTTTTTTCCTTATTTTAAATTCTTGCAAAGTCAGCTAGGCCCCCTGCTGTTTTTCATTGTGCTTGTTTTCTTGGCCACTGTCCCTCACAAAGTCTTTGTTAGCTCTTACCCCCTCCCATGGTATGTATGCTTTCTCAGTTTTCTCAGTTCCATGCTCTTTTATTACTGTTGTTGCTGCTATTCCTAGTCTTGTAGCCTTGCTTGATGCTGTTCAGTGCCTTTCCCACCATAAACTTTGCTTAGTTTCTGCTTCTAATTTGACTCCTCCTTTGTCTGTCTTTGACAATGGAGAGTCATGATTATACCATAGGTACTCCACCTTGTTATGAATACACCACAGGTAAGTTTTATCCTTCCAAATCATATACTTCTGCCAGAGAGAAAAAGGAATTATTTATTCCTGTCTTCTCCAAAGTAACCACACTATGCTTAATTTTATGTCAGTTCAATCTTCTCTTTATTACCTGAATATTACTTCATGTAGCTGTAGATGAACCTGTTCATTGCAGGGGAGTTGGACATGATGACCTTTAAGTGTTCCTTCCAACTCAAAACATTCTGTGATCTCTGTAGCTTAACTGTCTTGTAGAACTGTAGCTCCTGTGACTTCGGATGCCCCCTGCATAGGCTGAAGCAAGGGAGAATCACTCAAATCAGCAGCTGCTAGTTACTGAGACAGAATATTCAGTTGGATAATTGTAAGCCAGTAACTTGTCTCAGTTGTTGGGCATCCAGAAATACTTTCTACCTTTCCTGGCTTTTACTGCTATAGTTTTGTGCATAATTTCTGCAGTGGGTTAATTGGCTGTAGCTTCTTACATTTTGATTATCATGCTGAGCAGGATAAGTTATTGACAAACTATGATATACTGATTTTAAGAATCACTGATATGCATTATGGGAAAGAGGAAGTGTATGACAGCAATTTACACAAGTTAAGACTGAGATCTGTCAGTATATGAAATGAAGCTGTTAGCATCTTGATGATATATACTCTTTAGGGGCAGCTCTTATTGGTATGTTTGGTTTTGAAGACAGGACAAGAAGTTTTATAAAGCATTTTACCTGCAAATCTGTATGTCATCTAGCATTCAGATGTCACTCTTTAAGCTGTTTCTCTTTTTGGGTTATTATTAAAAATGTCAGTTTTTTATAGGTGATATACTGCCTGCTTTCATAGACCAACATACAATATGTTCAGTTCTAAATATCACAAACCTTTAGTACTATCACCAATAAAGCTGCTTGAGTTTTGTCATCACAAGTAGTGAGAAGGAGCTACTGGCTCCGTGCTCCCTCTTGTGTTGTGATGTAAGTATTACCTCTAAAGTCTCGTTTGAAAACACCCTCAAGATGCATACTTAAAGTGCATAGCATGTCAGCCCCCTCTAGCGATCTGGGGTCCTCTAGAGAATTTTTCAGTTATTGTAAGCACACGTTTTCCAAACAAAACATAATTTTTACAGCTCAATTAAAAAAAAAAAAAAGGTGTTATGTAATTGAAAAACGTGACACTGGAAAAAGACACGTCCAAATTCTATTTAAAATAAATTGTATGTTCACATTGAAGTCTCTGTAGTGCTAAAGAACATATTTAAACCAAAAAAGGAGATACTGCAATACTCTATAGTTTAGAATAAGAACCCATCTTCCCTGCCTTCTACCCAAAAAAGGGTTACAATTTTTGAAACCCACAGGAGTTCAATGATCTTTACTTCTCTTGTACCTCTGCCAGCGAATGTCTCATTCACTTTTCCCTGAGTTTCCCAATCTTTGCTGTGGTAATAGAACAAAACTATTATAGAAATTGCTATATTCAGGTAGTTGTTAAGAATAAATGTCTGTTTTTGGTTCTAGATCAGTTGTTCAGCTGGTGAACCTACAGTCACTGTTCAAAGCTCAGCCAAAGGAAATGATTAAGTTAAAATCACAATGAGCAGCATACTTCAGGTAGTCCCAGGAAAGGTTTCAAGATCTGATTTCAACTTTGGAAGTCTGATTTAGGGTTTGCAGGTAATCCATAGTAACCCATTCTAATAAAATTCCTGCAGAAGTTGCTGAAACTAGAGAATGAGGTTTTATTTTCAGAACAGGATGTATACTATGTCAACTAAATGTCTTTTGCATGTGGAATTCCTTTTTCCCAGAGGTTGCCCAGCATAGACCAAGGGCACCTTGGTCCCTGGCAGCTGAACTAAAATGAATCAATGTGCTAGCTTTTTTCTCTTGAAAGATCTGCGCTTTCCTACCTTGTGCTGCCCTTTCCTCTACTAATGCTCCTGCAGCCAGACTTCTTTATGCAGAAGTACTACTAATAACATCCCTACGTCCACTTCTTTCCAGTGTCTCTCCCATTAATGGCAGCTTCTGGCTTACCACTTTTGGAAGAGAATAAACTGTATAATCCAGTGAACTTGTTATGGTAGGGAACAGTATAGCAATGTGCATGGCCTACGAATAAGAAATATTTGTTAACAATCATTTGGGTTTTTAAAAGTGAAACCTTCCATTTACAACCTTTGATATGCTATATGGACTTAGGGTAGAGGTAATGGTGGGGTGTTTTAAAAGTAAAAGTTGTTCCTGTCATTTTAATATAGATGTTTTAGCTGGTTCTTCTCTACATAGAGTATACAGTGGATTGGAAGGATGATGGTGGGGTGGAGACGTGATTAAAAACTACACGTTGAGATGATGCTAAACTGGTGGAAATGAAAATATTCTGTTAGGAATGGAAGTCAGTATGAAAATGAAATGTAAGACTATAGGCAAAATACTTGTTTTTCAAGAGCGAGGAACTTGATTTTGATGAAAGCCAGGTCCCAAGTTCTGATGAGGCCTCTCCTGATAAAACTGACCAGTGAATTATCTGCACAAACACCTAGCCTTGTATGTTTTGTTCTTTGCTTCATTGCATGGTATTATTATTTCAGTTTTTTCTTGACTGGTATTAGCTAAGTACTTTTAGAGGGAAATAATGTATTTGTAGAACAAAGTAGAACTATTTTTTTCCTTACCAACGCTGTACATGAACCACCTGCTGAAAATTCTCTGGGGCAGATTAGGATGGTGTTAATTTGGGGGGCAAATGGGAGGGATGAAGGAAGGTTGGATCAATTTAACTGTAGCTGTTGAAGGTCCTTGAGGTGTTTATTCTGGAAGTTTCTGTTTGTTACGACGTTATTTGCCAGAAATTACACATTCCAAATTTTCCTTGGGGAATAAAGCCGATGTTTCAAAGGACTGACGTCCTGTTAAAATGCAATCTATTTGCTGCAAAAATACTGTTTCTTAATTCTGTTTCTCAGTTGTGCTGTGTTAAGAATAGGTTCACCACTTCTTTCACTGGGCCTGATGTAAGAAACCTTAGAGAAGGAATTGTGACACTGTGCAGTGTTTTATAGCAATCTTGGACTGTCATTTCAGATCCTTTCTCCTAGTACTACGTGTTTTATTTTTCTAATGGTAAGGAGAAAAGTTATGTCCTTTTTTTCCTTTATTTATTCCACAATTGCTGGTTCACCTTAAACATTCCATATAGTACTGAGCTGATGCTTTTTTTTTTTTTTTTAACAGGATGAGGATATGAAAAATACATTTCAACAACTACTTGCTCAGACAAGTGCCACTATGAATCCACCACAAACATCAAAAATGGTATGAATGACAGATTATGTGAAGATTAATACTTGGTGCCAAAGCTAGATTTAAAAGTAAACCCTAATAAGAAAATGTAATCCTGATAATTTAGTATAGAAGTGCACATTCTGCCTTTATGTAGCAGTCTACTAATTCTTTCCTGCAGTTTTAGTAGAAGGAGTTTACTTTTGTGCTTTGGCAAGACACTTTGAACCTAAACAAACTGTCTCTTAGGCTTTAAAGGACTATTCATATATTTAAAGTTCTATACGTGAATATGTATGTTTTGATGGATTTGAGTCACGAGCATTTAATACTCAAAGGAAAATTTTTTATGGCAGTAAAAGCTTAGAAGTGGTATTGTGATATTAATTACTAGATAGCAATTAGCATTATTTTAAAAAGTAGTCAAAGCTGGGAGCAGCTGAGAAAGAAAAGGGAGTAAGGGCAGTGTCTTACATGAGAAGGATCACTTACCATTAGATCACTGGAGTAAAACACTCGTTAGTCATGCTGCTGTTTCAGTTACAGGAGGGAGACTTTATCCAACATCTGTAATTCTGTAGTAGACAAAACAGTCAGGCTCTGTCTTACCTGATTAATGTAGCCATCCTGCTGCATCTTTTTTTTAGCCAACCGCTACGAGAAAACGTCTCCATGAAAATGAGGATGAATCTGTCTCTTCTAAGCATGCTGCTCCTTCTACATCATTTCAGAAAATGAGGTGAAAAAAGGGACTTTTTTGTTAATTAGTGTTTTATTTTATGGAGAGCAGAATTTTTATTTTTAAAAATCTTATTGTTGGAGTAACTATTGAAGATGCAATTGATAAATAAAAATAACTTCGTAAGAGTGAAGTAACTGCTGTGTATGCATGGGGATTTAAATGACAAATAGTCATTCTGAAGATCATCCATCTGTTTGATTCAAGAGGAATGTCAGGAAAAAATATTTCTTCTTGAATGAAGTTATGAAAAGACTTGAGGCTAATTTCATTATCATCTATACTTCTGCATTCTTCTGTTCCAATTTCTAGCTTAGGCTTGAAGATATTGCTTAGTATCCTCCTAAATGAAAAATTTGAGCTTTTGCCTCAACTGTAATATTACCAGGCACAAAATTATGTCCATGAACTCCTCAGGAAACTTATAAAGAGAAATCCACTATGAGAAGGGCTATGGTTAGAATAATTGCAGTCCAAAATGCCTGTACCTGCTAACTGTCCTCTTCTTGAAAAGTGTGTACTGTTTATTTACCTTAGTATGGACTGAATAAGAAACGTGGTATCCATCTTCCTTACCTCATTTGATAAGCTCCTGTAAGAGAAGAACAAGGAATTAAACCGAGGAACAATTTTAAATTTTCTTGTCTGTTAAGTGAAAAAGGTTTTGGACTGTGTGCCAATTGCTAGGGGATATGAATTTAATTATTTAGTAAGAGGGAGCAGTTTAATAACTTTACCCTAAAACCACGCATATTATGATTAGAGGCATTTACTGTAAATGGATTAGGAAAGAATAAAGCCTAATCCATTACAAAACAAAGCACTGTCAAGTATAAATGAAGATAAGACACTCACAAGGCAACTTTCTCCCCTTTGTGCATGTTGCAGAGATCACGTGTTATGAGATACTTGTATCCATCACTGTAAATGGTGAGATGGCAGTATTTGTGTAAACACTTTGCGTGTTGATTTCATGAGGGCCTGTAGTAGAAATGCTGAGTCTCAGCCTGAAGCAGTGGTTGAATACCTGGTGGGAAGGGAGGGCCAACCCAGGGGAGCTCAGGTGCATGCAATGTACCTGAGGTGGAGCCAGGATCCACCCCTTCCCAGACCTCATTTAAGGGCAGCCAGTGGAGGTGCAGGTACCTTGCTGGAGATCCCTGTCTACTTGAGGTCTTCCAAAGGTAAGCACCTTTTCTTCCTTTGTTTTTGTGTCTTTGGTGGCTGCGCTTGAGCTTGTTCTCATTCCCTGTAGCCTAGGGTTGTACTACTCTGCTGTTATTGCTGTACTTTCATTTCCATTACTGGGCCACAAAAATGATCCAAGGGATGGAATATCTGCCTTGTGAGGACAGGCTGAGAGAGCTGACGTGCATAACCTGGAGAAGACTGGGGGGAGAGCTGAGGATGGACTTTGAGTATTTAAAGGGGCTGTAAGAAAGAAGGGTCAGACCCTTTAGCAGGGTATGTTCTGACAGGACAAGGGAGATTATTTCAAAGTAAAAGTGGAGATTTAGATTGGGTACAAGGAAGAACTTTTTACGCTAAGGATAGTGGCACAGGGTGCCCAGAGAGGTGGTGCTGCCCCATCCCTGCACACAGCCACGCTCAGGGGACGGGGCTGTGAGCACTGCTGGAGCTGTGGGTGTCCCTGTGCACTGCAGGCAGTGGGAACAGACGGCCTTTGGGGGTCCCTTCCGACTCCAACCATTCTGTGAGTCTCTTTCAACTGGCAGAGTCTACAGCATGTGGAAGACTTTAGGTTAGGTGATGGTTCCATAAGGCTGTGTTTGGTGAGAACAATGTCCTGGGCCACAGGTAACTGTCCCTGAATCCTGAAGAGGTGCGATGTTGGAATAGCGCTCATCCTAGAAACGCTACTGGGGCTTCTGCTGCCTTTAGGAGAGGATTTTCTGCCTTCATGGCAGTACGACGACTTTGGGTCTGGGTTCTTTGTGAAGACTCGCACTCGGAATCGCGCACGTCGAGGCTGGCGGCAGGCCGCCCGCTTACCTTCGGCGGACTCAGCGGGACGAACGGGGCTCGCGGGGCAGGACGTCCGGCCTCGGCGCCGTCGGGCGGGGGGCGGCCGGGGTCCGAGCGGAGCCCAGCCCCGGGGGCGGGGCCGGGGGCAGTGCGGTTTCCTCAGAGCCGGGGCCCGGAACGTGGCGCCGCGGGCCGGGCGGGCGGAGCGGGTTCGGTCCGGCGAGGGGCGGCGGCGGCCCCCGGAGGCGGCGGCGGAGGAGGAGGGGCCGGAGCGCGATGGAGCAACAGGCGGCGCCGCCCGCCCCGCCGGGGGCCGCAGCGGGGGGCCGGGGGCGGCGGGAGCGGGACGCGGAGCCCCCCCGGGTGAGTGGCGGCGGGGCGGCCCTGGGGGCGGGCGGTCGCTTCCCGCCCGCTCGGCCTCCCGGGGGCGTCGGGAGAAGTTGCGGCGCGCGGGCGGGCCGCGTCCCCGGGCCGGATCCCGCGAGGGGGGGGGGCGCGCAGGCCCCGCGGAGGTGAGGAGCGGGGCAGGGCGGGGCGGCTCCCCCGGCGGGCCGCGGACGTGCCGAGGGAGCGAGGCTCCGGGACGGCGGGGCCTCGGGCACGGCCGCGGTTCTCTCGCGGGGCGCTCGGCGGTTCTTCCCGGGACTTTGTGAGGGACCGAGAGCGGCGCCGCTTCCCGCCCCTTCCCTGCCCCGCCGCCCGGCCGAGGAGCGAGGGAGCGCGGAGCGGTGCGCTGAGCTGAGCGCTGCCTGCTCACGTGCGGACCGTTATTTCCCCGTGTGTTTGCGTACAGCGTGCTTCTGTGGGCAGGAGAGCGCGGCTATCAGCGTGACGCGTACATCGCCGTGGGCTGCAGGATAAGCAGAGAACGAGTCTGTGTTGTTAAAGCTGTGAAATTTTTTTTTTTAGTGTGTCAGACACGTACCTGTAGCGCAACAGATCATGGAGTCATAGGATGGCTTAAGTTGGGAGGGGTCCTTGAAGGCCATTGGTCCCACAGGGACACCCGCAGCTCCAGCAGTGCTCGCAGCCCCGTCCCCTGAGCGCGGCTGTGTGCAGGGATGGGGCAGCACCACCTCTCTGGGCACCCTGTGCAGTGCCTCACTGCCCCATTGTAAATAGCTTCCTCCTTACATCCAATCTAAATCTCCCTTTTTAGTTTGAAACTATTTCCCCTTGTCCTGTTGCACAGACCGTGCTGAAGGGTCTGTTCTTCCTTTTGTACAGCCCCTCTTAGATACTGCAAAACTGCTGTCAGCTCTCCCCACAGCTTTCTCCTCTCCATGCTGCGCAGCCCCAGCTCTCTCAGCCCATCCTCACAGGGAGATGTTCCATCCCTTGAGTCAGGTTTGTGGCACTCTTCTGAATGCACTCCATCAGGTCCACGTCTCTCCTGCTTTGAGGCCTCACCTCTGGACACAGTGCTCCAGGTGAGATCTTGCAGCACAGAGTAGAGAGATACAATAATCTCTCTCTCCTTGGTGCCCACACTGCTTTGGATGCGGCTTAGGATACAGTTGGTTTTCTGGGTTGCAAGAGCACACTGTTGGCTCGCATCCAGCTGTCATCCACCAGTACCACCAAGTCCTTTTCAGTAGGGCTGTGCTCCATCGTTACATCCCCCAGCTTGTACTGATAGCAGGGATTGCCATAACCTAGGTGCAGGACTTTGCACTTGGATTTGCAAACCTCATGAGATTCACTTGGGCCTACTGCTCAGCTTGTCTAGGTCTCTCTGGATTGCAACCTGTCCCTTAGGTGTGTTGACCACACCACACAGCTTGATATAATCTAGAAACTTTCTGAGGGTGCACTTGATTGAACTGTTGATGTGACTGATAAAAGTGTTTAAGAGAACTGGTGCCTTTTTCTCCCCCTGAGGGACTGCCTGTCTGTGATCTCCATCTGAATGTTGAACCATTAACCATCACTCTGGGCACAATCTCACAACCATTTTCTCATCCATTCAACAGTCAAATTCATACATTTCCAATTTGAAGAGAAGGGTGTTATGGAGGATTGTGTCAAAGGTCTTAGTGAAGTCCAGGTAGGTAACATAGATCTTACTGCACTGCTGGCACTGAATATATGGCTGCTCTCATGCAGGCTATCCCTCCACCCAACATTCCAGCTATTGAAGAAATTTTCAGCAGTTTGGTTTTAAGAGCGATGCTACTGACTGAATTTGGAATATGGAGACTGGATCTGTTGGGTGTATTTTTGGATGACAGCACGTGTCATTAGTGCAGTTCTCTTTTTACTCTGAAATACAGAGTGGTGAGAAAGGATGGGATATATTATCCTCACCTGCTGTCCAGGTGAGGCTGCGACAGCATCTGTAATGGTTGTTACTGCTGATACTCTGTACTGTCTAAACCTCGGTATTCTAGAAATGAAATCCATTACTGTAACAGTATCAGTCTGTGCATATATTAATGCTACGTATCAGTCATGCCTTATTTTCTGTCTTCTCACAGTATTTTGGCATCTTATTCCTCTCTTGACTGAAGCTGAAAACCTCTTGTATGTCTATTGCATATTCTTTCTTCCTTGCCTGGATACCAGTTATTTCCATTCCTACTGAGCAGGTCTCTAGAGATGGTGATGTTGTAATTAGAGACTGAGGGTGAAGTAGCTACCTGCCTGTTTGTTTTAGTTTTTATTAGATTTTTCTCTTACACTAATGGTAGATCTGTTGAATAGTGGTAGTTGGCTTCAGGAGGCCAACTTGTATTACTTTTTTCTGTATCCATGTCATTCTGACTATTAATGAGAAAATGAACTTCTTCCTGCTTTATTTTTCCTTCTACTTGTTTTAATTATTCTGTTATTTTCCATTTCCTGTGTACCAAGTTTTCAGTGTGTTTCTTCTATTCTTTAATAACTTCTGCTCTTTCACATTCGCCTTTTGAAGTGATTGTTGGTAACATACTTCATGGTGATGCTGAGGGAGATTGTCCCTGAGAGGTGACTCTGTAATGAGATTAGTAAAGACCTATTAAATTTGCACTTTTGATTTTGTTTTAGCCTTTCAGCATGCTCATACGCAGTTCACAGAATCACAGCATGATTGGTTGGAGGGGACCTTACAGCCTCCCCAGCCCCACCTCTGTTGCCCACCAGCTCAGGCAGCCTGGGGCCCCGTCCATGGCTTTGAGCACCTGCAGGAGTGGGGCACCCACAGCTCTGGGCTGCCTGTGCCAGGGCCTCAGTGCTCTCATAATAATGAATTTCCTCATCTAAATCTCCCCTCTTTTTAGTTTAAAGCCATTATCCCTTGTTCCAGCACATCAGACCATGTAAAAAGTCAGTTTCCATGTTGTTTATGAGCTCCGGGTCCCTCTGGATGGCATCCCTTCCTTCTGTCATCAACAGCTGCACCACTCAGCTTGGTGTCATCTGCAAACTTGCTCAGGGTGCACCTGATTTCATCGTCAATGTCATTGAAACAGATGGTAGAGTACTGCTCCAAAGGCAGACCCGTGGAGACACCACTTGTACTGCCTCCACCTGGGTATGGAGCTGCTCACCATAGCCCTTTGCTGCAGCCATCCAACCAATTCCTAATTCATTGGGCAGTCCACCTTTCAAATCCTTATCTGTCCAGTTGAGAGATCAAAGTGGTAGGACCATATCAGAGGCCTTGCAGAGGGGTCTTACCATTATGTGACATTGATCACTCTTCCCTCATCAACTGATGCAACCTGTACTCTCTTTAGGTCTCGTATTACAGGTTATACAGTCTTTTGAGGGGATTATTACTCAGGGTAAAATGCTCTGTACTTTTTATTAAGTGAGAATTTTGGTAACTCTGCATTGGATTTTTTTGCCTGTAGTGTCTATGAAGTGTCAGTTCTAAGTTACTATGAAATTAATCAATTCTCCATGGAAGGCATAGTGTCTCTATGTAGTTACTTGAGCCTTACGAGCCCTGTGTCTCTGCAGCACGTCCAGCCCTCTGTGGCCTTCTGGTGACTAGCTGTTATTCTCAGACTTTCCCTAATCTGTGGGTTTCAGCATCTCCCCATGTGTAATAGTTGCTAAATCTTCACATTCTGTCCTTGCAGCTTCTCAGCTTATATTAAACTGACCACATGATGAAGTTTGTGGTCACGTACGCTTAGAAATGTGAGTTATTGCACTGGTTGGTGTAAAGAGATGTGTTTTGCTCAGATCCTTGTGCTGTAGCTGCAAGTAGGGAGTTCTGCTTGTACTTGGTTGAAGAGCAGATAAGTATGCTGGTACCTTTGAAGAGGAACTGCATATTGAGCTAATTTTCATGTATGCAGAAATTTGCTTTTTATAATATTATTCCTAATAATAGATAAATACAAAGTTCAAGCTGCATACTATTCAGAATACTATATAAGGGGCAACTGCACGGATGAAAAGAAGAATGTTTGGGGTCCTGCTGTAGAAGGAAGAAATGCTATGGATATTTTGGGTGAATAGGGTGGATATCATGAAAAATATTTTCATGATGAAAATCATGAACCAATTGAATGGAATTGCTCAAGGAATGCATGGAGTCACCTTGAGTAGAAACACTTTGGACAAACACCTGTCAGAAAAAATGTGATTAGGAAGGAAAAGATCATAAGGAAGATATTGCTGGTTTCAAATGTAATGCTTTTGTTGTTGTTGTTTTTTGACTTGGAAAAAGAAGTAGACTATTTTTGATGCTTAAGACAGGATGCCAATTTGCACTTTGCTTCCCCTTCCACCTAGAAATATGACTCAGCTGACTCTGGTAATGTATTTAAACCCTATGATTGTGTTGTGGTAACAACATGTGATATTCTTAACCTTTTTCTGTCTGCTGAACTGAAAATGGATAATACCAATTTCAATTATAGTAGTGTCTGATCCTTTCATGACTGTTTCCAGGCACGTTATGGTTCTGTATGCACGTGTTGCCTGTTGCCAAGTACTGTTACTGCACAATTTACAAGGATCTTTTTGTTGGAGTTGTACAGAGGTATTGCTGCTGAGGTTTTTTGTTTTTTTTTTAAGGCTCTTTGAGAGACAATAGGGAATACATGACAAAACCAGTTATTGACTGCTACTGACTTGTTGAGGAAAATAAGGAATGTTGAAAATGAAGCGTGGAGGAAGGATATACTGGAATCAATGGAACTAGAACTGTACATCTTTAGAGTTTTCTTAATTAAAAGTCTTAAGCCCATTTTTCTTTATTTTGTTTTACTTGAATTCAGCAGTTCAGGAAGTGGCTCTGCAATGTTGGCTGTTGGTAATATAAACCAACAGCCCTGTGTGCCCTGCTAATTTCTGCGAGTTTACCCAGACTTGTTCTCTTCTGATTTATGAGCAATTTGCAGCCTGCAGTTGGCTGGGTGTAGAGGTTTGTGAGCCCGTGTACCACTGTCAGTTCTTTGGTTTGAGGAGAATTTATACGTTCTTCTACTGTCTGTGCACACAGATGCTTCTTTGTGATCCATTGGACTTTGGATATACCAGCATCATCTCATCATTCATACTTGCCATGCATTTTGGTGGTCTTCCTTACCTTGGGACTGTGCTTGGTGTTGTAGAATCCAATATAGGTGAACAGAAAATGCTTGCGAATATGTGGACTTCAGAAACTAAACCAGACGTCTTGTGTCTGAAGAAAGCAGTGTCTGGAAGATAGCGTTCATACAGAACACAATGCTTTCTAAAGCTCTTTATTGTTGCTTACGTACTGAGAAAATAATTACTAATTTTTAAAGAATGCGATTCTGAACTTAAAATTTATTATACATTAATGCTGATTGCTTCAATTTCTGCTATAGGGTCTAGTATTTTCATATTTTTCTTTTTTTTTTTTTTTTTAATAGCATTTCTTATCATTAATGTGGAATTCCTCCCTGTCACCCTCAGATTTCTTTCTTTGGATCCAAAGCTGTTGGAAGAAGAAGTCCTGACAGCCCCATGTTGAGCAAAGCTGAATTTGTTGAGAAAGTTCGACAGAGCAACCAGGCTTGCCATGATGGTGACTTCCATACAGCAATTGTGTTGTACAATGAGGCCTTGGGAGTTGATCCTCAGAACTGCATTCTGTACAGTAACCGTTCAGCAGCCTACATGAAAATCCAGCAGTATGACAAGGCCCTGGATGATGCCATCAAAGCAAGACTTCTAAATCCTAAGTGGCCAAAGGTAAGAAAGTGTATTACTTCACTAAGAGTAACTCCATCAGGATTATTTCTCATACTAATAACCTAATGTAGAGAACTGCAAATATTTCTGAGTTAACATCTGCTTCTACTAAAAGCTCTAGATAATTTTTTGTGTTCAAAAGTTGTTTAACTTGAATTTCCTGCTGGATACTCAACTTTTTTGTGTGAGGTACAAACTGTATTACTACTTTAAACCAGCATCGTTCCTGAGTTGTGAAGACCAGGCATCTTTTAACAGTTAGCTAAGTTGCATCCAGGAGCGTTTTGTTGCAGTGTAGCATGGAGGTCATTAGTAATAATGGAGCAATAAAATCTTTACAATAGTGTTCATAGAGTTTTTGTGTATGTGATGGATAAACATTTTAAGAAATGTGCACCTCAGCGTACTTGGCAAGATCTGACCATGCAAGGAAACGTTTTGTAAAGAGTAGATGGTGTTGATTACCTGTTCCTTCCGGGATTGTTTCCCACTGGCTGATTTTGATTGCTTCAGTGACTCTGAGTGTTGGCTAGCTCAGGGTCTGCCCTTTACATGCTAATCTATTTTAATAGAATGTACTCCAGATTGCATTTTCCTGTCCGTTGCTCGCATAGTCTTACCAGTCACTTTAGTTAATGATACAATTTAAGACCAGATTTATTATCTAGCTTCCTCTCCTCTATTTTTATAAAATGGCATTCTTTCTAGTTAGAACTGTTCTTAGATAAATGTGTATGGTTTGAGGATTCAGTCCTGAGAAAGCTTCTACTGTTTCTGCAGCTCCAGAGACATCACCTTACTGAGGTATGTGTCTGCCTCAGAAGGAATGACAAGGTTTGCAATGTATGAATGTGTTTAAAGACAAAGGAAGAATGTTATCTTTTCAGTACAGTCAGTACTGAAATCAGTAGTCTCTTCACAGCATCACTTTTGTCTCAGCCTTTGACCATGGGCATGTGTGACAGCTTGCTAGGCTGGACTTCCTGCAGTGGTTCCCTCACTAGGAGAGAGAGGATCCAGCAGGATTTTGATGGATCTTTCTGAAGGAGAAGATTGTCACGTCTCCCTTTCCCCTTCCCCCCCCATCTTTTGTTCAAAATTGGATATCTCATCTCTGGAACATTTGAAGACAGAAGTGTAATTTTAAACTCTATTTGTTTATTAAGACCAGAAGACTGCTTTAAAAATGTTATTGAAAGTGTTTCCTAAAGCTCTGCCTGCTTGCAGTCACAAAAAGAAAAGCGTGGCCCAGGGAAAGAGCTTCAGAGCTGAAACACTGAGTCTGTTGGTGAGAGTTTCCTGTTTAAAGAATATTCATTGTAATTCTGTTTCCATAAAATACCAGTAAGGACAAGGAAAGTGTCTAGAAGGATCAGATGAATGTTGTGTTAAAAGTGCACCCCCACTCATGTTGAAACCCACAGCTATCAGCTAAGCTCTGCTAATTTCTGGGGCTGTTACCTGAGACAGAGCAGTTCTGTCTGCTTGCAGCACAGCAGCTGCAGCAGTTGCCTTAGTGTTCCTAACAGTCAGTGCAAAATATAAACACTAATGAGCTGTGATTACTTTACCACTGCGAGATGGTGCTTTGTCTGTTGGAATTCTGCATCTCTCGAAAATGAACTCTATTTTACAGATATTTGAACTTTTTTTTCTGTTTTTTTTTTTTTTCTTTTTTTCTTCTTTTGCATTTCTCTGGAATGGAGACTGAAAACTGCTGCTAAAGCAGAGGGATTTTTGGTGTTTGCAGTAGCTGGAGCTCTTGGGCAACACTCCTTTATGGAAAAATCACAGAGGAGTCTTTGTTTCTTTTTTTATTTAGTTAAAGAACAGAAATATAAATGAGCTTTCTGGCTGAAAACAACTTTTGGTCAGATGAAACAGAGGCGAAGTTGCACGCTCCTGGCTCCTGAGTTGTTTGGTTGTTGGGTTTTTTGGTTGTTGTTTTGTTTTTTGTTTGGGTTTTGTTGTTGTTGTTCCTCTTCATATTTTACTGGTAAATAAATGTGGTGGCTTCCCTTTCTCCTGCATACAGCTCCTCTCCTCTGAGACTGCTTTGTGAAATGCCACTCCTCTGTGTTTCGGTGGTAACGCAGGAATGCTAGGTAGCATTGGTGTGCTTCCTCAACTGTTTCTGATTACTGAGAGCAGTTCTTACCCAACTGAAGTGCTTTGGAAGTCACAGCACAGATGAGAGATCCTGGAAAGGAGGCAGTTAAATCTGTGTGGTATGTTTTCCTCATTTAAACACAGTTTGTTTTAAGCCATCTTAGATTTAAAAAAAAAAAAAAAGGAAAATATACTTTGAGGATTTATTAACTACCGTGGTATCTTTTGAGCACAGACATTTCAGGTTGGATTGGATATAGAAATAGCAAATAGATGATGGTGCTTATGAAGTTCTTAGAGATCTTGGTGGAGGGTTGGTAGCCACACTCACTTGGTGGTGGTGTCCCTTCTTAGTAGCTGGACTTCTTAGGTACAGCTTGTCAGTGGGAAGCAGCAGGAGGCCACTGTCTGAAGTTGAAAACTTTTGTTGCATATTTCAATACCAGAAACTCCTTTATAATTATTTTAAAAATCGATTTGGATCTTATTGATAGAATACACCTGGGAAAATTTGAAATTCATGCATCTAAAAACCTAATCCATATTGCTGATTAGCCAGAAGAGGGAGCCTGACAGATGTGGCTTGTAATTTCTTGCAAAAAAATCTGAGTTTTTGAATACTGAAGTTTTTACTTTGACAGTAGAAAAATGAATGGTTTTTGAATCCAGGTTTTCTGAGATTAAAGTTACTAGATGTATGCTTCTTTATCAGCCTTTCTCTTGGTATATGTTTTGTTATGTAAAAATACGTTTATTTTTGTCACCAGCATCTACAGTGCTCATAGGGAATATCACAGCTGAGACCTTGCATGTGTTTGGAATAAATGCATTCCTGCTCTGTAATCAAGCCAGTGTATTAAGTTGATCCATAGTTCAGAGGATGGCAAACAAAAACCAAAAAGCATTATGAACTAAAGCTGTGAAATGAGACAGCACAGAAAGCAGGAAGGGTTTGTTCTTGCTTTCAAACACAGTTATGTATCACTCTGGATTTTCATACAGCTTTTATTTCCACTCAGGTCCTGCATTAATTCAAACTGTGGTGCTTCCCCACTCCCAGTTCTCCCAAGTTATTTCTTGTGCAGTCGTGGCAATAGGAATTCATTTAGAATGAATGTGAAGCCTGAGCAATGTTTCTGTAATGCGACGTAACTTTGTTTCCCGTCGTTCTGCACCATTGGGACCCTGTGTGCTGTATGCCCAGATGAGCTCTTAGAGCACATACTCCCATTACACTCATCTTCTTCTGAACTTAATAGAAAGGAAAAGAGGTTGTATTACAAAAAGCTGTGGCTGAAAGTCTTTCTTTTCTTTCAACAGAGCTTGCCTCCTCCATCTTTTTAAATTGGTCTTCTAAACATTAGTTGTTTATTAATAAGCAAGTATATTTATACAAATACATCTGCTTATCTACTGCAACTTTAAACCAAACGTGGGTAATGGGTATATGATTACAGTAAGAAATACTCTGATCTGTTACAGACCAGAATAACTTAGTGTGGGTCTCATTACGTGGCTGTGGTGCTTTTTCCACCACCACCACATGAAACTCACGTTTGCAGTGTTTGTTTGGCAGGATGACTCTTCAGTTCTGCTATTCAAAATATTTTGTGTAATTGTCATTGAGAAGTTCAAAGATAAAAGGATGTTTCAGGAATTGAATTATGTTTTGGGAATACCCTCCAGGCAAATCAGATCAGGCTCATTTAGCTCTTTTGATTTCCTGCCAAGCAGTTCTTTTTGTTTTGCTGTTGATCTGGCTCTAGCAAAGTTCTATTCAGTTGTGCAGGCTGTATGGCTGTGAAGAGGATCCTTGGCATGGTGAGCAAAAATGAGGGATATGTTCTATGACTGACGTCTGAACAGTCTCTTGGTTCTTGCTGATGTTTTGGATGTAGGTTTTGTTTGGTTTTTGTCCTCAAATTACTGGAAAAATATACTGTGGCTTAAATGGTTTAAATTTGGGTCTAATTTTGTGTTAAAGTGTAGGTTTCAGTAACTGTTGCAAATTCATGCCTGGGATGTAGAGAAATAGCTGGTCCCGGTGTGATGAGCTCATGGCTGTGAGGTAAGCATTCCCAGCAGGGGAACGAAGCATTATCTAACTAGGAACTACAGCTTGAGGCAGAGCTGATAATCACTTTAACTGTGAGGGGAAACAGGTCCTTTCAGAAGTGGAAATGATTTGAGCAGGCCCTTGACAACAGCTTGATTTATTTTAGTATACAAACAACAGAAATGGAAAACAAACAAATGGAAAACCCAAACTCGTTCTGAACATTGTACAAAAAAAAAAAGTTAATTGAACGTTGAACAAACTAGAAAATGCATTGGATTTCCTTAGTTCTAATGCCTAACCATGCAATTTTGCTGCCTTTTATAGCTTGTATTAGCTGTGTTTGTATTCCTTTCTTAGTCATGGTTAACTTCTACATGGCTTTGAGGCATTTGATAAATGTTTTGTACTGTTCAAATTCAGAAATACTGGGGCAGTGCTTCCCACCCTGTCCTCAGGTACTCTGAGGGGAAAGTCCCTGCTCTTGAGTGATAACCAGCAATTAGGGTGCAGATGTGGGCTGTCTGATGAAATTCTATTTTAGAGTACCCAACCTCTTGTTATCTAAGATTTGGTCTGTGGGAAAGAGCAGACAGTATTTGGGTTAGAATAATTAACTGTTTTCTTGTATTGGTTTATGGCCTTAATATCTCATCAGAAAAGCTGTTTGCTTTTGTCAGCAAAGATGAAATGATTTGTCAGACTTGAATGCATTTGGCTACAAGGATGTTCAAACCAAAGTCTAATGTTCAGGTAGGAACTACAAAGAGGAACTCTGAAGAGTATAGCTGATAGAAAAAGAATGCTCTACGCGTGTGTAAACTAAAAGTAACTAGACTGAATGACTCCCATTTCACATCAGTGCAAGTTTCTCTTACTGATCTTTGTCCATTTCCTCTCCTTCATTTAAAAATGTGGCTTTGTCTATGCAAATGATGAAGAAATCTGAAAGGCAGAACAGAAAGAGGAGGGGATTTTGAGGCATGAGGCCTTTGTGTATGAAATGCCAGGAGGGTTTTAGATGTTGTTGTGTAACTGTGAGGGAATTCAGTGAAATAGCTTGCATGGGTATTTTCTTAATTCACTCCAGCTGTTAATTGTGTGATCAGACCTGTTAAAAAAGCAAAGGGACATTTGCTCATCCTCTTGTACTTCTGACTGCTTGCATAGATATTTATCCACATGTGCTGTAGTAATTCATAACAACCTAAAATTTTCTCCAAGAATTGCAAGTAAAATGCCCATCCTCCCTTGTGTGTAGAACTTCTAAGAAAAGAATGTGACTTGACCACATAATGTTTCTCATGAATAGGCCTCTTGTTTTTAATTTGATGAGCAAGGAACTTTCCAGTCCTGTTCTCCTGCTTACAATCTGTCCTTAATTTACAGAAAGATGCATTCCAGTTTTTCAAGCATAAAACTGTTGAGCAGATTTTTTTTGGCTTTAGTAGAACTTGATGTGTTACGTTATCCTGAGGACTGGATGCCATCTAGTCCTGCCCCTGCTGCTGAAGGCAGGTCCATCTAGAGCAACTTGTCAGAACATTGCCCACTTGGGTTCTGAATACCTCCAAGGATGGAGTCTCTGCGACCTGTCTGGGCAACCTGATCCAGAGTTTGACCACCTTCATGCACAATATATTGTCTTATATTTAAATAGAGTTTCTTAGGTTGAAGTCTGTACCTGTTGCATGTGGTCCATTTGCTGGGCTCCAATCAGAAGAGCCTCGTTCCATTTCTCTATTGTTGGGTGTTCATACACATTAGTAAGATTCAGTCTTCTACTGTGCCTTCTCTAGGTTTAACAACGGGAGGAATCAGCCTCTGCTTGTATGACCAGTAGGCCAGTTCCTCAGTCATCTTTGAGGCCTTTTTGCTAGATTTGGTTCTGTTTGTCTCTCTTTCTTGTACCCAGAATTGGTCACAGCATTCCACATATGTTCTTATCTTAAATACTATATATATATTTTCTTGTTAAGGTTGTTGTTGTTGCTGTATGTAGTGCCTTCTTCCCATCCTTTTCCCTTTCTCCTTTTTGAGTGATCCATTTTTCTTGCTAATTACATTAAAGCATTTGTACTTGTGGGTTTTTTTTAACTTTATGTCCATGTTGAGATGTGTGTCCAAGTTAATAGAGCATGGTGTTTATTGTTATTAAGGAGTTGCAGTTATCTCAACTTTCTCTACTCCCATTCCTCCCATTCTTAGTGCTGCTTCTTGACAATCCTCTTGAATATAATGACAAGTTTGTGTGCCCTTTATAATAGGATGTGTATATATTTTATTTTTTTTTCTGGCATTTTGTAGAACATTCAATGTTCTTATTGTCTACAAGGTAGGCAGGGCAGTTCTTATTTTACCAATTGGAAGTTGAGAGGCAAAGAATGTATCTGTTCTGTTGTTTAGTCACCCTCGTAATAGAGCCAAGCCCTGTTGCACCCACATAACATGCTGGCATAGATCTGGAAGCAGTGATGGCTGCATGATTGCAGTTCTGTCTCCCACATTGAGATATCTGCCCTTGAGATTTAGATCACATGGATGTGGCTATATTGCCCTAGGTTCTAGACCTAGGACAAGTAGACATGCTTTAAACAATCTTTCAAATGTCAGGTGGGCAGTCTGTGAAATATATTTAGTATAACCTATGTTCTGGTCACTGGGTTGTCCTTTTCTACATCAGTTTTTTTTTTTCCCCTAATTAGATACTTTAATAATGAGTGTCATATAGTAGTTTGGCAGCTTTATGGAGTTACGTTTTTCTTACAGTTCAGTCCAGTGGAATTATTCTGTTAATGTCTCTGCACCAGAAGTGAAGGTTGTGGAATTGCTAGGGGAAAACTGTAGTGTGGATATACTGCTTGTATTTTCCTTTCCCTAAATTCTTAAAATCACAGAATAGCAGTAATACAGCATAGTGGGGGGGTAAAAAGAACAATCCTCCTCTCTGTGATTATATAAATTGTAAAAACAAACAAACAAATAATTTCCAAGAGTTATCTAACAGTTGTCTTTTTGAGAAGAACATACACCAAGAAGAGTTAAGGAAAAATATCTTGTTACTTGTTCATTGAGAGTCAGAGCCACTGGGTGTCATTTTAAGGCATTTGGATTGTCTTCATCTACTTACGTGGTACTGGATTTTGTATCCTGAATTTTTAGACTAAAACCTTAAGCCTGAAGTGGTGCCACATAACTTTTCTGATCAGCTGTCTGCTCTCCAGTGGTTTGTTTTTTCAGTTTATTCTTAGAGATGAGATAACTACTCCTGTTTTTTCTCGGCATAGATGCTGTAAATTTCCTCACCTTGGAGATTAATTTTTTTAGAAATGTTATGGTAGTGGTTATTCATAGCCTGCGAGTTGAAGAATTGTGAAGAACTGCAATGAACAAAGCACACATGAGAGGGCACTCCTTGCATACGTAGTAACGCCTCTAGGATCTAACTTGGGAACAAATATTCACATTTTTAGATGTTTCTAAGATACGTTTATTTTCTGAAGTGTATGCTGTTCATAATGCTTTTTATTTTTCCTTGACTTGGATCTGGATGTGGCCAGTATGCATGTCCTGGTAAACTGGGCTTCCTGGGGTTGTAACATGTGACAGTAATGCATGAGGAGTGGAAGGGGATCACCCATGTCTTATGTATACTTTCTAGAATGGTTTTCTTTAAAATTTACACTAGGTGTACATGCTTATTTTTCTTTGTAGTGTCCCTAGGCCCTCTTATTATAATTTATTGCTATTTCCTACTACGATTAATCAAGTCACAGAAAGCTGTACCTCAGTTTTTTTAATTTATTTTCTTTCGTGTGGTGTTTTTGCAGACTGGCATCCTCCATTTATAGTGACTCTGGATTTGTGATGTAGCTGTGACCATCAGAAAGGATTTAAGCAGCACTAGGAAGTCTTTTTTAGACACCGTGGGTGAAAAGGACAGCAGTGTGACTTATTTTTTGAGACCTGCTGGTAGGTGGTTGTCTGGGAGTAAAGGACAGGAGGGTGATCAGTCTGGGTACTCCTGAAATAGGCAGGAATACCCTTGGAAAACTGCATCTCTTGTTTGGGTTTACAGTCTGATTGCATCATGGCGTGTCTTGACGTTGCTGAGTCCTCATCACAGACTTGCTACCCCAACCACTCTCTGAGGAAATTAAATGAAATGGAGAATTTGGGGAAACAAGTAGCCAAGAGAAAACCCTAAAAATTGAGAAAGAAGGAAATCATCTTGACTGATGAGTCAGAAGGAAGCACTAAGTATATATACAGTATGTACGGCGTGGTGCTCTGAGCCAGGATCAAGAAAACCCGAATAATTGGCAGTGAGGCTTGCTGAGAACTACTTAACAACTGGAGGCATTGTGTGGTCTAATGATTTTGACTTGCTGGCCTTTCAGCACACCAGGGTTTTGTTCAGGAAACTATTCCTGCTGTCTTGCTTCCCTGTAGCTAAGTAGGGTGTGCTGTGTTTGTGAAAGGTAGGGAAGGCAGCATGGGGATAACTGCTGCATTAAGCTTAGGCACTCTCTGATTCAAAAAGCACCATGATGGTTCAGATGAATTAGGGAAGAAATTTTCATATCAATTCTTATTATTTCTGTAAATACATTTTTTCTCTCAAAAGAACTTCTTCCTCCACCCCAACCCCGAGAGCACTTAGGTCTCGGTCGCTAGTATGAACTTTTATACAAAGCTGGTTGTGTCTTCCTCTGGCCACAACTGTCTTTGTGCATGTTTTCTCCTTTGCTTCAAAGGGCAAATGATAAAGTCCCTTCCACTGTGTGGAGCAGCAGCAATAATTTCCTAAGCGTTTGGCTATTATCCACCAGTAGAGAATTTGCCCCTGAAGTTAGAGAAGTCAATAAACAAAATTGAGCAATACTATGCTTTCTGTCATATAGTTAATATATATTCCAGTTTGCTTTTGTTGTCAGGATTTAAGTTAGTTTTGAACTCTTACCTTCTTTCCTTTCACTTTTGAATGCCAAATTTGCCTTCTGAAGTCAGCTGAATCTCTCTAGAAGTTACGAGAGAACTACTGTAGGACCCTAACCATGAAATACAAGATTTGAAAGCTGTGCAGTACAGTTATTTTAATAATTTCTTATGGCTTTTCCAGAAGCTGGCAGTGGTATGCAAATTCCTGTATTGCTTTTCTCATTCTAAAGCTGTTGTCTTGGGTCCAGCTTAAAAAATAATAATAATAATAATAATAATAATAATAGAGAATTTGAATGTTGATGTGTAACAAAATGTAAAAGAAAAGCATTCTTTTTGTTAGCATTCCAGTATATTCAAATATCCTCATCACACTTAGTGTTTGATGGATTTTCTTATGCTTGAGCATTGGGCATAAATAAGAGTCATGGTTAATGTACTTGATGGGCCTGTAACATTTATTTTATTTTTTGTTTGATATAGCTAATAAAGCCAAGTAATCATTGGATGTTAACAGAGAGAGAATGTACTTTGAAACCTTTTGTTAACTGAACCTCATCTCATATGGGAGATGGCAAGGAACCTTCCTGAAACATTGCATTAAATAATTCATAATCTTCCATCATTCAGAGTGAAAAAGGAGATTTCCTTTTTTTTGCCGTGGGTTATACAGCTTGTGTTTTAGTCACTGCTGTCTGTTTGCAGGCTTTTTTCCTTCACAAACAAAATGCAAAAAATAATGACAGAAGGGAAACATGAAATATTATACAAAAGATTTAGGCAATGTAATTTTCCTTTAACCCCGCAAGCTTACAAGCATTAAACACATGTATCCAGGTTGTCTGTCTGTCAGGGCTTTTGTGTGAAAGGGGAGGGTAAAGGATGCTTTTTGTCTGTTCTGTTCTCTGTGTCTTTGGTTCCTTTCAACTGGCAGCAATGAAAAAGTCTTTGGACTGATCTTCTGCCTTAGGAGTCAATAGTTGGTATGGGGTGTTTCCTTGCTTCAAACTCTTGCTTCATTTTCCATAATTCTTAGGCAAAATTGCTTTGTGTTGACCCATTTCTATGTTCATTTGAAATGTACGTGCAGTTTTGGGGAAGGAATGGCATATGCAGTGTGCTGCAAGTTTGTTGTTAATCCTAGTTTTGGTCAGATCTGGGCTGTTGTTGCCAGCGTTGGGCTGATCTGTGCTGTGTTCCATTGGACTACAGACCTCGTGGTCAGTGTTATTGCTAAGAGAAGTAATGGAAACTAGCATTCTTTATTAATCTGTGTTATTCTCTTATCTCTTGTTCTGCTGTATATTCGACTAATCTTGTTCATGCACGTTTCAGCTGAACTTAATATCTCTGCAATGAGTGGTTATAGGTGTATCGTTTTGCTTAAAACTGTTGCTTGGCATTAAGTGCCCAGTACATCTCGAGTTCTGAATACTCCTACCTTGTGTTGCTGACCTTGCTTGTGCTGCCTTTTGATGTGTAGCTAAACTTATGCTGTTTCTTTCTGACTTAAAATGAGGTCATAAAGCAAAGTAGAAGACAAACACGATGGATTTTGCTTTCACAGCACATGCAGAGCTCGTCTGCTTCAAAAGCAGTCCTTCATGATTATTCTAACTGAAGACAGTAGGTCTTTCTATGATCATAGCAAAACTAGGCAGATCTCTGAGAGGTACTTTTAAAATCCTGCTGAGAACATGGGAAGTATGACTGCCAATGCTAACATCAGTTTGATCTAAGCTCCTCTTACAGGATTCACTTTGTCATCTTTTATTTTTATTCTCTTTAGAAAAGAATAAATACTGGTAATAACAAGAGCAGCTTTTTAAGGAGAACTGTTGGGGGTGGTCAGCGAAGGATGGAATAAGGCTGCTTTTGTCTCTTTGGATCTGCAGTTCCCTTTGGGTAAAGCTGATAGATGGTGAAAGTCAGCTTTTCTGTCAGAACTGCCACGTGGGATCAGACTGAAGTCTACGTAATGGAGTTGGAGTATCACGTTTAAATGATGCCCACTGTGAGGTGTTGAAGGAAACAGGATGTGCTGGGTGAGCTTTTCCCTGGCAAGCATTTCTTCCTGAGCACTGTCAAAGAGATTCAGGGACCTTCTGACCTGGAGGTTTCATTTGAGCTGTTGTGTTTTTCTTATCACTGATGGACTTCTCTTCAAGAAGTTAATTATTCATGAGTCCATTTGTTCCGTGGAACCACAAGAGTTGAATCTTTTTTCTAAGTAGGAACAAACCATTGGATTTGGTTTAATTGCTGTTATCATGGTGACTTTCAGATCGTGTTTTGCTGGACAGCTCCCCTGTGGGTTGAATGGCGTATCAGCAGGATTCTGCCTGCGCCACTCACTGGACTTCTGGAATGCTTCAGAACTGGAATTCTGGACAATTTCTCTTCTATTTTTTTCTTTAGCTAGATATTTAGGACCTGGAAAACAACAGAACTAAAACTAACTGCGTTTAGCCAGCACATGCTTAGTGAGCTTTGAAGAGAGAGCTTGCCGTAACCTGAAGTTGTTAGTGACAAAATTTTGTTAGGAAAAATCAAGGACGTTTTAAAACACTGGCATTACTGCTCACATTTTATGGATGGAGAGACAGAGATTTGCTGTAGGCCATCCAGCTGGCTCCTGGCAGGCCGGAGAATAGGATCTAAAACTCATTAGTCTCACTGTGTACTCAACCTGTGAATTTCTAAAATCAGATGATGTATTCATGCCAAGATTTCAGATGGCTTGAACTGGCCGTTTGCGGTGTAGAATTTGTATTTCAAGGCTGTGAAATAATGAGCTTGAAAACAATGGTAAATTAGCTCTGTGTATTTTAACTTTCTTGGATTGCATGTTTCTAGAGCTTAAGATCAGATAGCTTTTAACAAAAAATAAGATATGAAAAAAAAAGTGTAAATGTGTGCCTTAAACACTGCTGCACCTTGTAGAAGGCAATTCCATTCAAGGTAAGAATAATAATTAAAAAAAAATAAAATAGAATAGCATCTAATTTTCTGGCAACTGGGATAGAAAGTATGAAGGATATCATTGTTCCTTCCTGTTGTTACAAGGCAGTTTGTGAATGTAACCTTAAGCGTTCTTCAGCAAGCACACAACAATGCACATAAGCTTCTTGATAATCTTTAATATTTCATTATTTGGGCACCCTTTTTTTGCTGTTGATAGTTCTCCAGTAGTGAGCCATACTGTCCTTGGAAGCTTGTGTTGCTAATTGCAATTTGCCTGAATGGTGTTTTCCCTGAATCCTCTCCCTTGCCTTTGGAGATGTGTGTTGGCTCTGGCTGGTTCACATCTTTGCTAGGAAGGCAGAGCAGTAGTTTGTCTCCAGAGAGTTGGGATGTGCCACATGCTGGTGTTTATTTTATGTTGGTATGTGTCAGTGTTACCTTTGTTACCAGTGCATTCAAGGAAATTACATTTTATCACGAGTGCAGCAGAAAGGAAATGCATGCAACTGTGTTTCAGGGAGTAAATTTTTCATGATCGTAGCGCAGGAGTACTAAATAAAAAATGTCAGCTTCTTGGATTTGGTTGCAGTACAGAAATGTGCCTGGAAATAATGGGTTCTGTGACTGTTTTGAAATAAAGGACAGCTATAGCACTGAACCTCAGAGGGCAGAAAAAATTGTGCGCTTAATCACAGAAGGAAATGCCTGGTATTGCAGTGTATGATCATTAAGAGTTTGGAAAGCTGTAATAAGGCAGAGAATGCAGCAGGAAAACGAATATGAATGAGAGGAGCATGCATAGTAAACATAGCTTTTAGAGATCTAAATTAATTTTCGGAAGAATAAAAAAGAAATCAGCTTTCTGTATGCTTTCATTCAGTCCTGTGCTTGTTCTGCTTTGTCTCACACCCGAGGTGCTTTGAGGAATGGGACTGATTCAGAAGTCTGTCTGGAGAGGAGCAGTAAGAATCGGAGCTATTAGTTAATGATCCAAAGCAGCAAGCCAGCTTTGGCTCAGACACATCCATTGTCTCTTACACTCCTACACAGTTTCTCCCCCTAAATATTTCTCTTCTTTTTGTTCCTCCTGTCTCATCACATAAAGTAGACCCATTAAAAAAAAAAACCAAAAAAAAATCACCACCATCAACAACAAAAAACAACACCTCTGAAGTGCCAACAATAAAAATTGCTCTTCAGAATGCTCAAAGCTATTAATTAAAGTGATTAATCATTTCTGGAGCTACAGATATTTTTAAGCATTTGTATATATGTTGCTTATGGTGTTGGTTTTGGTGCTTAATAAAATAGGAAGATCTAAAATTGGAATAAAATAACTATCTGCATTTCACCAATTAAAAATTTACTGTAACTTCTGTGAATTCATGTTGTATAAAATCACGCCATACAACAGAAAACGACTTATATATAGCAGGTTACAAGTGTGTATTCTATGACCTGAGAAATGAAGGCAGCTTTTCCAGGAAGGTGAGTGCAGTGGGCTCGTTGATCTACAGACTGAAGCATCTGTAGGGATTTGGGTGCTTGTTCTGCTTAAGTTTTTGCATGTTATCACACTAGAAGAAGTTGTTTATATTTTCCTCAAGTGCTTAAGAGAACGCATACATACGGCCATGGAATCCAAAACCCCTAATGGTGCATGCAGTAACTTTGCTACCTAGTTCTTTCCCTTTGGTGAACACGCTGGTTCCCCAGTGTCTGAGCAAAGCCCCAGCTGCTCCCACTGCATGGAGAGCAAATCACAAGTTGGGCCACTGTATGTCTTAGGCCACAGCTCTTCTTCCATGAGACCCTAGAAGTGAACTGGCAGCCCACCTGAAATGTTGTGCAGCCTGCAGGGTCAGTCTGAGAGTGTTTGAGGAGCTCACTGTGTAGGTGACTTAGGGCTGTGTGGGAACTTCATCTTCTGTCTTTTAATCAGCTGGCAATGATAAGGATGGAAAATCACATATTCTTTGCGATCAGGAAGCACAAGCACTTTATCACAGGCGTTATGCAGGAACCAGATGCAACAAATTGTTAATCTTGGAGTATTTCCCAACAGCCAAAACATTTGAACAATATCTAACAGGTTTTTATTTTATTTGCAAACAATTGCAGGATATGAATATTTCTCTAGTGACTGGAGAAAGCTAAATTTATAGTTAAGAAGTTGAGAAAATACCCCCCAAACAATTGGCTTTTAAAACCAAAGCACCCTCCCAGTCACTTCCCCTGACAGAATTTGCATTATTTTTTAATCCTCCCCCCTTCGTCTCAAAATAATAAAAAAAATACCAAACCATTTGCTTTTTAGATGTGTTACAAACTGAAGGATTTCAGCATGGAGCTCTGGGGGAGATGCTGAGAAGCCTCAGTAAGGTATAGGAGCACTGTAGATAGGCCTGTATCAGAAATAACCATGTGAGAACTATTTATGCTCCAGCAGTGCTTTTACTGCACGCATAACAAGTTTAATAGCAAAGAGGCCTCTACCACATGTTGCAGGCATTTTAAAAACTGGAAACCATTGGAAGACAATTAGGAAATTTCTGTTGTTCACACCACTGCAAAACCCAGTCCTCTATGCACTTCTTGTCTGTGCTACATGCTTACTGTAACATACAGTACCAAAAGCAAATGTGTCATGTAGATACTTTGCTTCTGCATGAAAAGCACAACAGTTGGAACAAGCTACTCTGCCTAAGGTCTGTAGGAGATTTTAGCATCAAAATGTTTTAATTTTGTTGCTCCATGGGGACGTTGACTGAGATTATGCCTTCAGTATACTGTTGTAGTGATGGAGGAATGTATGGGTGGTTTCCTCTAGTATACGTTAGTTTAGTTTGAGATTTGTTCTGGATAACAAAAACCCCTTGGCTACTGGTCAAGCTTGTCATGTCATTCCTATGAAGCCATCTGCAGGTTCTCTTAGGCTGCATGTCTGTTGTCTGGCTATCACTAAATGCATTTCATTAGAGCCAGCTGATCTGGAACCCCCTGACTTGACAGTGCTCTTAAATGAGTTGTCTATTCTACCTCAGATTTGTTGGCATTAACTGTGTTTTTATAGTTCATCTCACTAAGTGAATTCAGAAGTAGATGTCAGTAACTAAATTAAAAGTAATTGTTACAATTAGCTGATGCCCGATGCAGCAATTGAAGTTTGGTAGCCTTTTACTCAGATAGGAAGCAGGAAAAGAATTGCTTTTTCATTTAGAATAAGTCTTTTGACTTGAATTCATCAAATGCCTTCAGTTTTCTACTAGATTTTCTGGAACATTAGACTGATATCTGGAAACACTTCGGTGGCCAGCAGAGGAGATTTCAACAGAATTGCTGTATCTAGAAATGTAAGGAGTATCTTGGGAAAGATGGATTTATGGACTGCTGTTGCTTTGAGCCAACATACTTATTAATTTGTGATACATCTAGATCCTAGCTATTGTTGTGTTTCTGTGGGTAACCTCTGAGTGACCCCTGACTGATGAGTTGGCTACGTTGCACATTAAACTATTTTGCACGAGAGGGAATCTGAATTCTTTGAAACTAGAGTCTGTTGCAATTTTTCTCCACCTTTTGAATAGCTTTAGAACTGGCAATTAAGCCTATTTGTATGGAATCAGACCTGGAAGCTGTGTTTTTTCATCTCTGTTAGAGGTGAAAGTTACAGTAATAAAGCAGAGGTGGTCTGTAGTTCCTCTGCTACCCTGGCAGCTCTGTGTCCCACGGGGAGTAAAGTCCCTTTTAGCATCCCCTGCTTGAGCGTTGGAAATGCTACAGTGTTCTGCCTTCGTAGCACTTGAGAACTTGACATTCAAGCAAGTGATCTCTGGCTTCTTATTGTCCTTTGGTCTCAACTTTATGTTGGCTTTGTTCATGTGCTTTATTAGAACTTATGCCAAAGTTTCCTCAATTACCTACAGCTGCTGTCTTCTTTTCACAACAGTCTACACCATGAGGACTGTTGACTTCTGTGTGTCAGTCTGAGAGCTCTAACAGACTTGAAAGGCCAAACTCATTTCCTTGATCTACTGATGGGATTTCTCCTCCTCCTCTGACTGAGGTCAGGGCTCATGCATGGTCTGTTTCTGACATAGGAAATGAGCACCTTAGGGACAAGGCAGCATCCTGATGATTCCTGCTAGGCTGTCTATGTGCTCTCGCTTAAAGCTTACAGGCAGCTTTATGGAATGGCATTATGATTTCCATTGTCTTTTGATATGTGCTTTTCCTCTTTTTTTTTTTTTTTGGGTTTACAAGTCCTTAGAGTGATCTTGATCTCACAGATTATGACAGCAAAATACAAACCTCCCAAGTAATACATTGCATGCAATTTCTGCACACTCATATGTACTCCTTATACAGTAGGTGATATACTAACTTACAAGGTAGTGTAAGTCTGTGAGTCTGGAGGATGTGTTGTTGTTCAGGTAACTCTTCAAACGTAATGGAAATGCTGCAGGAAGCAAAGTAGGGAAACAGGTATTTTCCAGCGTAAGGTGCTGCTAATATCTTCCTCCTAGCAAGGTAATTACCAGTTGCTTCTCTGTTTCTGGTTGTGATGAACTGTTTACTGGACTTGAAACTATATTTCAGCATGTTCTGAATGCTTCGAATTCAGTCAGCCCTTGACCTATGTTATCCCTTAAAAATAAAACACAATAACAGTGGTAGTGACTGAATATTAGTGCTGTAATTACCTTTCATTTCCTGTGTGATAAATAAGGTGTTTTTTCCACACATTAATTGTGTTGGGCCACATACTTGCTAACCTGGGATTTTGTAGAAGCCTGTAGGAGTAGCTGAGTTCCACTGTTAATTTGCTAAATTCAGGGATGAGAGGACCGTTAAGAAACATGATACATAATCTTCCAAATGCATTTTAGGAAGTCTCAAAAAAACTTTACTGTTGGAGTCTGGATGAGTATGTTGGAAAATACTGCTTTGTGCTTGCTTTGATTTGTAACCATCGTGATGTCAGAGCTGAGGTATGAGATGGGCAGGCTCACTCTGCTGCAGTTCTTGTTTTCAGGGCTCCTGACATCATGGATGTGTATGTACATCTTGGGCTAGTGAGGGCCTTTGATGTTGGAATGTCTTCTCCTTTTCTTTAAAAGGGTTTGGGAGATTTATGTATGAGCAAACAGACATTTTCAGGGAACAGAATTATTTTTCTTATTTGCCCTATGAGGTAACGACATTAGGTGGGCTCTCACTTCTGTACTGAGTATTGCTGCAAGAGGAGCCATTGATCTCGTCTTCAGAGAACAATGAATCTGTGCTGCATGCCTGCTGTTACCCATAGCAGTGAAAAACAGCC